>NC_063446.1:32755562-33067527 GCF_020379485.1 Brassica napus
TAATATATTTAAGTATATAACTGTGTTTTAGATTATTTCGGTATCTAAAATATTTAAGTCTTGATCAAATCCGGGTCTGGTTATCCGGATATTAAACTTCTAGATCCATTTGAGTAATTAATCAGTTTTAGTTAGTGTCTAGTATTACTTTCAAATCAAGTTCGGTTCTTCGGTTCCAAATATTTTACGAAGACTTACTTTCTTCTACAAATATAAAGAAAAATATATAAATGTAAAATTAATATGTTAGGCTTATTTTACATACATAATTATTAGACCATACTTTAAGAATACCAATAAAAATGTTTGGGCGTCGTGTCAATATTGTTGGACATATTAAAAAATTGACGTAGTCTATAACCAATAACGTGTACTTTCTTATAAAAGTTATTGGTAAATATGATAAAAACATGATACAATCGAATGAAAATGGTTAGAGTTGTGTCAAAAATAATGTGATATCTTCACTCGGTACATGAATTCTCTTTTTCAATTGATTTCGCGAATTTTCTTTTCTTTTAAAGCTTTTATGATTTTTGTTTTTTCCTAACAATCTGATTATGTTTCTAATTCTTAGTTTGATATGAAAACTTTGTAAGAAAAATAATATTTGACTAAAGTAAAGATCCAACTTTGTGTGTGACGTTTTTTACCCTAGTTTCTTTAATTCATAACCAATCATAATTATTTGTTGCTTTATATGCTTAAATCTCAATCATGACCAAGTTCGGCTAGATACAAAACTTTCATTTTTTTAAACATTTTCATTCCGGCATTTTTAGTTGATGTGAATCTTAATGATTTTGTAATTTATTTCTTTCAACAATGATATTATTCAGTACTTTCCCGGAGAGAACTTCAATTCACTGCTACAAAAGTTAAAAATATGAAAACTAAAAATGAACTTATTAAAAAAATTAGTGCGATAGAGTTAAAAAAATTATTGTGTGAACATATTAATTGATAAATGACTGTGAGACTGACACGTAAGCATTTTAAAATTAAAATGAATGTGAAGCTGACACGTGTCAATGTGTGTGTGAACACATTTATTGCAAATGATTCTGTTTTAATATATAAAAGATACTAATGGTGCCTCTAGTTAAACCGTACTTTCGTGTCCAGTTAGTGAAAGATTCAGGTCTACTAAGGGTATGACTTGTTCCCTCGCTACCAACCGCAAACGCAGCTTTTGCGGTTGGCAGTGGTTGTTGGTGTTTTGCAACAATCACTCAAACCGCTCTAAACCGCTTCAAACCGCTCTAAACCTCATAAATTCAAAAGCTGGTTTCAGCTAGCGTTTGCAGTTACGTGCGATTGCGGGAGGATAATTATTTTTCTTTTTTAAAAAAACAATATAAATACAAAAATAAAAATATTCAATATAAAATTTAAATTGGAATGATAAAAATACTAAAATATATGTATTGTATTTTAATTAATATTATAAATTTTAAAATTAAAATATTTTCTATATTTTAAAAAAAAATTAAAACTATAATTTTCTAAATATAATTTTTATATTTATTATAATATAATGATTTTTTCATATTTTTATAATTATATAAACAATAAATATTGTTAATTTATGTTTTAACCGCTGCTGCATTTGATAGTTAACCAGTCATAAATATCCCGCAAACACACAAATTTCTAACCGCATAACTAGTCTTATAAATTTTTTAAAACTGCTAGAAACCGCAATCACCCGCATCCACAAACTCCCGCAACTGCAAACCGCTGCGTTTGAACCAGTCAGACCCTCAATAGCGAAAAACTCTTGAGGTTAAATTCTTCTAATAGTTTTCTCAAATTTGAGTAAGGGCTAATTCTTCCAATAGTTAACCACGTCTTTTGCTTCAAACGATTGTTTTGTTTTTTTTTGCTAAGTCTTCAAACGATTGTTTTCGACACATAGTTACAGTTTGGTTACAATCAATTACAAACTGTCGCATATCAGAATTTCCTTAGAATATTTGTTTGATAGCGACCAAAAAAATATTGAAAATATTAATTGTTGATAACTTAAAACAAAAGAAAAAAGCCTAAACTCATGACCTTATTCCAATCTGATAACTAATAGATTAAAGGGAAAACTGTTTTTTTAGAGCAAAAAAATAGTAACTATGTCCCTTTAGACTAATCTATATTTTGTGTCATATTTTCTTATAATACCCTTTAATATTTATGAAAATAATTTTAATAAATAGTTTTACGAACAAAAAAAATTTGGAAAAATAGTAACATTTGTTAAAATATCTATATGAACTTAATGGTATATTTTCCAGTTATAAAAAAGTTAAAATTATAAATTTCAGATTATGTTCTAAAAAAAGTAGAAATGACATTCTACGAAGTAGAAAACGAAATCTACTTTTTTCATTGAATCTACAATGTTTAGAATACATGATCTACGTAAATAGGAGTATTCTACAAATATGTCGAATACACATTCCGTGCTTAACCTACCATTCTAAAATTCTTAGAAATCAAAATCTACACATTAATCTAATTCTAAAACATGTAGAAACCGACTTCTACAGATTTACTATAAATCTAAAACATGTAGAAATCAAATTCTAAACATTACTATAATTCTAAAAAACTGTAGAAACTGATTTCTACATATTAGTTGTATTCTACGGATAAGAAATCAGTTCCTAAAAATATGGAAACAAAATATTTGAGAATATTCACTTTTATATTTTTTTAAAAAATTGATTTTTTTTTTAAAAAAACAAAAACAAAAAAGGAACAAAAAAAAGCGACAAATCGATTTGAGAATATTCACTTTCATCCCAGAAAAAAATATGCTATTTTTAGAAATTCAAATTCAAAGGGGTGCTACTGGTTGTTGTCGATGGAACATTCTTGAAGAGGCGTGTCCTATTTTTAGAAATTCAAATTCCTATTTTTAGAAATTCAAATATTTGAGAATATTTGAGAATATTCACTTTCATCCCAGAGAAATCGAGTTTAAAGAGTTGAAATCATGCTTAGTCGGTTCAAATCAAGTGGGAATCAATCCAGATATAATCATACAAAACCAAAAAAATCGATTTGGGATTCTTTCCTCGGCACGGGATCGATCGATCTATTCTTACAGATCGGTCGATCTGTGTAAATCGACCTTCGCCGATCGAGTGATATGGACCAGGTCAATCAGTATATATTTCGCGTTTTTTTTGTTCTAAATAATGATCGGGATCGATCGATCCACTATAACTTGTAAAGTGGGATCGATCGATCCCCCTTGTCGAACTCAATATATATCTTTTTAAAAAATTACAATTTTAAGGACATTACTGCCATTTTGGAAAAAATTAGTCTAATAGGACATAAAGTAGTATAATTTAGTCTAAAGGGACATAGTTACCATTTTTTTGCTCTAAAAAACAGATTTCCCTAGATTAAAACACTAAAAACATTAACCGGGTATTAATCGTTCTCCTCGTCGTCTTCAGAATCAGAAAACGTTGCGTTGATCTCAAACACCGCCTGCGGCAATTTAGTAGGGACCTGCAATGGTGGCAAAGGTAGACAGCAATTTTCGACAAATATTTTGCGGCTAAAACAGTGACAAACCGAACACATCATCCTACGCACGTGCCTCCAAGCCCATATGTTGTTGTCGAAATTGTGTTCCCATCGATCGCACTCAAAGCAAAAGAAGTCGCGGTGAGCATCACAGTAGAGAAGCACATCTGTTGTTCCACACACACCACACTTCGATGGATCACTCGTTTTTTTGCAAACTGTCCTGCAAATTAGACTTCTTCTGAGTTGTTCTTTCTCTCCCAAGTTATTATTATTAGACATCTTTTTTCATTACCTCTCTCTCAAATCCCCCTCCGCTTATATATAATAATATATATATTATATGTATTTGTTCTTCTTGTAGATAAGCTTTTTAATTTGTATATATGGCTAGGATTTATCCCAAGCATATTATATGTATTTGTTCTTCTTGTAGATAAGCTTTTTAATTTGTATATATGGCTAGGATTTATCCCAAGCAGGATCGTGTAACAAAATTAAAGCAGAAAAGCAAAAAGAAAAACAAATATTGCCAACTAGTTTATTGTATTATTTAATTAATGAATATTGAAAAGAACAATATCAAAACGATATGAATTTATATAAGATTTTTATAAATATTGACCTTTATATTATTTTTTAGACTTTCAAACGGAAATTCATCTCTAATTTGTTAATTGTTTCAAGATATTTTGTCACTATTTTGCTAAATTGCATCAAAACCGCAGAAAGTCAAATATATAAAATCAATTAATATATAAAATCATAAAATTAAATAATTGTTAATAACACATATACTTGATCATTACAAAAAAAATATAATTTTACAAATTTGATTTTTTATAAACTTCAATATCGTACAAGAAGTATAGTCAGACATAAATTCTCATAATACAAGTAAAATTATAACCATAGAATTTTAACTTAAAATACAGATTTAGCGATTTTAACACTGAAAAAATACTTTATGATCTGGCTAAAAGAGATACATGCTTTTTTTTGAAAATCTTAGAATACTAAAAATTCTTGAGCAAGAGCATTGAGGCTATCCACATCGTCAAATTAAATCAGCCACTTAGGGCATCATTAACGCAGTCTCTTGAGGCTGTCTCTTAATATTATTAGGATTAAAAGAAAAAGAAAATTGCCTATTATTAGAAGGAACGTTCCTTAATTGAGGACAGTAAGGGACGTATCTTATGAGACACGTGTCTCTTCTTCTCTCCACATCTCTTTCTCTCTAGACGGAAAATTGGACAGTACTTCTCCCACGGCAATCACTCCGGCCACCACCACTTCCCTCCCTTTCCCAGTTCCCTCTATTAGTCGCCACTGCTAATGAAAGCTTTACTAATCAATCGCTAGGAGGAGAAACTGTTTTCCTTCTGGAGATATCGGCGGCAATAATGATAATGGAAACGGCTCCGGCGGAGACAATGGTTGGTGGTTTAACGGCGGTGATAAGTCTGATGACTCTTCTTCTCACCCTTTTTAGATTTCTCTGCTTGCTGTTCTTGATCTTGTCCTGCTTCTTTCAATTACGATCAACTCTGATGACTCTTCTTACCACGCTTGATTGAATTGGGTTTTCAGTTTTAATGGAATTTAAGTTTCTGGATTTGATTGTTTGTCCATAAAGTTTTGATCTTTGATTATATCTCTTCTTGGGTTTTGCTTCTATAAATCTCTGTTCTTGCCTTGTTCCATATGATGAAAACGAATCTGTTCATGTTCATAACAGTATGAAAACTAAGTCCAGTGACTTCTTACAGGCCATGTTCATAACAGTATGTAGTTAACTAAAAAGCTGATGCACCAATGTGTCTGAGAACTGATTGGTATTGACTTATTATGTACAGGTGAGATGAAGCTGAGGCCTTGAGTGATGCGATTGAAGAGTTTTCAATGGTTTCTAAGGAGGTTGTTAGGATCAAAGACATCTTGCTCGACAAAGACAGCGAGGTTTGTTTTTGATCTTTTAAATTTCTTTAAAATTGTAATCTTTGATCATGGAAGCTTGATTTTTTTACGACAAAATCTACTTCATCACTGCTTGGTTTTGAAATTAAAAGTGAACTTGGAGATTTTATTGATTAGTAAGCTAGAATGTCGTTCATGGAATAGGGGGCTGAAACTCTAAGATGTCAATCTTTTGTATGTAATGGGATTAAAGCTCGGTTTTGTATGATAAAGATGAAAACTTTGACATACTATTGAAGGAATGAATTGTTACTCGTCTCTTTACGCGTATTTTTGTTGAGATATATGATTGGTCTTGGATTCTGTACGTGCTTGTGTTATGTCTTAAAGCTTTGCTTGTCTGACTTGTGTTCTTCTACTCAATGCGATAGGATTTGTTCTTTTTGTCACACCTTAAGAAGAATCATCTCATGGAATGTTATTCCCTAACAATATTTTGCCTACTGAATTGTGCAGCTTTCGGTGAGAAACTGTTTCATGAGGATCAGTGGTGAGGTACGTGCAGTTATACTTGTTTGTGAATCTGTTTTCTTTTTCTGTTTCTCTTAGAGAATGATCATGGGAAGAAATGTTCTCATCTTCTATATTCACAAAATAATCAAAAACATTCTCTATATTTTTTTTTAAAAAAACTCTTTGTTTAAGAGACTTGCAATGGAGGACAAAAAGGTTGAAAGTTTTTAACAAAGTCTCTTAACCAAATTTACTTCTTAAATACTTTTAAAAATTAATTAAGAGACCCTTAATGATGCTCTTAAAATATGAGTTTGTGTCATGTCAACTCTCCGTAATTATAATCACAGGCCACATCATCTCATAAATTCATGTTTTTCATTCCTTCAGCTTCCTCCTCCCAACGTAAGCATTTATCGCACACACAAAACTGATTCGGTTTCTTCTCACATTTGGTATTTATATGAGTCATAGTCCTGTCTTAACCCTAATCCTATGAGAAGCCTTCCTCTCCCCGAGACAGCCAAACATACTTAACATGCAAGAAATTTCTCTTCAACTCCTCTCAACTTAACGCTATAAATCTCAGATGGCCTCCTCGCTTCTCTCAAACTCCACCGAGACCCTATACAAAAATTCAGATTTATGGGTTCAGTGTGTTGATTACGCAGACCGAGCAGGAAGGAACCCGTGAGAATCATCCAATTAGTAGTATGCTGAGGATGGTTAAAGAGAAACTCCATGATGTTATCGGACTGGATCTCTCCCATCCTCCCTCCATTGTATGAATCTCTTTCTGACAGTTTATTGTGATGTAAATAGTTTTCTCATTTTTTAATGTAGGGTTCTAATCCAGCAATCCTGCTTAGTTCATGGGATGACGTCATTTTGTTAGTTGTTTGCTCTTCCAAGTTCATTTTTTTAATGCTTCTCTAACAGTACCCTTTCTGAATGCATTTGATTATCTCTTTCTGGCTAACACCACCTCCATCGGTGTGTCTTAAATGAGGTTCTAAGGAAAAAAGAAAAAAAAAATAAATGAAAAAGGAATAAAAATCAGAGAACCGGTGTTAAACGTGGGATTTTTACGATTGGTAAGAGCCCTTACGTGTCATTATCTTAATGGATCTCCCATTTATCTCTCTCTCTTTCGTCGGAGTCTCTTGCCGAAATCAGTTTGGTCTCTTCCTCGACTTTCTCTCTTCCTCCTCCAATCTGGATCAATCGACTTTCTCTCTCGATTCTGTCTCAATCCAATCTTTGTCGGCTATCCAATCACGATCACTCCATCTTCTCTGTCTGGATTCAAAGACGATTTTGGTTTGTTTCACCCATAAAAACGATTCAAAGACGATCCAGTTTGTTTATGGTTTTGTTCTTCACCTCTCCGGTTAGTCTCTGTTTAGCCGATTTGATCTCTTTTCATACTTAATTTGTATTGAACTTATTAATCTGTTTTTCTCTGGATTGTAAGATGTTTCCTCTGCGTTAGCTTAGTGTTGCATTAGAGGCTAGTATTCTTGTTTACATAGATTATAGTTGAATATGATGATTAGCTCTTTCTTGGTGTTCTATTTTTTATGGGGTGTATGGTGCAAGTGACTATAAAAAGACAGGGACACCAGATTCTCCTTAGCGAGAAGTAGAATGATGACTATTGTCTAAATGGGAATCTCTCTGATGCACTTCCCAAAATCTAAAAGTTTGTTTGTAAAGATTTGTTTTTTTTATACTCAAATTGTTTTTGAAGCTTTGTTTTAATGGCTTCTTCCCAATGTTGTTATGTCTTTTTGAAGCTTTTTTTTTTCACTGAGCCGGTGTACCATGAATGGGGGTTCTGGAGAAGATTCGGTTACCAGTACATGGCCGGTTTCACGGCTCGTTGGAAGTGCTACTTCATATGGTCGATCTCAGAGGCTTCCATCATCATCTCCGGTTTGGGTTTCAGTGGCTGGACCGACGAGAACACTCAAACAAAGGCGAAATGGGACCTTGCAAAGAACGTTGATATACTAGGTGTGCTAAGAGTGCAGTTCAGATTCCTCTTGTGTGGAACATACAAGTCAGCACTTGGCTCCGTCACTGTGAGTAGTTGAGGATGAGATTCTTTGAGATTGCCATTATCGCATTTCAACGGTGTTTCTTGGTGTTTAAATTGCAGATGTGTATGAAAGAATTGTGAAGCATGGGAAGAAAGCTGGTTTCTTCCAGTTGCTAGCTACTCAAACCGTTAGTGCCGTGTGGCATGTGAGTGCTCCGTTCTTCCATAATGATTCAATCTTTTTTTTGTTATGTAATCAAAATCTCTATTTGTTTTTCTTTGCAGGGACTGTATCCTGGCTACATTATATGCTTTGTTCAATCAGCATTGATGATCGATGGTTCAAAAGGTATGATGCTTCACTCGCCTTTTAACTTTCATTCACGTTTTTATCAATATCTTAAAACATGTTTCACTTTTTGTTTCTCTTCCCATTTCACCTAAAAGAACAAGATTTTTTTTCTCTTCCTATTTCTCTTCTAAATGGCTTCTTCCCAATATTGTTATGTCTTTTTTATTTAAATTTTTATGTTCTTTCATGTTATAAAATCCAATCATTCAATTTTAGAAAAAAAAAAATTTAAGAACCTCAATGAGTTTCTCCCATTGGACAATGAGAAATTAAATTATAGTAACAAAGGTTCTAAACCTTTCAAATCACTAAATTAATTACTAAATTATTGATTAGAACCCATTATGGGTTCTTACCAATGGACTTGCTCTAGTGAGCCAAATATAATAGTTATGACAACTATTCCACCCAGAAACATGATGATGCTAGACAGTTTATGAAGTTTCTCCTCCCTGATCTTGGAATAAGTAACATGTTCTGAGAGAGCCAGCGTTTATTGCTGTCTGTTCACCATTTGCAATTTACCTTCTTATTAAGTTTGCTCATGTCGCAGAACTTTGTGAGAGATCATACGTGCTTATATCCATATCTATGTGCCTGATCACCCAACATACAAAGCTGTTAAGAAAAATTGTGTATGGTATTCTCATACCCTTTTATTACTTTTTAAACAAAGACGTCTTCTCATCCGCTTCTCATTTTGGTTGGCATAACTTTCATATTCATCTAAATGCTTATGCTTTCAAACAATTTTCCAGGACACAGTAATTGACACGTTTTTCTTGGCTTACATCACTGGATGGTGGAGAAAGCAAATTGGATCAGGAATCAACCACGTATGCGGGTGCTTTTGATTGATTTGCAGTTATTGGAAGTTGGTCTTTTGTCTTCGTTCCTTTATGTTTTTCTCATGCGTTACCACTAATACTATTTATATTTATGTTCTCCAGCTTAATTTTAGGCACATATTTCCAAATTTAAATGAATTCTGGTGAGAGAGTATTGTTCTGAATATCTTGATATGCAATTGATTTGGCATGATCCCTGAAAAACCTTGTCATCCTATGTCTTAAATCTAAGTTGCTACATAGAATTGAGTTATATCTTATACTTTTTAATGTAGGGATTTGGGCTGGCATGTATAGAGTACGCCACTTTGATGGTCAAACATACGAATTTGTGTTCACACATGACCTAGCTATCGTATGTTTGATGCGAATATTGAGCTTTTTTTAGATGGAAAGGGCATTGGCGCAGTTCACGCCAACTCATTGAGACAAAGACGAGTGGAATCCACTGCAAGGCGCTTGGCGTTTTATTCAAGGTAGCACTCTTTGGATCATCTTCTTGACATTGGAGTTGAATACAATCTTGCTCAAGTTTAACATGTGCTTCCCTTCTTGAAAACAAATGAGTCTCTTTTGTGGTGGCACGTAGTGGAAGCAACAACACAGGAATACAATTCATATCTCCAAGACCAGTATAGATATTAGCCAGTGTGGTGTTGGTTGAGATATGGTTTTAGCAAGAATGCAGTGAGTAACATAACTCAAAGACTGAGGCACGGGGACTCCAAACAATGTGGGATGGAACTTGGGAAAGATGCACGTGGCTTAATTCATCAAACACTGTGACGGTTGTGGTCATCTGCTTCTCCTCAGTTCCGACAGACCTCAATAACCGCAGAGGATGGTGAAAGTTCTGTGTTTCTGATGAAGCTCGAGCTCAGTTACGAGCGATGCTTGAAGGGGCTGAAACCAGTCTTTTTGGCAGTATATATAAAGAGGGGTATCGACATATCGAGACGGAGTGGTGAACCGAGGCGGGATATTGGAAATATGATGAAGTCTGGAGAATGTTGTTCAACTGGTGAACTGAGATTTGAGAGGGTTGGTGGATGTAAGATAAAGCTCGGTAAATGTAAAACAAGATTCTAATGATTTTAATACACTTACACATTATTTTTACAACAATCATATATAGTTTATAGTATGTGCTTTCTAGGATCAACCACTAGCGTGTTCAACTGTGTGCCTCTCCTTTCAGTTTATAAGTAGTATGCGTTGGCTAATTAAAACAGTTTATGGCTTATCTTAATAAGGCAAAAAAAAAAACAGTATGAATCTATTATCATTATACTGCAATATGTAATGTTTAGAGATATTAGTTTAATTTTATGTTTCGCTTTACCTGATTAGGAATTAATATCCTATAATTAAAAAATACTACAAACATTTACGGAACTATTTTATTTTATTGTAATTTTTTTATTATAATTACAAAATACTACACCCTATAATTATAAACTTTTCTATTTTATTGTGATTTAGAGTTATTACCCTAAACAAAATTAATAACATCTTATATTATCACTTAGCTTCTAACTGTTATAGTTATTTGGTTAGGAAGATTACAATGACTAGCTAGCTAACAAAACCTTCATAAAACTAATATATACTGTTTAGAATAAGATGATTTAAATATATTTCTTTCTTTTTCTTACCAAAAGAGAAGTCAATCTTCTAGAAATATCAAAACTATTATTATAATTGGCTTTTATACCAAAAGAGAAGTCAATCTTCTAGAAATATCAAAACTATTATTATAATTGGCTTTTATATATCGTAAATGAGAAAACATAATTTCAATTGACAGAAATAAAATACAAAACATTCACAGATTTTCAAATTTTGAATGATTTAAATAAAATATTATTTGCATGGAAAACATATATAATCTTACATTTATATAAAAAAAAATTGATGACAAAAAAAAAATATATATATATATAAATTTTTTGTTTACATAAATGGAATTCCTACATCCACAACTATTTTGATTAATGTTCTCATAAATTTTGATTTCTATTAGTCTCTATCAACATTGTTGGAAAAGATTAAAATGTAAATCTACAACTGTAAAAGAGTTAAAATAAGGGAAATTATATAAATACCTTAAGTAAACTTTGTTAAGTTTTTAATCCTCAAATTATTTTCAACCAAGTTTAATATTTCAATTAATTTTTTTGTGCATTTTAATTCACTAACTTTAAAATTATGTCCACTTTAATATTCAAAATATGCTCATTTTAATCATAAGTATTAAAAAATTAAAAACAAATTAAAAACAAATCCTACAAAATTCAAAACCAGATCTTTTAAAAAATTAATTTTATGTTAATTTATAGGAAAATAAACTAAATTGTGGATAACATTAAATTTTTAATTTTATTTAATATGAACTTTAATTTTTTTTTCTGAAACTTAAAACTAATTCATTTAATTTCCAATCAAATTAAGTTTTTTAAAATTTCTTAAATTCATCCAAAATTTAGTTGATTTTTTATTGCTAAAATTTAAAATAGAAATTTTTTAAGATTTGGATTGAATTTAGAAAATTTTATACATTTTGTTTGAAAATTATTAATATTTTTTTATTGAAGTAAACATAGTTTGGATATTAAAATGAGCACAATATTAATAATTAATGGATATATATGAACAAAGAAATTATTTGAAGTATTAAACTTATATCAAAAAGTTTAGATATTAAATAAATTAACGAAATTTAGTTGAAATATTTTATAAAATTTTCCATTAAAATAATTTTTATGTAAATTCTTTACCACAAAATAATTGACTATATTTTTTTGTCTCTGAGAACACAAAACCCTTTTCTTAGCAACAACAGAACACAAAACCTAAAGATACAAATACATGAAGGTCACTAAGAAAATCAAATTATGACTTTTAATTTATTACTTTTAAACATAATTGTCTTACATATATTATATATGTACCTGTTTAATTTGATCAATTAAACCAAATCCACGCGTAGCGCGTTAAAAAACCTCGTCTTATATAATATTATTTTTGAAAGTCAGTAAATGATAAACTTGGTGATATGTTATTTATACTTATGGTGAAATAAATTTAATCTAAATCATTCATGGAAATTGTGCCTTAAGCACATTCAACGTCTAGAGTCAATTGATAAATAAAATTAACAACGTCGTCTTTGATAATGATCAAATGAAATCAACAAAAGATTCATGTCAAACAATATGCTTAAATAACCCTCATTGACCCAAAAACAAAACCCTAAAGCTATTTTCATCCAAGTGTTATAATAAAGAACAAAACCTTAACTAGGACAGAGTATTAATCTTCATCGGAATCAAGAAGATCGCTTGGCTCATCGATTTCAACTTCGGCTTGTGGTACTTCAATTGGGATGGTCAACTCTGGTAAAGTGTAGCGGAAATTTTCGACCAATAAAGTGCGATTGAAACACTGGCAAACCGTACAAAGCATGCGGCGCACGTGCCTCCAAGACCAATAGTTAGAGAAGGAGTGTTCCCTTATGTCGCATCCTTGGCAGAAGAACTTGGCGTCCGCGGCACAGTAGACAAGCACATCTGTTATTCCACATATAGAACACCGAGTCCGGTAAGTCGGTTCCTCGCAGAATGTTCTGCAGTCTCCTCTTCTCTTTCTGCTTCTTCTTATTTTCTCTTCTTCCACGTTACTACTGCACATCTTAAGCTCTCCTCGCACCCCTATAGATATATATTTTTTTGTCAAAGGGTGGTTTAATTATATATATATATATATATATATTGTTGTGACTTTATATGGTTATTCTCTGTAGATAAGTACTCTTTTAATTTGTATATATGGCTAGGATTTGTTCTTATTGTGGGTCACACCAGCTTATCTATACTCATTAGTCTATTTTGGTATTGTTATAAACCAAATGATGATCGACCATGGACCAGCCCGTACTGCAGGCTCAATCCGGAACATGATAAAGACAACCAGAGACTATGTGTTTATCTAGTATATATTCTATGTATATCTGTAACATAGTGTTTATCATTATCCTTATCTTGTTAGGATAAACATGACCTTATGACGGTCTAATACCTTGTATATATATGGACCTTCTGGTCGACAGTAATAATAACAGAAGTATTTCCCCAACACTTCATTTACAATACGTTATCAGCACGACGTTGCTCTCATAAACCCTAACCCTAAAAACCAGAAATAAATCTGAGCAGTAAAAACCCTAATTCCTGACAAACTTCAAACACCTCTATCCCTCAACTCCGGTGGATCCAGACGACGAGCCAGATACCAAATTAAAGCTCTTGACGAGACGAAGCCAACGCCGCTAACCCCGCATCAATCGGAGTTCGGACGCGCCCCCACGCTCAGCTACAATACAGGCGGAAAATTTGTTCCAGAAACCAAAATCTCTCTCAACCATATACCAGTCTCCTATTCCAACAAGCAGCAACAAAAACAATAATTCCGAGCAATCCATCAGCTAACCAGGAAGATCTCTAACTGATAGACCGATCAACCCATCAAAAGTTTTCTAGTATCATCGAAAACTCATCTAAAACCCATAAAGTATTAAATACCCCCATCCGCAGCCATGTAGCTATATTTAGCAACATGTCTCTGCAAATAAAATAAAACTAGAAACCATAAACTCTTTAAAATCTCGAACCTGAACTTGTTTTGAACCTGTTCTTAATCTGAAACTGATTTTAAAATTGTTTAAAACTTTTCTTGATGATAATTTCACATTAGAACTGTTTAGGATTGAAAGTTAAACAATTTTTTTAAAAAAATCTGACTGCTATATGTTGAAAGAAACCGACTGTTACTTGCTTAAACTTATCATTATTGTCCTGTTTAATGTTCTTATCTGATCTGAATCAACTAGAACTGTTAAGGACTGCATGTTACATAATTTTTTTTTTTTTGAAAATCTGATCATGGTTTCATAAATTAATCCGAGGTTGTACCTCCTGTTCTTGTCTGAGAAATTTGTTTTTCTGATGATTGATAACGACTAGAACTTGATTAGGATTGAAAAAAATATTTTTTTAATATTTAAAATCGAAATATCAGAGATATATCTGAGAAAATATATTTATTTTTAAATCGAAAAGTATATAATAAATTGCTTGAATAAATCAAATCTTCCTGATTTATTTTTTTTAAGTCACAATAATTTCTGATTTGATTATTTTTCGAAAAAAAATAAAAATAAATATATGGTATATTTTTCGAAAACCCTAACCTGATTTCATGATTGAATTGGTTTGCTTGATTGCATATTGTTTGCATACTAATATTGCATACTGAACATGAAATCTCGACTGTTAGGGATATAGATCATTCATAGTTTTCAAGCAATCTGATTTGAACTGAAAAAAAAAAAATCATTATACTAAATGATCCGATCCAATGGGATGGAGAAAATATGGAACATTTTCCTGATCATCTAAGATAGAATCCCTAAAGGCCTTGAAACCTTGTGTTTGAAATAAGAGGACCTTAAATCTGAAAAATACATTGATCCACACCTTAAACCGTATGGTTTTAAGAAAATGCATCATTTAGAAATTTTTTTTCTTTTGGTCCGTGTGTGGCATTGATATGAAGCATGAAAAATTTCAAAAAGATTACTTGATTAAGACCTGTTTTGAATAATGATTTCAGATGTCGAGTTACATACCCTCAGATTACAAAGCCCTTAATCTCTCTGGAGATAATTATCTTGATTGGGCTATAAACACTTCAGCCGTCTTGAAGTCTCGAGGACTTGGGAAGTGCATCAAGTATGGTAATGACACCCTTGCGTGTGAAAGACACAGAGCCATAATGATTATGCGACACCATCTCTGTGAGGACCTAAGAGACGAGTTTGGATATGTTAATGATCCTCATAATCTCTGGTCATTTTTGAATTCTAGATTCTGTGAGCCATTGTTGCATGAATCCAAGAAAAAATGGGAAGCTCTAAGGTTCCAGGATTATGAATCCGTGGACAATTATCACTCTGATCTTATGAGAATCACCTATAGTCTTAGACTATGTGGTGAATTGGTAACAAACGAGGATTTGTTAAACAAAACTCGTGACACATTCCATTCAGAGGAAGTGTTGTTATCACATCAGGCCAAAGGTTTCACCACTTATTATGACCTGTTCTCATATTTATTAGACATTGAGCAAAAGAAGCAGAAAAGGATGGATAACATCAGACGGTTTAATGACATCATGGAGATATATTATGAAGTACTAGACAGTGAGATGAAAATCCCTGAAGCTAATAAAGCCACATTTGATAAGAAGAGATCTGAGGAGGATTCCGAATGGACACTCATGGACCATGAGGTCGGATTATACATTGAATAATTTTCCGACATTCTGATTTTATGTTTTCATATCTGATTTGATTTATTTGTTATTCATTTCAAGTTTGATTTTGTCTGGATATTTACTAAAGAAATAATGGTGTAGTAAGCAGCAAATGGATCACTAGATAAATGTATCAACGTACCATAGAAATATGGAAAGAAATTCTCATAGAACAAGCTTTGTTCCTAAGTTGTTTATGGATTGTAATATACAGCAGCTGTAAGTAATATGAAAAGCTAAGTATTTACTTAGTGCAATCAGTCCATACAGAAAATATTATAATTCCTTGTGATCATAATAAAGACCAACTGAGAGAAAATGTTTAATGGTTCAAAGGTTCAATAATACAAGTTATCGATTGATTAAACAGACTATGTTTTACATATGGAAAGTCTGTAGAAAAATCATAGCCGTGTGTGTGTGTGTATGATTAAGTCAGCACGTCTAAGTGAGAACCATAAATCAGGATAGTGACCAGAAGGATGTCTGGTCGTGGCTTAATGATTATAAGCATTGCTAAAGCAAGAAAAGATCGATAACCATGTACAAATGACATGAGTGTATGACTGCCAATTCATTGTGTGATGAGTTTCATTGCAGCAAATAATTATTGATGGTATGACCTTAGACACTCATGATTATGAACGAATATAGACAAGGTCTATAGCTCAACATGGATCGACAAAAGAAAATAAAGAATGATTGGTTACAATGGATAAAACCATTGGCACATACGAAGAGATATAAGTCCGAATGAACGAAAGATATGAAGTAAAATTGTTCGTATGTGTTCTGGGTCTATGACTCAATATATATTGAATGTCCACGTTTTGGGAAAGCCATATAACCAAAGAGAATCCATGGGACATGAAAAAGGACTTGCAAGTAAAGTTTTATTGCAGATTATAAAGTCCATCCGAGCACCGTTTGAAGCACCATCAGTTCAACCAAGACATGGAGTGATCAGCAGCAAAGATGTACATCCTGACCACATCTTAATGGAGTTCCAAAAGACATACCAACGTCCAAGACTTACAAGTTCATTCAAGGAGAATCCAGCTGATCATCTTCACCATGTCATAGGCAACTTCAACGTTCAAGAAGACTCGGATACCAGATGGGAATGCATCTACTACAGTGATGCATTCATCTGGGGGAGTTCATGTGTTGTACTCTTTTTCCTGTCCTTGGTTTCCCATTTTGCCACATTGGTTTTGGGGGTTTTCAGGAGAGGTTTTAATGAGGCAACATTAAGCATGCAACGAACCTGTACCGGATGTGTCGAGCAACGGGGAGTGTTATAAACCAAATGATGATCGACCATGGACCAGCCCGTACTGCAGGCCCAATCCGAGACATGATAAAGACAACCAGAGACTATGTGTTTATCTAGTATATATTCTATGTATATCTGTAACATAGTGTTTATCCTTATCCTTATCTTGTTATGATAAACATGACCTTATGACGGTGTAATACCTTGTATATATATGGACCTTCTGGTCGACAGTAATAATAACAGAAGTATTTCCCAGCACTTCATTTACAACATGTATTCTATTTTTAATTTTTAAAATCTGGTAATACGCGTGAATTTTTATAAGTTATTTTGTAGAAATTCTATAATTTATTATTACATCCAATATGTTATAGATGATATATATTAAAGTACATTAAAATTAATTTCTTAGAAGGATGCTTCTGTTTGATTGGAGGTTTGTAAATGTTGGTGGCCATGCGTTTCTATTCCACTAATACTTGATGACTGCAAAAAATTATAAAGCTTAAATTATTATAATATAGGGGAACTTTAAAAAAAAGAGTGAGACTCAGCTACCAGCAATGGGGAGGCACGAGCAAAAAAGTTATGTCAACTTCCCCTTTTCTCTAAGTGGAGGCAAAAGAAGAAAGAAACGCATACGACCATGATTAATCCGGGTTTTTAGGGTGGGATTCTTAGTTTCGGTTAAGAACCATTTCTTAGCTTTTAACTAAGAAAAGCTAAGAACTGGTTCTTAAATAAAAGATATAAGTGTAAGCTCAAGAAAAGGAGCTTGTCGGATCATGTAACATAGGATGTGTTACACGAGTTGAAGGATGTGTAACTTGCTGTTACAAGTCAGTTATGAGACGATGACGTGTCGGCATCTCATTACTTCCAGGATATTACTTTGGCGTGAAGCAAAGAAGATCCGGAAGATTTGGGCTTATCATAATATTAGGAAAATAGGATATTATGTTAAGGGTATTTAACCTTATTACCTCGGCTAGATTTAGGTTAACATTTAAGAGATTAAGTGGCTAGAGCAAAAGGGTTGTTCTTGTCAGCATTAGGAAGACGAGTGATCTGTTAGTGCAGCTCGTGCTTCTATTTCGAGAGATTAGAAATTGGTCAGTCTCTTGTCGTGTATGACTGAGAGTAATTCGGATTAAACAGATCTAGGGAGATTGTTTAACAGATTTCTAATATACAAGAAAGCGTTCTTGGTATCTCATATTTTAGTTCATGTTTCTGGTAGCCTCTGAACTTTCATTTGGTATCAGAGCAGGAAACCTCTGTGGTATCATATACTACTAACATGTTGAGATCCTGCGGATTTCATGGACACCATAAAGGAACTATTCAGAATTCAGAAACCTATCATGCTGGACAGTGGTAACTTCGGTCATTGGAAGGCAAGAATGCGGCAGTTGATCAGAGGAATTGACGAGGATGCATGGACTGCAGTGGAAGAAGGCTGGTATGTTCCTACGATGATGACTGATGACAAAACACTGGCTCCAAAGCCAAAAGATAGGTGGACTGATCAAGAGAAGGAAACATCAAAGTTCAACTCAAAAGCACTTACGGCGATCTTCTCTGCAGTTGATATGGACCAGTTCAAAATCATTCAAGGGTGTGAGTCTGCTAAAGAGGCATGGGATATTTTGGTCAATCACTTCGAAGGAAACACGAGCGTGCGAAGAACAAGGATTGATCACTTAGCTTCAAAGTTTGAGAATCTTCGGATGGGTGATGATGAACCAATTGACGGATTCATTTCAAAGATCAGTGTGCTAGCTAGTGAAGCCTCAGTTCTTGGAAAGAAATATGATGAGAAGGATTTAGTGAAGAAGCTGTTAAGGTGTCTTCCGCCACGGTTTGAAGCATACAAGGCAGTACTGGATATAACTGTTAACACTGATGAGATGAAATTTGATCAATTGTCAGAAATCTTGAAGGTTCATGATCTGGAGAAGACTGATCGAACTGCAAACTCTCAAAAGAGCATCGCATTTACAGCTAACTCTAAAGAACAGGACCGTGTCGCGAAAATTGAAGAGAACTTGGGATTAATGGCTCGAAACTTCAATAAGTTCATCAAGCAAATGGAGAAAGGAGGAAATCGATCCAATTCACGGTTTCAGAGGAATGAATCAGATCGTGGTAACTCACAACACACTAGGCAAGACTCAAAGAACTCTAAGAAAAAGGAGTTACAATGTCACGAATGTGAGGGATATGGGCATTATCACAGCGAGTGTCCTCTAGCTAAACGAAAAGAGCTAAAATGCATTGATAGCAAGGGGTTTGGTCACACTCGAAGTGAATGTCCCAACAATCTAAAAAAGGACAAATCACTCATGTACTTCAGTGATACAGACTCTGAAAGTGACATCGATGGAGAGGAGCTACATCTAAACTTTATGGCGCTTATCTGTGAGGAAGGAGATCCGAAACTGGATTCAGCTGTGGAAGAGGATGATGATGATTTCAACAACGATCTTGAAACAGAATACAAGTCTCTATTCGATAAATTTGCTGAGCTTAGTCATGAGAACCTGCAACTGCTGAAGGATAAGGCTATGCTAAAAGCTCAAGTGAACATCTTGGAACTGGAAAAATCTTTGAATCAGATTACAGAATTATCAATCATGAAAGATTCAGATCAAGAGATGTTGTCACTGAAAAGGGCCATGACAGAACAAGAAATGGTGCATAAGCAGTTTGAGCTGAAGGTTAATCATCTGAGTGACCTACTAACCAAGGAGATGGATAAGAGCCAGTTACTTGAAAACCAACTTGCTGAAAATCTCAAGAAAGTAAGAATGCTCACTACCGGCACCACAACTCTGGATCATCTTCTCACGATTGGCCAATGTCCTAGCAGCAGTTGGGGACTAGGTTTTCAAGGTTCCACATCCAAATCGGCTGAAGAAACGGTATTTGTGAAGGAAAGCTCAAAAAGAAAAGAAATTCAAGTATCAGGAGAAGTTCAGATTGGTAATCTGAAAAATGAGAATTTAAAAAAGCTGATATCTTCTCAATTTGCATTGTTTTAACTATTCATTTTTGCACATGTTGATCATTTAGAATAGCATTTAGATATGTTTAGGTTGCATTGCATTACATATGTCCTTATTAGGTGATGGAGATTTCAAATGGTGACTTTGGAGCATCTAGAGATGGTTTGGAAGCAAAATTGGTGATTCTCGAAGAAGAGACGCAGAGGTTAAGTGTCCCAGCAGCCTTTTGGCCCATCGAGAAGCCGCTGCAAGCGCTGGAGAAACAGAGACAAAGTGTGGCAGCGGGCTTGTGCAGCGGTGTCCTGGAGCCGCTGGAGACGCTCGAGAGATGAAGACTCGAGAAATGGAGAGAAGTATGGGAGCGGCCTAACGCAGCGGTGAACCGAAGCCGCTGGAAAAATAGCTCATCCCCTGCTGCATTTGTACTTGTCGCAGCGGTGTGATGCAAGGAAGTGAAGAAGCCGCTGCGAGTGCCCCAGCGGCTAGGTGGAGCGGTTTCATGTGGCCGCTGCGAGTCAAGAAAGTCAACATGTGACCAGATAATTACCAATTTGTGTTTTGGTTAACCCAGGTTTGTTGGGTTAAACCAGGTTCGACTTTAAGCTACTATAAAGGTCCTTCAGACCTAATTGTAGGATCTTATCTTGTTTTCTATCTAATTACAAAAGAACTTTTAGGTGAAAGATCCTATCTTGATCATTTCTCTCTTGTGATTGCTTGATTATCTTGATCACTAATCATGATTAGCACCAAATTATCTTTGATTCTTGGGCTCATCATGGAGAGTAGTGAGTAGTCATCTTTGGATTCATGGGTTAGGGAGATTAAGGGTGATTAAGCTAGATCTAAGGTGTTTAGGTATAGATCAATCTTATTCCTTGCTAGTAGAGGGCTTTTAATGTAACTTTAGAGTTGGCCTCTCTAAAGTTGAGCTCTAGGCATTTCATACCCGGAAGGTGTTTGATGAAATGCCTGAACCAACTCTCCTAAGCTTTTAACATCCTTTACCAAAGGAATTTGTTGTTAAAGGTGTTAAGATGGCTAGTAGACTTGAGATTAATGATTACTTAGATAACATTCAACCAAAGGAATTTGATGCTTGAGTTATCTAGGTAAATGAGCATTCATCTAGGGATAGAGTTTGCTTAGGATTGTGTCTAGGCCTAAGGTAGATATAGATTGGTTAAAAGTTGACACCTTTAGGTTGAATCTTGATCACCCAAGATCAATTCCCATAGCCCATGAGTTCTCCATTCTTATAAGAAAGAAAGCTTTGTCCTTTATTGTATTTTAGGTAGTAATCTAGTTTCAAATCATCTCAAAAACTGGTAGCACTTAGATTAAGCATGGTCTTGCATTCCCTTTGCATCATAATCACTTAGGACTGGTTTGACATCCTGTATATTACAACATTTGATTAGGGGCCTTGAAACCCCTATCATCAAATTGGCGCCGTTGCCAAATTCTAAGTTGATTGTGACATTGGGATTTAGTCATTTGCTTGAGAGTAAGTCAATTTTTATTTAATTGTGTTATTGCTTCTCTTTGTTCTTCTCTCTTTGCATTTCAGGTGTATGAACACAAGGAGCAGAGGTCCAACAAACCTAGTTCCAAGAGTTGAAGACATTAGAGCACTTGAGAGGGAGATAGCAAGACAAAGAAGAGAAGTAGAGCAACAGGCTCACTTGCAAGTGTTGGGGTTTGATATGGAGAATCTACCTCAAGATGGTGAAGCCCAAGGACGAAATGGTCCAAGAGATGATCCTTTTAGACCACAGCGCCAGCCACAACATCCACAGTGCCAAGCTCGTGCCATTGGAGCCTATGATCAACCTCACATTCATGGTCATAGGTTGGGAATCAGAGCACCAGCAGTGGAGAACAACAACTTCGAGATCAAGTCAGGGCTGCTCAACACTATAGAGAACAACAAGTATCATGGTCTTGCTGCTGAAGACCCTTTTGATCACTTGTACAAGTTTGATCAGTACTGTGGCTTGTCCAAGACAAATGGTGTTTCTGAAGATGCTTTCAAGCTGAAGCTATTTCCTTTCTCTTTGGGAGACAAGGCACACCAATGGGAGAAGACTCTTCCAAGTGACACTGTCACTACTTGGGAAGATTGCAAGAGAGCTTTCCTAGAAAAGTTCTTCTCTACTTCAAGGACAGCTAAGATCAGGAACGAAATCTCCGGGTTTCAACAAAAAGGTCTAGAGAGCTTCAGTGAAGCATGGGAGAGATTCAAGGGTTATTGGTCTCAATGCCCTCATCATGGTTTCAGCAAGGAGAGCTTGCTTAGCACCTTCTATAGAGGAGCCTTACCACAGTGCAGAAACAGGCTTGATACTGCCAACAATGGTTTTTTCTTGGGGAGAACTGAAGAAGAAGCAGAGGAACTGGTGGAGAACATGGCTAAGAGCGACTCAGTCTACAGCGAGGAGCATGATAGGGTCAACAGAAATGATGGCCAACAGACAAAGAAAGAGATCAAGTCCTTGCAGGAGAAGATGGACTTGCTTCTTTCTAACCAAGCTAAACAAGAGCAGGTCTACTTTGTAGGTGGTCCTATTCAAGAGATTCCTCCCAAGATTAATGAGGTTGATGGTTTGGAAGGACAAGAAGAGCTGTGCTTCATCAACAACAATGGTTCTTGGTACAGGAAGGAACCTAACTTTCAGTACAACAACTACCAGCAAAAGTCCTACTCAAACAACCAGCAAGGAGGATACCAGAAGAGGCAAAACACTCAGCAAGGGAGCTATCAGCCTAGGCAAAACACCCCTCCTTGTTTCAACAATAACAACAATCAGTCTACTCAAGCTCAAGGAAGTTCTTCACAGGCTCCAGCTTCAGATACAAGTGTGGATGCAATGTTCAAGAAACTTTTGGATTTTGAGGCCAAGAATGAGAAGACAATGGGTTATGAGTTCACGAAAATTCACTCCAAGATTGATGGAAGTTACAATGAGCTCAACAACAAGATCCGCCATTTGGAGAATCAGTTTGCTTCAATGAACTCTCAGCCAAGTCGCCAACAAGGGGCATTACCTGGAAAGCCAGAGCAAAATCCCAAGGAGACAATGAAAGCCATCACCCTTAGGAGTGGAAAACAGCTACCACCAAGAACTCTCATTAGGGATAATGAGAAGCAAGATGGGGAGGTAGTCATCAATGTGGATGATGATGTGGTTATTATGGATGAGAAGACCAATGAAGAGATCTTGGAGAAAATAGTTGAAGCAAAAGGAAAGGGTAAAATTGGAGAAGAAAAGAAGGGGGAGAACAAGAATGAAGTTGCTACTTCATCAAAAGGAGCTCTATTCAATCCTCCTCCCTATGAACCAAAACTTCCTTTTCCCGGTAGATTCAAGAGACAGCTTTTGGAGCAATACAAGGCTTTATTTGAGAAGCAAATGAGTGAAGTTCGGATTACTATGCCCATAATTGATGCCTTCATGCTAGTGCCTCAATACAGCAAGTTCCTCAAGGATGCTGTAACTAAGAAGAAGAAGGAGATGGAAGGCATGGTGGTTCTTACTCATGAGTGTAGTGCTATTATCCAAAGGCTAACCATCCCTAAGAAGCTTGAAGATCCAGGAAGCTTTACTTTACCTTGTGCCATTGGGCAATTTACTTTTGAGAGGTGTCTATGCGATTTGGGAGCAAGTGTGAGCCTTATGCCTCTCTCCATTGCTAAAAGGCTTGGCTTTACACAATACAAGAAGTGTAGACTCTCTCTTGTGCTAGCTGATCGCTCAGTGAAGATTCCCATTGGTATCCTAGAAGATCTCTCTGTTATGGTTAGAAATTGTGAGATTCCTACAGATTTTGTGGTGTTAGAGATGGATGAAGAACCAACAGATCCTTTGATATTGGGGAGACCTTTCTTGGCTACAGCAGGAGCAGTTGTGAATGTTAAGGAAAGGAAGATTGATCTTCACCTTGGAAAGGGAAACATTCTTCACTTTGACATCAAGGAGGTGATGAAGAAGCCTATTACTCAAAGCCAAGCATTCTACATTGAGGAGATGGAGGTTTTAGCTGATGAACTTCTAGAGGAGTTGGCACTTGAAGACTCTCTACAACATGCCTTAACAATTGAGAGAGAGGTCCAAATGGTTGAGAACAAGGAAAGTGATGCTTATGTGAAGATGCTGGACTCTCACACGGAGATTAGTGATGAAGAACAGAATGAGGAGCTTTCATATGAGGATCACCATGCTTCCTCAGCTACTCAACAAGAGAATCTCCAAGAGGATGATTGGAGTGAACTCAAAGCACCAAAAGTGGAGCTTAAACCTCTTCCCCATGGTGTAAGGTATGCTTTCCTTGGCCCTAATGAGACTTACCCTGTCATAGTGAGTAGTGAGCTTAGTGAAGATGAATTGTCTAAACTTTTGAATGAACTTAAAAAGTATAGAAAGGCAATAGGCTACTCACTAGATGATATTAAAGGGCTATCACCTTCTTTATGCATGCATAGGATACATCTAGAGGATGAATCTATGACTTCTATAGAACATCAAAGAAGGTTGAACCCCAACTTGAAGGATGTTGTTAAGAAAGAGATTCTAAAACTCTTAGATGCAGGAGTCATCTATCCTATTTCGGATAGCAAATGGGTGTCTCCTGTGCATGTTGTTCCAAAGAAAGGAGGAATGACTGTGGTTAAAAATGATAAGGATGAACTAATACCAACAAGAACAATAACAGGACATAGGATGTGCATAGATTATCGAAAACTTAACAAAGCATCTAGAAAGGATCATTTTCCATTGCCATTCATTGATCAAATGCTTGAGAGACTTGCAAATCATCCATATTATTGTTTTCTTGATGGGTATTCAGGGTTCTTCCAAATCCCCATACATCCAAATGATCAAGAGAAAACGACTTTCACATGCCCCTATGGTACCTTTGCTTATCGAAGGATGCCATTTGGGCTATGTAATGCTCCAGCCACTTTCCAAAGATGCATGATGTCTATTTTCTCTGATCTTATAGAGGATGTTGTGGAGGTGTTTATGGATGATTTCTCTGTCTACGGATCTTCGTTTTCTGCTTGTTTGTCAAATCTTAGCAGGGTCCTCAAGAGATGTGAAGAGACCAACCTTGTGCTGAACTGGGAGAAGTGTCACTTCATGGTTAAGGAAGGGATTGTGCTTGGACACAAGATTTCAGAGAGGGGGATTGAGGTAGACAAGGCCAAGATTGAAGTGATGGTTGGGTTAGCTGCACCAAAGACGGTTAAAGACATTAGAAGCTTCCTCGGTCATGCTGGATTCTATAGAAGATTCATCCAAGACTTCTCGATGATAGCAAGGCCAATGACTAAGCTTCTATGCAAGGAGGCTGCATTCGTCTTTGATTGGGAATGTCTACAAGCCTTCAAGAAGTTGAAGGAGAAGCTGGTTAGCGCCCCCATTGTGCAGCCACCAGATTGGGATCTCCCCTTTGAGATCATGTGTGATGCTAGTGACTATGCTGTGGGAGCTGTTCTTGGTCAAAAGAAGGACAAGAAGACTCATGTGATCTACTATGCGAGTAAAACTCTTGATGAAGCCCAAATGAAGTATGCTACAACTGAGAAGGAGTTGCTAGCCATTGTCTATGCCTTTGAGAAGTTCAGAAGCTACTTAGTTGGGTCAAAGGTCATAGTCTACACTGATCATGCTGCATTGAGACACCTCATGGCCAAGAAGGATGCTAAGCCAAGGCTGTTGAGGTGGATCTTGCTGCTACAAGAGTTTGACCTTGAGATTAGAGACAAGCCAGGAGTTGAGAATGGTGTAGCTGATCACTTATCTAGACTGAAGATTGAGAGTGGGATCCCTATTGATGAAGGGCTTCCAGAAGAGCAGATCATGGCAATTGGAGCGGTGGTAGCAGTTTGTGAAACTGGAAAGAAGCTTGAAGAAGTGAAGGCAACTGAAGAGAAAGGGCCTTGGTATGCTGATTTGGTGAACTACTTAGCTTGTGGAAGAGAGCCACTTGATCTTGAGGGATATGCCAAGAAGAAGTTCTACAAAGATGTGAAGAGATACTATTGGGATGAACCTTACCTCTACATCCTTTGTAGAGATCAACTCTATAGAAGAGCAGTAGCTGATGAAGAAGTTGAAGGGATCCTCACACACTGTCATGGATCATCCTATGGAGGGCACTTTGCTACTTTCAAGACTGTCTCAAAGGTGTTACAAGCTGGGTTTTGGTGGCCTCATATGTTCAAAGACACTCAAGACTTTGTCTCTAGGTGTGATTCATGCCAAAGGAGAGGGAACATCACCAAAAGGAATGAGATGCCTCAAAACCCAATTCTAGAAGTGGAGGTGTTTGATGTGTGGGGTATTGACTTCATGGGACCATTCCATCATCTTTTGGCAACAAATACATCCTTGTAGCTGTTGACTATGTCTCCAAGTGGGTAGAAGCTGTGGCAAGTCCCACCAATGATTCTAGAGTGGTGATAAAGATGTTCAAAAGCACCATCTTTCCAAGGTTTGGAGTTCCAAGAGCTGTCATCAGTGATGGAGGTTCTCACTTCATCAACAAGCTTTTTGAAAGTCTTCTCAAGAAGAATGGTGTGAAGCATAAGGTTGCAACTCCCTACCATCCTCAGACAAGTGGTCAAGTTGAGATCTCCAACAGAGAAATCAAGTCTATTTTGGAGAAAACAGTGGGGACTACAAGGAAAGATTGGTCCATCAAGCTAGATGACGCACTATGGGCTTATAGGACTGCTTACAAGACTCCTTTAGGAACCACACCTTTCAACCTTGTGTATGGGAAGGCTTGTCATCTACCGGTTGAACTTGAGTACAAAGCATTGTGGGCTGTTAAGTTGCTGAACTTTGACATCAAGAGTGCCAAGGAGAAGAGACTTCTCCAACTCAATGAACTGGAGGAGATCCGACTTGATGCTTTTGAGAACTCAAGGATTTACAACGAGAAAACCAAAGCTTTTCATGACAAGAAGATCTTGAAGAGAGAATTCAGTGCTGGAGATCAAGTGCTTCTCTACAACTCTAGACTGAAGTTGTTCCCCGGGAAGCTCAAGTCAAGATGGTCCGGTCCTTTCAAGATCAAGGAAGTTAGGCCATATGGGGCAATTGTGTTATGGAACAAGGATGGTGGAGACTTTACAGTCAATGGACAGAGGGTTAAGCTCGACATGGGAGCCACAACAGAGGACGAGAAAACCTCGGTTCCTCTCTCCGACCCCATTCCCGCCTAACCAAAAAGAAAGGAAGTCAAGCTAGAGACTTAAAACAAGCTCAATGGGGAGGAAGTCCCATGTCTATCCTTGTACATATTTTTATCTTTTTTTTCTATTTCTAGTATGTCTTTGGTTATTTTTCTGTGTCTATCAGATCATCAAGTCCAAAAGGAGAAGTTGTGGACATGAACAAGGTGTAGAGAGGTTCAAAACGCTCACAGCGGCCACGCACAGTGGCCCTCACACACCGCTGCGACCAAACGAGAAGATGAGAAATATGCTTTAAGTGTCACAGCGGTCTCTCGGAGCGGTCTACTCAAGCCGCTGTGAAAATACTCTGCTCCCTGCCCGATTCGTACTTGTCGCAGCGGTCTGTGAGGTTTCGTGGCAAGAAGCCGTTGTGGGAGTTGCAGCGGCCTATTGGAGCGGTGTCGAGTGACCGCTGCGGGTTTAAATCACGCGAACTGACGTCGATTTCCTGTTTAATTAACTGAACCGGATCGAAACCATCAACCAGTCGCGAGCTACTCCTTCTTCTTCTCCAAAATCGTATCTCTCTTTCTCCCTTATCACAAAACTTCATACTTTCATTCTCCAAAGCTTAAGAACTCATAACTCTCTCAATTCTACACCAAATTCGTTGATTCAAGTTGCTATCTCCGTGATTTCACTTCGACTTTTCATTTTTCTACCCTTGTTTATCTGAAACAAGCTAAGGTATAGAGAAATCGCCATCTAATTTTCGCATTCAAAATTTCCAACTTTTTTCAAAGTGGTTGCATGGTTGATTTCTTGTTCAATACTCGTTAATTATGTCCTTTTAGGCTTGATTGATGAGTTGGATAGATGAAAAACGAGTCTAATTGAGCTGAATTAGGATTTGAAAAAGTTAGGGTTCATATTGGGGGTTTTCAAAAATTGACATGGGATTGATTGTTTGATGTTAGAATTGGGTCTATTGAGTTATATAAGATGAATATGAACGCCCCATGTTGCTTCTGAACTTATTAACTCTTCACAAGCTTTAGTTTGTTTCTTATTGATCGTATCACTTGTACATTTTTGAGCTTGTTGATAGCATGACATGGGGAAAGATCGCGGACCCGTAACTGATCGCATTGTGGATGTAGGCACTTCGTCTCGAGCTGGGACAAGAACCAACCCACCATGAGCAGGCCGACCAACGCCAAACCCACCAGCTCAGGTTTACCGGCGCAAAGCTCCACAGCGAAAAGAAAAGTCGCCAGCTGAAAGAGCGACATTGGAGGCAGAGATCGAAGAGATGATAGAAGAGGGTCTTAGAGCTGAGACTGAAGATGAGGAGGAGGAAACACCTGCTCCCAAGCCAGCTAAGAAGCGGAAGAGAGTACCCCCAACCAGCAAACCGACTTCAGCGCAACTCTATGAGCGCCTTTGTGATGACATCAAATGGAGCCCGATGAGATTTCCAGATGTTGAGGCTCTTCGTACGCTTGGGATCTATGAAGATGTGAGAATGATTCTCCGGAACATGGGCATGGAGTCACTACTTGGTATGAGCTACGGAGTTCATAAGGAGGTCTCTTGTGAGTTCATGTCTACATTCTCAGTTCGATACCATTGCGATGCACATAGGACCGAGGGGTTTGGGCGCATCAGCTTTGAGATCAATGAGAAAACCTACAAGGTGGGTTTCAAGAAGCTAAGCTCCATTCTCAGTTTCTCAGACAACTGTGGGTCGTTTCTACCTGCTAGGTCGGCAATTGTGGATGACATATGGGCAGTGATTACGGGGTGGTCGCGTACAGCGGGAGAGGACAAGAGCAATGACATCTCTAACCCGGGAGTGAGATATGCCCACAAGGTTCTTACTCACACCTTTTACTCACGGAGGGAACCGGGCGGAGCAAACGATGATGAGCTAAAACTTCTGGCTCTTGGACTTCTCCCGATTCTTGAGGAAGGAACGCTACTCCACACCGATCCGAAAGATTTTGAGGACTTGGGACTTGTGGGATTGTTGATGAAGTGGTTTGAGTACTATCGAGATTGGGCTTGGACAACACCGAATGAAAAACCGACGCTGTTTATCGGGAGCTTCATTACTCCGATCTTGGAAGCATTTGGGATAGATTTGGGACCTCTAGATCATGCTCCAGCCTCCATTGATCTTGCTTACTTGAAGAAAACCCATTTCCTTACCGGCCAATCTGGCGATCGGTATGGTTACCCCTTTTGGTCCACTGATCTCGAGCCTGAGCAGCTACAGATATTCCTCCCTTGTGAGAGGTTGATGACGCTATCTGATCCTCGGCATGTACTCTTCGCTCCAGCTGCTCATGAGCTCATTCCCGCAGATTTTGGTGTACTTGAGACCATCACCAAAGCGCGCAAGAAGAAGACCAAGGCCAGTTCTTCTCGGGCAGCTCGTCCTAGTGATGCTGATGACGAAGGACCGACCACACCAGCCCCGGTGTATGGGACAGAGAGATACCACTTTCAGCCTTATGGTGGAGTTACACCGAACGTTGCATTGCGCCAAGCTCTCTCTCAAAACGCCAAGTTGCTTCGGTGGAACAAGATTCAAGATTCCACCATCTACAAGCTGAAGAACTCAGTGGAAGCGCTTAAGGGACAGATGAAAAAGGTCACTGCACTTCTCTCTCAAGTGTCTATCGGTTCTGGTTGTCAACGGGATGACTTGTTGGCTGGTGCTGGTCCATCTACTCTCCCATACCCTGTCTTCTATGGACCTCCTCGTTCCCCGGAGTACCGACTCCGTCGTAGACGCAGGAACACAGCTCCTCCACCCCGAGCCTCCTCCAACGAGTCTACTTCAGTCGCTACCGACGACGACGACGACACGGAGGGAGCATCCTCCTTTGCTTAGCCAGGTTTCATCATCACCCTTCCATTGTATATACCAGTTTTTCTTTGCATTTATTTCTCTTTTCGGTATCTCCTCCTACTTTCTAACACAGAGACTGTGTGAACAAAGTTTGGGGGAGGTATCAAGTATTTGATCATGTTTTCTTTGATGATTTGTGTCTCATGCATTGCATTGTACATATATGTATAGAAAAAACCAAAAAAAAATTAAAAAATTTGAAAAACACAAAAAGAAACATGTAGTTGCATCACTTGCACTTTTAAGATTGAGTCTAAAGCATATAGGTTGCATTCACTTGCATTGGGAACAATGATTTAAAATGCCTTGCAAAGACCCTTGTCTAGAACTCAAAATGACACCCTAGTTAAACATATCAAGTAGCTTAAGCATCTCTTGAAAACCTTGTACGCTTCGAGCCTTGAAAACTCTTCTTGAAACTTGTTTGCTTGCTTGATGTTAGCATTGTTCTTAAGATCAGCTCCAATCTAAACTTGGCTTGAATGAACTTAATCTCTCTTGCATGTGGTCACTTGCATACTTGATCATGGATCTCATACACATTTGGGTTATCTTATTCCTTCATACCTATCTTTGTTAACCCAAATGGCACTCCTTACCCTAAAACCCTAACCATTCCTTGAGACCAAACATTTAATTGCATGAGTGAGGCCTCTTTTGATAGCTTGTCATGTGCAAAATCTTAAGAGTATTGGAGGCGACATAGGTTTATTCTCATCTCTTGCTAGCACAATGAGTTAGCATTTGGGGATGGTGAGAGGGGTTTGTGTGTTTTAAATTTCAATATCTTGAGTTTGGAGAGTGAGAAAGATGAGAGATATGAAAATAAAGCTCCTAGGGATATATAAAAAAAAGAAAAAAAAATAATAATAATAAGAAGCTCTTGATTATGTAACAAAGAACCTTCCCCCTAATAAAAAAAAAGAGATCAAAAAGAAGTTGGGGAAGGAAATGAAAAAAGGTTAGAGCTTGTGGAAAGTGGATTAAAATCCCTAGTGAGTGGGTCAAATGAAAAAAAAAAGAGTTGTACATTGGGTGAGTGATGTGAGGGGGTTTAGATTGATTTTGAGATGATGATAAAGAGGGTAGAACTTGTGATCATTTATAACAAAATGGGGTAGAATGATGAGAATGAATCTATGTATGCATGAGTTGCTTCTAATCTTAGATAAATTTTGCATAATGATCAAGCTCCTTGTTTTGAGTGATAACCACCCTTAAATAAAAACATTTGAACTCATCTCTTCATTCATATTAGACCATTGCATACCTAGCCAAATGATTGAGATCATGTGCCCATTTGTGAGACTTCACCTTTTGTGTGTGTGTGTGAATCAATGTAAGAGCTGATTGAAGGGACTTGTTGGTAAAGAGTATTGCAACTTGAGTAGAGAAAAAAAAAGAGTATGAATAGGCCTAGAGAAGCTAGAGTATAATAAGGAGAATGCTCATGCTATTTGCTATGTTTCTCTAGGATGTTAAGTTGAGTGCTAGGAAGTGTTACTTTTGGCTATGAGTTCCCACCTTCAAACCTCTCTCTCTTATGAGTTCTTACAAGGTCACTTGAGGACAAGTAAGATACAAGTTTGGGGGAGTTGATATCTTCTCAATTTGCATTGTTTTAACTATTCATTCTTGCACATGTTGATCATTTAGGATAGCATTTAGATATGTTTAGGTTGCATTGCATTACATATGTCCTTATTAGGTGATGGAGATTTCAAATGGTGACTTTGGAGCATCTAGAGATGGTTTGGAAGCAAAATTGGTGATTCTCGAAGAAGAGACGCAAAGGTTAAGTGTCCCAGCGGCCTCGTGACGTCCCAGCGGCCTTTTGGCCCATCGAGAAGCCACTACAAGCGCTGGAGAAACGGAGACAAAGTGTGGCAGCGGGCTTGTGCAGCGGTGTCCTGGAGCCGCTGGAGACGCTCGAGAGATGAAGACTCGAGAAATGGAGAGAAGTATGGGAGCGGCCTAACGCAGCGGTGAACCGAAGCCGCTGGAAAAATAGCTCATCCCCTGCCGCATTTGTACTTGGCGCAGCGGTATGATGCAAGGAAGTGAAGAAGCCGCTGCGAGTGCCCCAGCAGCTAGGTGGAGCGGTTTCATGTGGCCGCTGCGAGTCAAGAAAGTCAACATATTTCGTGTTTGACCAGATAATTACCAATTTGTGTTTTGGTTAACCCAGGTTTGTTGGGTTAAACCATGTTCGACTTTAAGCTACTATAAAGGTCCTTCAGACCTAATTGTAGGATCTTATCTTGTTTTCTATCTAATCACAAAAGAACTTTTAGGTGAAAGATCCTATCTTGATCATTTCTCTCTTGTGATTGCTAGATTATCTTGATCACTAATCATGATTAGCACCAAATCATCTTTGATTCTTGGGCTCATCATGGAGAGTAGTGAGTAGTCATCTTTGGATTCATGGGTTAGGGAGATTAAGGGTGATTAAGCTAGATCTAAGGTGTTTAGGTATAGATCAATCTTATTCCTTGCTAGTAGAGGGCTTTTAATGCAATTTTAGAGTTGGCCTCTCTAAAGTTGAGCTCTAGGCATTTCATACCCGGAAGGTGTTTGATGAAATGTCTGAACCAACTCTCCTAAGCTTTTAACATCCTTTACCAAAGGGATTTGTTGTTAAAGGTGTTAAGATGGCTAGTAGACTTGAGATTAATGATTACTTAGATAACATTCAAACAAAGGAATTTGATGCTTGAGTTATCTAGGTAAATGAGCATTCATCTAGGGATAGAGTTTGCTTAGGATTGTGTCTAGGTCTAAGGTAGATATAGATTGGTTAAAAGTTGACACCTTTAGGTTGAATCTTGATCACCCAAGATCAATTCCCATAGCCCATGAGTTCTCTCTTCTTATAAGAAAGAAAGCTTTGTCTTTTATTGCATTTTAGGTAGTAATCTAGTTTCAAATCATCTCAAAAACTGGTAGCACTTAGATTAAGCATGGTCTTGCATTCCCTTTGCATCATAATCACTTAGGACTGGTTTGACATCCTATATATTACAACATTTGATTAGGGGCCTTGAAACCCCTATCATCAAAAGCCTACTACTACACGTCACGGGAATGGTTGTCACTTCTGTGGAAAGCGTGGTCATAACGTAAGGTTCTGTTACTTCCGCAAGTATCAGTATCAGCGAGCTTGGAGAATGAACCTATGTTTCATGGAACCGTCCTTGTATGGTCATGTCTGGATAGCCAAACGCGATCAGTACCCGAACTACAAGCAGAGAACCTCGACTGTCTCACACAGTGAGAAGAATGAGATACGCATAGACACAAAACAAACTGTAATATGCAATTTCGCAAGCTCGTTTGTTAAAACTGAGTTAGTAAGCAATGTCGCCTATACAAGCGCTGATTCCAATCCACAGTTTGACACTCCATGGTACTTTGACAGTGGGTGCTCGAAACATATGACAGGGAATCAAGATTTCTTTGTGAAACTCGAGTTCATCAAAGGAGGAAGAGTTACTTTCGGGGATGGTGGTCAAGGAAAAATACGTGGAGTAGGCGAACACGAAAAGACTGTTCTTCCTCGACTCATTAATGTCTTCTATGTGGATGGTCTTAAGGCAAATCTCATTAGTGTCAGCCAACTTTGTGATGAGGGATTGGAAGTCATCTTTAACAGCAAAGAATGTCTAACAGTCAACACAGAAGGAAAGGTTGTTCTATGCGGAGTGCAATCTGGAAAAAACTGTTACATATGGAAGCCATCACACTTATGTTACTCTGCTAAAGAGTCCAAGCTGGATCTTTGGTACAAGAAACTTGGACACATGAATACTAATGGTTTGACCAGACTGGTAAATGTTGAAGTTGTTAGGGGAATTTCAGAACTGTAAAAGCAAACCGATACTGTGTGTGGAGGATGTTGTCAAGGCAAACAAGTGAAGGTTCAGCACAAACAGATTTCTGAGATCAGATCCAAGGGGATACTCGAGCTAGTCCATATGGATCTTATGGGACCAATCACACCAGACAGCATTGCAGGGAAAAAGTACATTTTTGTTCTTGTATATGACTTTTCCAGATACACTTTGGTGGACTTCCTGAGAAACAAGTCGGACGCGCTGGAGAGCTTCCGTATTTTGGCATTGCAACTCAAACAAGAAAAGGGTGGCATTGTGAAGATCAAGAGTGATCACGGAGGTGAGTTTCAAAATGAGGAGTTTGATAAATTCTGGTCACAGTCAAGGAATCAAGCATCAATATGCAGCTCCCAGAACTCCTCAACAAAATAGAGTAGTAGAAAGGAAGAACAGAATACTACAGGAGATGACTAGAGCTATTCTATGTGGAAACAGTGTTCCATCCGGTTTTTGGGCAGAAGCTATAGCCACTACATGTTATGTAATAAACCGAGTGTACGTTAAACCTAACACAAAGACTACTCCGTATGAAGTGTTCAAAGGGAAGACCCCAAACCTCAGTCATATGCATGTCTTTGGTTGTCTGTGCTACATCTTAAATGATAAAGATCATCTTGGGAAGTTTGATGCAAAGAGTGATGTTGGGATGTTTCTCAGATATTCAACAAACAGCTCGGCATACAGAGTGTTCAATCAACGTACTAATTTCATTGGAGATAACGTGAATGATGTGTTCGACGACAGTATCAGCTTCTATCAAGCACGAGTCACTCAAAAAATTGAGTGTGTTACACAGCCAGCTGAAGCATCCTCTGATGTAAGGACCAAAGATGAGTCAGAAGGAGAGGATGACCAGACTGAGGAACAGCAAGTGGATCTGGATCAAGCCAAAGTGCATAAGAATCATTCTTCAGCTGATGTGATTGGTGGCGTGTTTGGTGAAAGAGTCACAAGAAAGAAGCAGATTGACTTTAAGCAAATGGTCAAGCTTGCGTGTTTCACAGCTGAGCTGAACGAGCTTGAATGTTTTGTCTCATTGATTGAACCTAAAACGCTTCAGGAAGCACTGAACGATGAGTTTTGGACAGAGTCTATGCATTTGGAGCTTGAACAGTTTGATCGGTTACAGGTATGGGAACTAGTACCACGACCTGACGATGTGAACATCATTGGCACTAAGTGGATTCACAAGAATAAGACTGATGAAAAAGGAAATGTGATCAGAAACAAATCAAGACTTGTGGGACAAGGTTACACACAAATCGAAGGTGTGGATTTTGATGACACATTCGCTCTAGTTGCTCGACTAGAATCAATCAGACTGTTGTTCGGAATGGCATGTAATCTGAAGATCAAGCTTTATCAAATGGATGTGAAAAGTGCATTCATGAATGGTGTGCTACAGGAAGAAATCTACGTCACACAGCCTAAGGGTTTCGAGGATCCTCACTTTCCTGATCATGTTTACAAACTCAAGAAGGCACTGTATTGATTTAAACAGGCCCATCGAGCGTGGTATGATCGCCTAACAAAGTTCCTGACTCAGGCTAGGTTTCAAAGAGGAGGAGTTGATAAAACCCAGTTCATTGGAGAAAATGGAAGAGATATCTGTTGGGGTCGAAAACGGTTGCGACGAAGTTAACATCCAAATTCCCGCAAAATACAAGTATGTCTTTTCGCAACAAATCATGCTCGGTCAAGAGAACGTCACAACGTATGTTCCCGAGATAAAGCTTCGTTCAAATTCTATTTAGATCAAACATAAGGCATCGGAAACATACCCAGACCGGTTACGGATAGGTCCGAGTATGACGATCGGAACACGGATGAACCAAGCTCGGTCATTACGCTACTACCGCACATGCACGCTCGGTCGCTACGTAATGACCGAGCTCGAGCTGAAGCTCGGTCGCTACGTAGCGACCGAGCCCAAGCCGAAGCTTGGTCGCTACATAGCAACCGAGCGTCCTTTCCGCTCGATCGCTACATAGCCACCGAGCTTTTCCGAAACATCAATACGACAATTAGTCCATGCATTCTCGTCTACACTTCGATGCTATCTCCCGAAGACCATAGCGAACCCATTTCATGTTTCCCGCCATTCTAGGTCATCGATCAAACTTTATTGTAAAAACCGCGGAAAGTTCATTCTTTATCGATAGAAGCCGTAATAAACGCTTCGAGTCAGAAGACGGCCCAAAGGAACCTAAGACATGACTCGAGGCCCAGCTTACGATTTCTTAACCAACAGTCCGTAAGCCGCATGACGGTTTACGCTTTGTTCGCAAGGAAAGATAAATGTCAAGTTTCCGCGGATAAATACAAAATTTTGAAGATAATTACGATGATCGGAAAAAATGGAATATCTTCATTTTTATGCTATGACGGCTTAAGGGCAGAAGAGGAAAATCGCAAATTGACCTAGGAGCCAGTATATAAGGAGTCCTAGGCAAGAAGCATGGAAAGGACTTTTGGTCAGAGTAAACTTAGCACTTAAAGCAATTAGGCATATTTCCGTTTTTGTTATTCGAGCTGCGACTCAACTAGGTTATTGCCGTCTTAGGGTTTTAGAACTAGGAATCTCGCCGACAGCTCTCGTAGCCCATGCTCTTACCTTGTTGTAACGCCCAAACGCGAATTCGGAATAAGATCTACTTTGCTCTCTTTTCGATTTCTTATACTTTATCGTTGTTATTCTTGTGTTCTGATTGCTTGGCGTGTGGTATTAGCAGATATCGGGGACGTGTGGGAAATTAGGGTTTTCCTAGTTTCCTTATATAAACCGAAATCGACAGTGCGAATTTCAGTTCCCACAGTTTGGCGCTAGAAGGAGGGGGGTACGGATCAATCTAACTCTCAACCACATCACGCTCAACCAGACATGTCAACTGACGACGCGGATAACATGCAGACTCCTCTTAACGGAAGCAGTGGCACTAACCTCCACACTCCCGCAGCAGACGTATCTGCGGCCAACGCACCAGCCAACGCCGCGGCGCTTGAGGATTTTAAAAAGATGTTTGCCACCTACGAAAAAAGGTCGGAAGAACAGGATAAGCTCGTGAACACCTTGAAACTTTAATGGAAAGGACTCGAGCAATCCGTCCCCCCGGAACCACTAAATTCCGCGGGAAAAGACTCGACTTCGCAACCCCACTCGACAGGCCTGGAGCCGTGCAGGAATGACCTTCAGGTCAAAACCCTAGCGAGAAATCTCCCATCGAAAAGGGAAACCCTGAAAGTCTTCCGCCTCCCGCGAAGGCTTCGGAGGACAACGGAGTCGAGCATGTCGACCTGGATTCTAGCGATGTCTCCAATGATACAGATGAGGACGTCGACAGACATCCAAGGAGGACCAGAAGCCGATTCGCTCGGGAAAGCTCTCCGTTCTACAAACCAATGACAGAAGAGGAGGAAATCCTCTATTGGAACGAAAAAGAAGAGCTGGCTGAAAAGCAAACCGAGCTCACTCGCAGTAAATGCCGACAGGCTCGGAAATCTGCTGGCGAGACGTCGGATGTCCGCGATCTTCGCGACTATATCACCAAGACTGCGGCAGAAGTAAGAGCCGTGAAATCCCAAATCCATCACGCTACCAGCGCTGCTCCCGAGATCGACAGACTGCTGGAAGGGGCTCGGAAGACCACTCGCATCTCAGATATGAGGGTATCCGATCTGGGAAAACTCAAAGTACTGAGGTATGATGGTACGACCGATCCGAAGGCGCACATTCAGGTTTTCCACATCACGATGGGAAGAGCGAGGCTGAAGGACGGCGAAAAAGACGCCGGCTACTGTCGTCTGTTCGTCGAGAATCTGGAAGGGGCAGCCCTCGAATGGTTCGCACGCCTTAAACGAAACTCTATCAGAAGTTTCCGATAGCTCGCATCGGAATTTCTCAAGCAATACTCTATGTTCATAGATAGAGAAACTTTCGATGTCGATCTCTAGTGTCTGTCCCAGAGGAAAGACGAACCACTCCGCGAGTTCATCAGCCGATTCAAGTTGGTAATGTCCAGGGTCAGCGGGATAAGCGACAAGGTGGCCATTGATGCGCTCAGAAAGGCGCTCTGGTACAAGTCGAAATTCAGAAAATGGATAGCCCTCGACAAGCCGCGAATGATCCAGGACGCCCTCCATAAGGCAACGGACTACATCATGATCGAGGATGAAACGAAAGTCTTATCGCATAAACATAAGTCGGCGAGACCATCCTCGAAAGATGTAGATCCAAAAAAGAAAAAGAAGAACCCTCGTAACGACAAGTATGTCCATCACGAGGGGGAAGATCTCTAAGGAGCGCACAATTACGCGATCAGCTCGAACCAGGGCCGAATCACGGGTAATACGTGGACTCGCAATCAAGGATATGATGAAAACACCTTCTGCGAGTTCCACCAGTCCCGAGGACACTCCACGACTGACTGCAAAGTCTTGGGAGCAAGGCTGGCCGCGAAGCTACTAGCTGCAGAGCTCTCGGAAGTGACCAGCATGAAAGATCTCATCCTCGAGACCGATCGCCCCCCGAAGCCGGACAGAAATCCTCCCGCAGAGTGATCTCCTCAAAGAAACCAATCTGGGGATAAAGGCGACAGAAGGCCGGACGACAAGGGGAACAATAACAATCTTCGCAGAGTCAACATGATCATTGGAGGATCGCAATTCTGCAACGATACGGTTTCGGCTATCAAGGCTTACCAGCAGAAGGCGGAGTCGAGCGCAAACTGGCCTACATGGTCTCCTACCCGAGATGATCAGAATTGCTCAATCACCTTCACGAAGGAGGAAGCCGGCGGGATCGATCAACCTCACTGCGATCCGCTCGTCATAGATCTCGTCATACGAGATCTGGAAGTCGACAAAATACTCATTGACACGGGAATCACGGTCAATGTAATCTTGCGCGACACTCTCAATCGGATGAGCATCGAACTGGGAGAAGTAACTCCAACGCCGAAACCGCTCACGGGTTATTCAGGCAAAGTATCGATGACCCTCAGGTCAATCCATCTGCCAGTCATGGCCAAGGAGATCACAAAAATCGTCGAATTCGCGGTGGTCGATCATCCTGCCATTTACAACGTGATCATGGGAACCCCATGGCTCAACGCCATGCAAGCTGTTCCATCAATGTACAACCTTGGTGTCAAATTCCCGACCCCAAACGGAATCGCAGCTATCAGGGGATGTCAGAAACAGTCGCGACTATGCTTCCTCGCGGAGCACAAGTTAAGGCAGATGATGACTTCTGCAACTGCAAATCGCAAGCGCACGAAGATAGATAAATCTTCGGCCAAAAACGTTTCAAGAAAAGACGATTTAACATCGTCTGCTGACGCAAACGTTTAGGGTGTCGAAACTCAACACGAGTCCGAAGCTGACACTACGACTCAACCAGAACATCCAGAAGAGAACGCTGACCCGGACACGGTCATCACGATCAAGGCGGTCAGCACGGCGACAATCGCCGAGTAAAAAACGCTCGCGGCATAAAATAGAACTACGAGATGGCTTGATCCTCGAAAGAGGTACGTAGGCAGCTCGTCGAAAGACGAGTTCAGCTGCCCCCCTCTCTAAAAAGGGAGGGGGGAGTGGGTGCGTATACTCGTATACTCCCACATAGGAAAATATGCGTTATTGTAATCGAGTTTTTTAGAGATTTCGAAATTTGTTACTACAATATGCTTCGCTCCTTTTTAAGACACTTGCGCTTCAATTAACGCAAAAGTCTCAGAACACGCTTAGAAAATCTACAAACGTTAACTCTTGTCAGCAGCCTCATACGGCCCAAAACCGCAAAACAATCCCTCTTCAGCACCGGAAATATACGTATAGTCTTCGAAATAACTGCGAGACGTCGCCAAGTTTAAAGACGAGACGATGCGAACAAATTGTCCGAACGCGACCACAAAAACCTTACACTCCGTTCGTCGATTGGCCCCGACGAACACATCAGTCGTCTTAAACAAACGCAACTTGATCACTCTTTTGATCTTCGAACGTCCAACACAAGGACGAAAGCGCGCTACAAAAAAAATCCAAAATTTTGGTGTAGCACTTCCAGTTGGCTTAATATTTGTCTCTGGAAAGATGCTCGATTCGTACCATACAAGTCATATAATCCCAGAACCTATCGCGGACTTTAAATCGGTACGAATCAGGTAGAAATCGCAAAAGGAAAATCGATAGTCGGCTAGTCACCGCACAAACCTTAAAACCGAGAGTAAACCTAGGTCTTGCCCTAAACCCATCGTATTGGTCTCAGACATCTCAAAGACATGATATCTAAACGATACGAGATCCTAAAACATGTCTCTCCGTTCATATCTCAACGTTCCCGAAAGTTCGTAAGAATAAATAATTTTTACGAAAACTCACGTCCTGAACAAACCAACAGATCGAACGCCTCAGCTCATTTTTACTTCAAACCCACTCGAAACAAAATAACTCAAACAAACATCCATTATATATAAACCGCATAGCGGTAGGGGTTCAAAGCCACCAACGGCCAGTCCCGAAAAAAATAAAAACGGCCAAAACAGGCCCATACAAAGTTCGAAGGCCACACTCGGCCGGACATATATGAACGAAGGCCACACTTGGCCGCATAAGACAAGATAAGGGAAAAACTTCTTCCCGTCAAACACTCACCTCTCACAAATCAAAGTTAAAATTTCAGGACAAGGAAGCTCCGAATGTATCCGCAGGATAGTTCACTTCCTCATCGCCACCGGCAAACTCGGTCGTGGTCTCTACGGTATCAGGAGAAACCGGGATGGGATCCCTGAATCCCTGAATCCTCCCGTCGACCGGTGTGGGAACATAAATTCGCATTGTCGATTTCCGTTTAAATAAGGAAACTGGGAAAACCGTAATTTCCAGAGGTTCTGGATATCTGCTAATACCACACGCCAAGCAATCAGAACACAAGAATAACAACGATAAAGTATAAGAAATCGAAAAGAGAGCAAAGTAGATCTTATTCCGAATTCGCGTTTGAGCGTTACAACAAGTTAAGAGCCTGGGCTACGAGAGCTGTCGGCGAGATTCCTAGTTCTAAAACCCTAAGACGGCAATAACCTAGTTGAGTAGCAGCTCGAATAACAAAAACGGAAATATGCCTAATTGCTCTAAGTGCTAAGTTTGCTCTAAGAAAAGTCATCTCCCATGCCTCTCGCCTAGGACTCCTTTTATACTGGCTCCTAGGTCGGTTTACGTTTTTCCTCTTCTGCCCTTAAGCCGCCATAGCATAAAAATGGAGATATTCCATTTTTTCCGATCTTCTAAATTTCGTATTTATCCGCGGAAACTTGACTTTTATCTTTCCTTGCGAACCAAGCGTAAACCATCATGCGGCTTACGGGCTGTTGGTTAAGAAATCGTAAGTTGGGCCTCGAGTCATGTTTTAGGTCCCTTTGCGTCGTCTTCTGACTCGAAGCGTTTATTACGGCTTCTTTCGATAAAGAGTGAACTTTCCGCGGTTTTTACCGTAAAGTTTGATCGATGACTTAGAATGGCAGGAAACATGAAATGGGTTCGCTACGGTCTTCGGGAGATAGCATCGAAGGGTAGACGAGAATGCATGGACTAATGTCGTATCGATGTTTCGGAAGAGCTCGGTCGCTACGTAGCGACCGAGCTTCAGCTTGAGCTCGGTCGCTGCGTAGCGACCCTTTTCGAGATCTTTTCCGATGTCTCGTGTTTCCTCCGCAAAGCTTTTCGTAAGGAAGAATCTATTTCGAAAAAGTATTTGTCGAAGAAGGTTTTTCGTTTTTTTCTTCGGATGTTTTGATCGTTAACTTCGTCGTATCCATAACCGGTCTGGGCATGTTATCGATGGCTTATGCTTGATCTAAATAGAATTCAAACGAAGCTTTATCTCGGGAACATACGGTGTGACTTTCTCTTGACCGAGCATGATTTGTTGCGAAAAGACATACTTGTATTTTGCGGGGATTTGGACATTAACTTCGTCGCAGCCGTTTTTGACCCCAACAATCGGAGAAATGAGCGTCTAAGCGTGAGCATGAACCTTCATACCGCCCTTCATTAACTCCTTCTCCCTCTCGAAAACGTAGTCATCTGCATGCGTCTTCCAAAGGCTCCCAACTGAACCGCAACACTCACGGAAGTCGCCCAGCGAGTTGAAAGCATCCTTGAGGTTCCCGTACTCAACCTGGAATTGAGAGGCGCGAGTCTTCATCACCTCAACAATCTCCCTCTTGCCCTTCCGTTCCGCCCTACGAATAACCCTGGCATGATCACGAGTGAGTTGAACATCTCGCGCCAACATCTCGTCTCGCATGCGAGTAAGATCCTTCTCCGCCTTCTCCGCTTTAAAGCGATAGATCATGGCTTCTCTATGGCTCGCCTCAATGGCCGATCCAAGCAAGTTCAAGCCCTGTAAAACCGATTGACACGTTAATAGCAAAAAAGAAAAATATATATACACTTGAAACGATCGTCAAAATTCTTAAAGCCTATACCGATGATACGAGATCCTTCCGCGACGACTTTCGGCCTCCCCGAGTCGTTCGTGGACGGAGGAGCATCGAAGCCCGAGGGAAGACCAGCGAAGAAATCATCAAAGTCCAGAATAGGGACCTCGCTCGTACCGCTTCCATCGCCGAAAACAAGGTTCGCCCACCGAAAACTCCAGGTCACGGAGGTCAATTTCTTTCCCCTTCGAAGAATTTAGACCCGTCAAAACCGCGGGAGCAGCGTCGGCACCTTGGTCATCAGGTTCGGAATCACTCCCTGCTTCCCCGCCCAAAGCAGGACTAGGATGCACAAACCTCAACGCCTTTCGAACTCTCTTCGGAGTAAAGGAAGTCCAGAAGAAAGGACCGTTCCTGTGCAGATCCCTCACAGCGATAATGTCCTCAGGAAACGGAGGAAGGGGATTGATGAAGGGACGATCGTTCGGCAAACTCCAGAACAATGGGATACAACTCTTCTCGACAGACGCAGCGTCCACACGAACGAAAAAGAAAAACTTCTTCAACGAGTTGAAGTTAGAAGTAAACCCCTTAACCACTGACATGAAGTTCCGAGGGACCAGCATGTACTTGTCCGTATCTTTGATGATCTGCAACCTAAGAAGCGCTTCGAAATGATCGACGGTAAGAGAAAGACCATGCTTATAGCTCAGGATCAGGACTCCAATGAGGTGCTGGATGCCAAGGGGATTCAGTTGGCTTATCGCCACCCCGAAAAGATCCAACACACGGACGATAATTTCGGGAATCGGGAACCACAAACGACAGCTCACTACAAATGCTTCGTAAAGAGTAAAGTAACCCTCCGGGGGACTACTAGCGCGCTCTCCTTGACGAGGAACCCTGAACTCCACCTCATCCGAAATATGGTAGAACGACCGCATGACCTCGAGGAATTCGCTAGTACTCCAACTTGGTGCACCTTCCTCGACCGGGCGACGGTTCATGACCGGAAACGATTTCTCTTTCGGAGGCATGATCGAACCATAACACGCCACCCACCATGCCACGTTCTCGGCCGGGTCTACCGAATGAGGAACAAATTCCATCTTTGGCACACGGAGCTCTTCAGAAACGTTCGCGGGCAAGGACCCTTTCTTCGAACTCCTCTTCTTACTCGACATCTCGTGTTTTTCTTTTTTTTTATCAAGAAGGAAATGATAGAGAGAAAGAGAAAGAAGAAAGAATTTTTCAAGAAACCTCTCTATGAGAATGAGTAAGTGTAAAGATTGTGAAGAAATTACCTCCCTTCTTATAGGCATGAGAAATTACTATTTATTTGCGGATTTTCGGACACGAACTTCTCCCAAATACACCAATCTCGTCCGAACTCGCCATACCGCACGTTGGGATCTCACTAGAAATCCACGATCCTAACGAGCTGGGGGGCTAACTGTTGGGGTCGAAAACGGTTGCGACAAAGTTAACGTCCAAATCCCCGCATAATACAAGTATGTCTTTTCGCAACAAATCATGCTCGGTCAAGAGAACATCACAACGTATGTTCCCGAGATAAAACTTCGTTCAAATTCTATTTAGATCAAACATAAGCCATCGGAAACATACCCAGACCGGTTACGGATAGGTCCGAGTATGACGATCGGAACATGGATGAACCAAGCTCGATCATTACACTACTACTGCACATGCACGCTGTCCGGTCACTACGTAGCGACCGAGCGTCCATTCCGCTCGGTCGCTACGTAGCGACCAAGCGTTCGTTCCGCTCGGTCGCTATGTAGCGACCGAGCGTTCGTTCTGCTCGGTCGCTACGTAGCGACAGAGCGTCCGTCCCGCTCAATCGCTACTTAGCGACCGAGCTTTTTCGAAACATCGATACGACAATTAGTCCATGCATTCTCGTCTACCCTTCGATGCTATCTTCCGAAGACCGTAGCGAACCCATTTCATGTTTCCCGCTATTCTAAGTCATCGATCAAACTTTACCGTAAAAACAGCGGAACGTTTGTTCTTTATCGAAAGTAGCCATAATAAACGCTTCGAGTCAGAAGACGGCCCAAAGGGACATAAGACATGACTCGAGGCCAAACTTACGATTTCTTAACCAACAGCCCGTAAGCCGCATGACGGTTTACGCTTGTTTTGCAAGGAAAGATAAAAGTCAAGTTTCCGCGGATAAATACGAAATTTTGAAGATAATTACGAAGATCAGAAAAAATGGAATATCTCCATTTTTACGATATGACGGCTTAAGGGCAGAAGAGAAACCAACCTAGGAGCCAGTATATAAGGAGTCCGAGGCGAGAAGCATGGAAAGGACTTTTGGTCAGAGCAAACTTAGCACTTAGAGCAATTAGGCATATTTCCGTTTTTGTTATTCGAGCTGCGACTCAACTAGGTTATTGCCGTCTTAGGGTTTTAGAACTAGGAATCTCGCCGACAGCTCTCGTAGCCCAGGCTCTTACCTTGTTGTAATGCCCAAACGCGAATTCGGAATAAGATCTACTTTGCTCTCTTTTTGATTTCTTATACTTTAAATGGAAATCGACAGTGCGAATTTTGGTTCCCACAATATCCTCATCATTCAAGTCTATGTTGTTGATATAATATTCAGAGGAACTTCTCAGTCCATGGTTGATGAGTTCGTAAAGACAATGACTACATAATTCGAAATGAGCATGGTGGGCGAACTGAGTTATTTTCTTGGACTACAAGTCAAGCAACTAGACGATGGAATCACAGTCTCACAAAGCACATATGCGAAAAATATTATTAAGAGATTCGGGATGCAGACAAGTAAGACAGCCAATACTCCGATGAGCACAACTACAAAGTTGTCACGAGATGATGATGGGAAACCTGTCGATGAGAAGCTGTATAAGGCTATGATAGGAAGCCTGCTGTATCTTACCGCAAGCCGACCTGATAAATACGAAATTTTGAAGATAATTACGAAGATAAAAAAATGGAATATCTCCATTTTTACGATATGACGGCTTAAGGGCAGAAGAGAAACCAACCTAGGAGCCAGTATATAAGGAGTCCGAGGCGAGAAGCATGGAAAGGACTTTTGGTCAGAGCAAACTTAGCACTTAGAGAAATTAGGCATATTTCCGTTTTTGTTATTCGAGCTGCGAGTCAACTAGGTTATTGCCGTCTTAGGGTTTTAGAACTAGGAATCTCGCCGACAGCTCTCGTAGCCCAGGCTCTTACCTTGTTGTAACGCCCAAACGCGAATTCGGAATAAGATCTACTTTGCTCTCTTTCTGATTTCTTATACTTTAAATGGAAATCGACAGTGCGAATTTCGGTTCCCACAATATCCTCATCATTCAAGTCTATGTTGTTGATATAATATTCAGAGGAACTTCTCAGTCCATGGTTGATGAGTTCGTAAAGACAATGACTACATAATTCGAAATGAGCATGGTGGGCGAACTGAATTATTTTCTTGGACTACAAGTCAAGCAACTAGACGATGGAATCACAGTCTCACAAAGCACATATGCGAAAAATATTATTAAGAGATTCGGGATGCAGACAAGTAAGACAGCCAATACTCCGATGAGCACAACTACAAAGTTGTCACGAGATGATGATGGGAAACCTGTCGATGAGAAGCTGTATAAGGCTATGATAGGAAGCCTGATGTATCTTACCGCAAGCCGACCTGATATGTGTCTAAGCAGAAGGAGAATATCATATCTCACGCAATGCAAAGAAAGTCAAAAAAAAAAAAAAAGAAGGAAAGGCCTGGAATGATGGATACTCGTTTTGGAGCTGGATGACACAACATTCAGACTCTGATTTCGATCACTGTCCGGACTGGGCAGGGTTGATGTCAATTCTTTGAGATAGCTCAGCCTGGAGCGAGGTGTATCCCCACTTTGTCTCTAGTATTGACAACTGTCTCACTCACTTGAGTTGATAAACATACTCTTGAAGAAGTAAAAACAAAAAAAAAAGGTTACTGTGTCTGTCGAGTTGGAGAGACGGACTCACAAGATGTCTACACTGTGTTTCCAGACCATACGAACGACTGTGATGTAGGAGCTAAGGTGTGAATGAGGTGTGCGGAAGAATCTCGTCTGTGACAACTACTCGGCTGAGAAATAGCTACAGACTTGGGTTGGTCTCACTGATTTCTATTAAAACTTCTTGGTGACTTAGTACGAGTGGGAAGCAATCTCTGTAGCTCTCTTCTGGACGCTAAAGGCATCTTTGAGTATGTCTTCTGGCAAGTTGTTCAAGATACGGTTTCTTTTACTTGATGTATTGCTCACGAGGACTTGATTATCATTCTCACAAACTCTCTCTCTCTCTCTCACAAACGTAAGTGATATTGGTACATGGTAGTTTTAAAATTAAAAAAAAAAAAAGCAACGGTTTGATTTTGAGTTCTTCATTCATTAGTTCTGGGTCATACATTTTGGGCCTATTTTTTGTGTTGTCTAACGGGCTTTGTTAGTGTGCTTAGGGTTGGTACATGTGGCTTGAATGATTCAGCCGCTCTCAAGTGTCACGCTCTCTCTCTCTTGCCTGGCGCACTCGATCTCTCTCACTAGCAACATGCAACCAGCAAGAAGAAGCTTGCGGCTCTCGAAGCTGAAGAATGTTGAGTCCGATCTGCCATGTGTCTCCGAGACAGCTTCGATGAACACTTCTGACATCCCTTTGGGATCGTGCCCATCCTCGCAGAAGCGACTTCGCCGTCGGGTTTCAGTTGGTGATAATGCGCCTCCGCCTGAGCACGTTGAGCCAGAAGTTAAGTCTCTCTCGGATGAGGACTCCTCCGACGACGACCCCGATGAAGCTCCGGTTGCAGCTGATACTCCTGAAAATCGCTCCAAAGAACAGAGATATGAGGAGAGTCGGATGTTTATCAAACTAAAGCTCAGTTCTATCCAGAGCACATGCGACCAAAAAGAATGCCCATGACTGGAAGGCTCTTCTCAATGTCGGCGACTGAGCGTTTCAAAGACCTCTGAGGCCGGAAGTTCATTCCTCAGCAGTGTATCTCTCTCACGGATGACAATGTCTTTGATGTCAGAAGAATTGTGACTGGAGCAGGTTTGATTTATACTCTCACTGATATCGATCCATATCAGCCGAATATAATAAGAGAATTCATCGCTAATCTCCCTGAGGCTGAGAAACGAGACGATGGTGTAGCTGTGTATGTCAGAGGATCTCTAGTTGATTTCTCTCCAAGTCTGATTAATTCTCTGTATTGTATTCCGGGGTTTGAAGAAGATCCTAACTGGATGGATGAAAGCATTGATGAAGTTTGTGATTTTCTCACTGATGGTAGAATAAGACGATGGGAGAATATGAGTTCGAAGTATCTCACTGCTACAAATCAGGTTCTGTACAAACTCGTCTGCTCGAACTGGATTCCCACCATGAACTACACATCTATGAATCAGAAGCATCTTAGGTTTGTCTACATGCTTCATCATCATGATGGATCCGACTTTGGGAAACTAGTCTACGATCAGATTATGGAAATGGCGGAGAACACTAAGACAGAGAAGACTCGTTGCATCATGTTCCCTATCTTGATTCAGCAGGTTATTCTCTTCCAGCGTACTATACCTCCTGACACGCTCAATGAAGAATTCACGGGAACACCAAAGTTAGTCGTCAAGGACATTAAGGCTGGTCGAGGGTCTTGAGCAGATTCAAGTGATGCCAGTCTTGAAGAAGACATCAATCGCACCATTGCTGGTCTCAAAGCCATTCGAGTTCGCCTGAGGAGTAAGGGAGTTGTACAGTTTTTGTATCGTTACCTTCTGCTTGTCTAACAAATATTTTTCATCTTAATGTGCACCTACGCAGGGGAAGATTATGTGCAATATGTTCCTAATCCTGGGTATGATGAAGACGAGGAGGAGGTTGGAGATGATGAAGATGAGGAGGAGGATTGGGTTGATACTGAATGACGACTGTGTCATATCTGAATTTCATTTGCAAGACTTAGACTATGTGTATCGGCTCTGCTTTTTTATGAACCTTATTTGCAACTTATTTAAGAATGTGTTTTTCAGCTCATGATTAGTGGTTTGAGTATTCTAGTTGACTCCATGGTCTTGGATATTTGTGCTGTGTGGTTGTTTCCAGTGCAGGATGCTTAGGTTGTCACATTGAGATAAAAAGGGGGAGAATGTAAACTCAAGAAAAGGAGCTTGTCGGATCATGTAACAGAGGATGTGTTACACGCGTTGAAGGATGTGTAACTTGCTGTTACAAGTCAGTTATGAGATGATGATGTGTCGGCGTCTCATTGGTTTTAGGATATTACTTTGGCGTGAAGCAAAAAAGATCTGGAAGATTTGGGCTTATCACAATATTAAAAAAATAGGATATTGTGTTAAGGGTATTTAACCTTATTACCTCGGGTAGATTTAGGTTAACGTTTAAGAGATTAAGTGGCTAGAGCAAGAGAGTTGTTCTTACCAGCATTAGGAAGACGAGTGACCTGTTAGTGCAGCTCGTGCTTCTATTTCGAGAGATTATAAATTGGTCTGTCTCTAGTCGTGTGTGACTGAGAGTAATTCGGATTAAACAGATCTAGGGAGATTGTTTAACAGATTTCTAATATACAAGAAAGCGTTCTTGGTATCTCGTATTTTAGTTCATGTTTCTGGTAGTCTCTGAACTTTCAATAAGAGCCGATTCTTACCCGCAAAGTGTAAAAACAAAAAAACAAAAAGAATATCAAATCATGAGTTAAGAACCCCAAATTAAGAACCCGGGTTAATCATGCCGTAAATGTTAGAAGAAAAACATGAAAATAAATTAGTATACTTGCAGAGGAGAGAGTATTCAACGTACGTGGGTAGTTTATCTTTTACTTTTTTTGGTAAAATGGGTAGTTAAATTTTTTGACTCAAACTTCTTTCTGTTGTAGCAATGGTCGTGTTTATCCATCCAGAATTAGTTTCAAGAAAGAGAAAAGCATTGAACGAGTCAAATAATAATAGAAATCGGAAAATGGAACCGAAAGAAGAAACATATAAACACATACATAGATAATAGATCACTCGAAACAAAATAGATACAAACAAAGCAATTTGTATTTCAAATGCAAACCCCCAAATATCTTAACGGGAATAAAATTACAAAAAACATGAAAGTCAAAGAGCTGGAGGATCAGAACGGCGAGGTAAAGGAGATCCAGGGCTCATTCCCGGAAACTGAATGGACTCATCATCATTATCATGGTATATATAGGCAAAACCACCGTGACGTGCTATATCCATTCCTCTCATCTCATCATTCGCCGAGATCCTTAGCAAGTTGAGCCTTTTGAGGATGAAGAAGAGTGTTCCCATTGTGGCACTAACCCACCCCACAATCACAACTATCTGAACCAGCTGCGCTCCCAATAGCTTCCCTCCTCCGCCCATAAACAGTCCGTAATGCCTTCCCGGGCTGGCTCCATATACCTCGTTTACATATCTCTCATTTGCAAAAAGTCCTACAAATATCAACCCCCACGCACCGCACCCTCCGTGTAGCTGTGCAGCCTCAAGCGGATCATCATATTTTAAGAGCTCTGCGAGCTTGTTGCATCCGATAAGGACGATGGAAGCAATGAATCCGCAGACAATCGCTGCCCATGGCTCTACCACAGAGCAGCCTGCGGTTATGGCCGCAAACCCGCCAAGTAACCCGTTGCAAACGTCAGATACCATCCAGTGACCTGATAAGAAGCGTTTGCCGAAGAGCGTTGTTAGAGCCGCAGTACATCCGGAGAGAGTGGTTGTAACTGCTGTCCGGCCAATTCCACTCCACTGGCCGTAGTTGGAACCAGACTCGTACGGAATGAGGATCTTGGTGAAGGAACCGGGGTTGAAACCATACCAACCGAACCACAGTAAGAAGGTTCCTAAGACGACAAGCGAGGCAGAGTGGCCGCGCAGAGCAATAGCGCGGCCCCCTTCCTCGAACCGGCCGATTCTAGGACCTTCAATAAGGGCACCCCATAATCCAGCAATACCACCAACCATGTGAACAACACCGGAGCCAGCAAAGTCAATTGCTCCGGTACCAAACAAGCGGTTTTCTGAAAGGAAGGGACTAGCCCATCCGTCCGGGGACCAGAACCAGTGCGCCACGACCGGGTAAACGAAACCAGTTAAAAAAGAAGAGTATATCAAGTACGCCACAAACTGGGTCCTCTCAGCTATTGATCCGCTTGTAATCCCAGCGGCTGCGATTGCAAACGCCCATTGGTATAGGAAGAAGGAGTAGTCCGAGGTAGAAGTGGGGTAGTTTTTAAGACCAAAGTTGTGTATTCCAATGAATCCACCGGAGGACTCGCCAAAAGCAAAGGCGTAACCAAAGAGATAGTAAGAGATTCCTCCGGCTGCAGCGTCAAGGACATTGGTGAGCATGATGTTCATTGTATTCTTGGCTCTAACGGAGCCAGCACATAGCATAGCGAAGCCGAGCTGCATGGCGAAGACGAGATAAGCTGAGAAAAGGAGGTAGGTGTTGTCTATAGCGTAGGCTGCATCGGTGAACTTGTTGTTGACGGTGCCTAGTTGGCCGCAGATGTAGTTAGCCGCGGCCGTGGCGTTGGGGCCGAGCAGAGCGGAGAGTTCGGCTGCGGAGCATGTTATAGCTCCAGACATGTTGAGAGACCTTAGAAGGAAAGCAAGATTCGAATAAGAAAAATTGTTGTCTCTTGTATCTATTAAAAGAATGAAGAGGATGCTTAGGGTTGACTTTTGATTCCGGCTTAACCAATTAAATTCGTAGTTAATTAATTACTATAAAAGTTGTGACGTAGTTTAACAACATTATTGAATTAGAGACGGAATCTGCCAAATCTTTTAACTACTTGCAATATGCGGTTACGGTTTTTAGTGATTGGCATGTACTTTGTGAATACAAAAATGCAAGGGAATATATAAATGGAAAAATGATTGTACACCAAGTGTAAACCATCGTATATCTAAATAATATTATAGCACTTATAATTACACGAACTGTATAATTAATATGACCACATATTAACTAACATATTTGACGTTTTAACACCATAATCATATATTTATTGCTGGAATGGTGAAACCAACGTAGGGACTTGGCAGTTCAATATTGTAAAACAGACCATTACAAATAGAAAACAAATTTAACCGATATATGTTAACTAATTCAGATTTTTTTATTGGTTCTTGCCAATTTTTTTAATTTAAATCAAGTCTATTTTTCAATACTAAGTTAGTAGGTTTTGAAACCAAATTTTCTATCTATGTATAATAGCAATCTCAATTAATGTCAAAGGTTGTATTGTTTCATCCTAAAAATTGCATTTGTTGAAAATAAATTATCAAATTATATTTGTGTCTTTTCAACATCACCTCTAAAATCTATTGTTTTAAAATTTGTGTTTTTTTAATTAGTTTTAAAACATAGTTAAAATATTCCAAAAATTTCTTACTAAAATTGAGTAGTATTTGTTAAATAATATATGTGTATGTTAATTTTAGGAGATATATGGTTTAAAAGAGTTATCAAAATAAAAATATGTATCTTTTTATTTTTTCTGATAAATCTGTTATATTGATATAAAGAAATGTTTTTCATCATAAAAATTGTATTGGATTAAAAAAGTTATTTAAATTTCTAAAATGTAACTTTTAATTCTAACATTGTGTTGTGTCATTTCATCTTAAGCGTTGCATCAGTTTTAAATAAGTTTTGAAATGTATATTTTTTTTTTTTTTTTTTTTTGACAGCTTGAAATGTATAAGTATGTATCTTTTGATCTTAACAATATATTTTTTCAACCTAAAATTTCATAGTTTAAAAACTGATATTAAAAATGTCTAAATGTAACTTTCATTTTAACATTATGTATTTTCATCTTAATAATTGCACTGGTTTAAAATAAGTTGTCAAAATGTATAAGTTGTACCTTTTCATTTTAACAATTTATCTTTTAATCCTCAAAATTGCATTAGTTTTAAAAAGTTTATCAAAATGTCTAAAGATATGTCTTTTCATCCTACGCATTGCATGGGTTTACAAGAAAATGTATGAGGATGTGTCTCTTCATCCTAAAGATTGCATTTGTTAAAAAGAAGTTATCAAAATGTCTAAAGATGTATTCAACTAAATGTCAAAGGTTGTAACTTTTCATCCTAATAATGTGTCTTTTCATCTTAAAATTGCATTGATTTAAAAATTGTTGTCAAATATATGGCTATGTATATTTTCATCTAAACATTGTGTCTTTTCACTATAGGATTTATATTGGTTTAAAAGAAGTATTTAAACTGTATAAGGATGTGTCTTTTCATCTTAAAAATTTCATTTGTTAAAAGAAGTTATCAAAATGTCTAGATGTATCCACATAAATATCAAAGGTGTAACTTTTCATCTTAACAATGTGTTTTTCATCTTAAAAATTACATTGATTTTAACTATGTTCTTAACATTTTAACATTGTGCTTTTTCAAAAAAAAAACATTTTAACATTGTGTCTTTTCATTTTAAGGATTACATTGGTTTAAAAAAACTTGTCAAAATGTCTAAAGAAGTGTTTTTTCCTCCTAACAATTTGTTTTTGATCCTTAGGATTGCATGAGATTAAAAGTTGCCAAAATGTCTAAATATATATTTTCATCCCAAAATTTTCATTGGTTAAATCATTGTAACTTTTGATGTTAACCATTATAACCCTTAGCTAAACATTACAATGTTTGGTTATCAACAATTGCAATCATTATTCATATATATATAAGGAGTCGTAGACATTGACAAATCACTAGACTAGAAATTGGAGAAATTCATTGTTAAATGATTTTCAAATATAAATATATATATTTTTTAACACATATAAAGATGGATGCCTGTTTTCCCTCGAGTTGGAATTCAGTGGGAGAAATTCCAACAAATTGAAGTGGTAGAAATTCTCTAGAAAACGAAAACGGTGATTCTAACTCTACAATCAAGGCAGAACGCAGGGAGGAGAAAAAAATAGAATATAATAGATTATAGACGGCGGACCGGACCCATAACTCTATTTGTTATTTTTGATTTTAGCCTAAATTTAAAAATTTTCATTGAGAAACCGATAGAGTTCTAGAGCATTTATATCTCAATACCACATTATCCTAAATACAATTTAAAGATCCAATAAAATCCATTAATAATTTCAAAAAAAAATAAATCCATAATTTATTGTTGATTTTGTTAAATTATTGTGTTTGAGTTATATAAGAACTCACCTGGAAATTCAAAAATAATATTATAAATGAGAAATATCATACAACATAAGTCAACATATATTTATTACAATATCCAATTAATGTTGCATATTTTTTTTTTATAAAATGAGTCGCACGGGTTATTTTCCTATGATAATAGAAAACATGGATATAGTGTTTTGATACATAACCCTTGTTCTAAAAGGCGGCCGTCTAGCCGTATACTCGGCCGAGTAGTCGCTCCACGTCAATGAACCGACTCGATTAAGACCAATTCGGTCACATTAATCGGGCCACATATAGTCGGCCGCCTAACTGATTTACTCGGTTCAAAACCGATCTCTCAACGAGTAACGAGCCGTCTTTTTAAACTTTTCGACAAGATATTGGGCTTGATACGAAGCCCATCTTGCAAACTAACTATTTAGCTAGTGATACGTTTATTTATAGGTGATGTTAGATGTTACTTTGTTATCATTAGACGATGTGGGATGTTAGAATTTCAAGTTTTTTACTTTTCATATTTCATTAAGTAGTAAATTTTATTGGGCCTAGACTGGATCAGACTCGGAATGAGTTTTTTTAACATTTTTACAGATTTTATCGACTTAAGTCAGTAGAACAAACATTTAAAATAAATTATGAGATGGTGGTTTCTAATTTGTATGTATAAAATGTAGTATTATACGTATAAAGTACAAAAAAATCCTCCCCGCGTACTCTCCGATTTTTTCCCGCTTTTTCAATAAATCGCTAGGCCCACATGTGCCGCACGCGTAGCGCCTAGCGAGTTTCCGAACAAGGTACATAACTCATATTAGTTAACGTATATTGTCATATTAAACATATAAATGTACGTAGTTAATTATATATTAGTATTGTGTAAATATATGTTTTAGTGTGTATAATTGATGTAGATAGCAATAATTTTTTATGTGAACTGGGAAAAACTATTGTATGTAATGAATTTATAGTTACAACAGTGATCGTAATTTGTTTGTGATCAAATGATCGTAAGATTTATCTCTCCTAGTTTTTCTTCCAAACAAAACAAAACAAAAGAAAAGTAGCCGTCGTTCTGTTCTAGTTGCTCCGGCGGCATCTGCCTTCGCCGTCAGAGGCGTTTTGCTTCGTGTTTCTTCTTCTTGCTTCCTCACCGGTTCTCCTTCCTTGCCGATATGTCAGTTGCTCTGAGCAGTGATGCTGAGTGAATTCGTCGGGTCTATGCGTAGGTCGGGTCGTCTGAGCCTGGTGGAGAAGTCGACTTTTAGGGTTGTGTAGAGGAGTGGGTCGCGGCGTTTTCCCCTTTCCAGATCTACCCCTTTGCGTCCGGTGAGAGCGCGTGACTGGGCTGGGGTTGCTCCTGTTCTCAGATCCTGCGGTTTGGCGTCAAGTCTCGGGTTCGTGTTGGAGCATTCTGGCGGAGTGGTGGTGGCTCATTTACTCGGTGTCGAGCTACGTGCGCCTTCCGTTTTCACCGGTAAAGTGTGGATCCGGAGTCGTCTCCGGTGTGCGAGCGTGGCAGTGAAGGCCTCTGTGTGGTCGCCGTTGTTTCTGCGGGTTCGTGTGTGGCAGCCGGTTTGCTCTCGGGCGGGGCCGTCTATGACCTTGCCTTGGTCTGCCCGGTTGTTGCTCCACCTTTGTCCCCCTTTTTCAGTTGGCGCCGCTCTTGATGTCTTCTGCGGATATTCGTGGTGTTCTTCCCTTCCGTCTCTTCTAGCTGCTCTCCGGTGCTCCCCCGTAGTGTAGTGTTGATTAGGCATTGTGGAGCTAGCTTCGGTTCTCGGTGTTAGCGCGAGGCGGTGAGCTTGGATCTTCCTTGGGTCATTGGAGTGGAGGCTCTCCGTGGGAGGCTCATGTGATGATCGGTCTTCCCAGCACCATTGTGGTACCCTTGGTTCTCTTTGGTGGGCTGATTTTCGGTCCTTTTGTAGGCAAGGAAGAACGGCATCAGGATGTGGCTCTCATCTCTCCTGATCGTCTGCTATGGCTCGCATTATTTTTGAAGTCGAGTTTAATAAGAGTGATCTTCAATGGTTTGTCGGGCTAGCCAGATGGCGCCCTAAAGGTTTACTTGCGCGGGTAGTGATTTGAAGCTCTAGGAGCTCGAGCTCTCTTCTTCCGGTGGTTGTTTGAGACTCGTAGCTGCAGCGGTTAGGATTGGCAAAGCTGTGTGTATTCAAAGCCAATCATTTGGAGCAGCGCTGCGCGGACAAGCCGATTTCTACCAAAGTGTGGTCTCATAGTTTATCAAAGGCTTTAACTCATGTGGCAATGCCTCCTCGGCCTAGTTTCGACGCTTCCTTAGCTAGTAAAACTTCTGTTGAGTAATGTTAGGGTCTGTAAATCTTTGAGGTTGCTTTTCTTTCTCTTTTGTTGTTGCATTAGATTTATTTGCGATCTGCTGCTTGTTTCTTTTGTAATTTCTGTCACAAAAAAAAAAATTTGGTATAAAATTTAACATTTTCACCCAAAAAAAATTCATCGTAATATTTAAATCACAATATGATTTTGCTATTGTACTCCTCAAGGTTTCTTCGACAAACAAACTAACAAAAAATGATTAAATTATCTGGTTATACGTCATTGAATGATTAAGTTAATTAACTTCAACCAGAGAAAATCAATGACTTTTGGTGAGCATAAAAAACAAAAAAAAATCGATGACTTTTATTTGTCAAAAAAATTGAAATGTTTCTTGAAGAGATGATCTGTCCAAGTGTAACATACGTTATCGACCAAGGAATCTCGATCTAGATTGAAGAGGGAAGAATATTCTCAACCAAAGTGGGACCCGCTAGTCATTTTAGATTCACACTGTCACGGAAAGGGAAACTCATTGTCCCTTTGTTTGATTATAGAACCCAAAAAAAAAAAAGAATTCCTGGCAACAAAAATTGTGGAATTACAAAAGCGCATTAATATTGGAACTAATTATTATTTTTATATATTTTATGATTGTGAATTTTGTCTCCACGGTTTGTATTACTCTATTGTCAATCGAAATCAAACTAAATTCAAAAGTATTGATATTAAGTTTCTTTTTAGTTACACAAAATTTAGTATTAAATTTCATGAGTTTTTAACTCCAAACCCCTTTTTAGCAAAAAAAAAAAAAAAAAACTCCAAACCCATTGACATAACTATATCATTCTCAGTAAATTATATTTCCCATGTGGAATTTAGTCATTCAGCTCCATATAGTACCATCATCAGATCAGTTTTATAGCCGGTCGAATTACTCTTATTATATGGATGTTTCAAAATAAAAATAAAGATTGGATGCATTATGCAGAAGTCTTTGAGTCTTAGTTTTTTTTTCTTGAATACGACATTTTTACTTGTACATGTAAGTTCCACCAAACCATTCCGATCTAGTTACATAAACACCTAACTGTTTTATAAATCGAATGCCGATTGACAATTGGCTAACTCAAGATTACGTTTCTCTATATACGAAAATTTTAATATGATGACCTTGCAAGAAATTAAGAAAGTTTATTTTAATTTGTTAAATTTCTAAACATTCATCTCAAATCTGATTGGCAATTAAAGAACTAATTGAAATATTATATTCCAGGTTCAATCAAAACTTCAAAGTGGCTTGCAAAGCAGAGATTATCTATTAGTCCAATGTAAATGATAACATGGGTTATCAGGAACCACGTTTGATTTGTTTGCTTTTTACGACAAAGTTAAAATTTATATTTATCTTGGGAAATCAAAGTCAGGACACAATGTTAATTTGAGTTAACTAAATAAGTATAAAATCAATAGACAGAATTTTCAAAAGAACAAATTACTAAATAAGCAGATATATGCACCATATAGTGAACACAAAAAATTTAAAAGTGAATTTAACGATGTACCGAGGTTGAGACGCATCCGCTAACGCATGAATCACGTTTGATTTTTTTTTTTAAATTGCACTTAAGCCCTAAATCAACAAATCAGTGGCATTCAATGTGACTCCATTGGCGAGCCTGATAACGCTCAACTATGCCTATACGTAAACCTGATCATCATAGCACACACTTGTAATCTATATTCACTGATATAAATACAACGTAAAATCAATGAGCTCATCACATTAGAAACTACCTGATAAAGGACTACGAAAAAAAAAGAGTATATATATTGTAATGGGGCTTGATTAAAAAAAACTTTTATTATATATAATGTCGACGAATGATAAATTAATCACATATTTTAGTACAAATAGTAGCTTTTCAAATCGTATGACATCATGGATTATCACATAGCACATTGATTTCTAAGCAATTGTAGTAACTAGTGATTAATTAATATTCATATATTTTAATTTAGGTCAACTGACAATTTTAAAAACTTAAACTGTTTGCTAATTAGAAAAGCCATATTAGGTGGTTCACTGGTTTATGAAATTAGACTTTATCAAACAAGTCTCCCGTGTAAGTCGGGTCAGTCCACGGCTCGGCGTCATGGCACATTAGGTTAGGTGTCTACAGCTGCCTCCCTCTATATATGCATATCAAATTTGAAAATTTCGTTAGTTAAATTGGTTTTATATTTTCATGCTAACTGGATGTTAATAAATACAGGCATCGTAAGAAACTTACAGAAAATCGATTTTTTCACATTAATATTTTTTTGCCAAAACCGATTGACTTTTCATCTATAGAACTATATATTGAAAAACTATTGCTTCCAGCTAATTTATATATTTTAATGGAATATTTAAGTATTAACTGGAAGACTAACTCAAATATTCGTGGCAAACTTATAATTTTGGTTCTTAATTTCGACGTATAGACGTTTTTGTGGTTGGAAAAAGACGCATTTTGTTTGAATATATAGACATTTGGTGTATATATGTATCCATAATATAATAAATCTTCAGTTACAAAAGAAAAAAAAAAATCTTACGGCAATAGTATATGAAGGGTTTCGTCCGTATTTAATTGTTTTTTATTTAGAACCACCCACTTCATTATAATCGAAATTACTGTACACTATCATCGAAAGGTACATTAATTAATACAATTTATATATGGTCCAAATAAAATTTGACTAAGATGGGGAAACAATTTTGGTTGTGTGAGGGAATAGCTGACGGAATCGCATTAAATATTGTGATATCATTATTCTACAGTGTTTCCAAACTGAATCTAAACAAGGAGAAATTATATTGTTTTCCTTTTAGATACTATATAGTTTAGGGAACTTTTGAATCTTTTATTACAATGATTTAAAGGAGTATTGTTAAAATTTTAGGCGCCAGAACTAATCTACCAGACTACCACCCAAAATGGCCTGCTTATCAACAAGAACGCAAAATTGGATTTGTATTTTCTGTATTTGAGATACTAATGGCCACGAATAAAAAGCCCATTTATGCTTAACAAGGTGATTATCCTTAACGCTACAAAGTGAGTTTTTTCTAGTCACATATCCATGGGTCTCTTCTATTATTAGTTTACTTTGGTTGGTCAAAATTAATATCGTTAGTTACTAATCTAAGAAGATATTTTTCCAGTAAAATTTGCAAGTAACAATATTTTATTTGCTCTACTCAACTGACGCCATTCTTCGACAGACTTTCTACTACATCACTCTTTAACTTGGAAGTTGCCCAAATGAGCTTCTTATAACATCACACACAATGGATAACAAACTACTTATGTTAAACCCAAAATCAGGAAAGATAAAACAAAACCAAACTCAAACTCGACCACTTGTCAGTCAAGTCATGTGATTTTCCGGCAGATAAGACACTTAAAAGGTCAAGTTAGAGGGAATAGGCCAGTTCTGGAAACAGTGCTTCCTTGGGACACAAGCACCGTCACCAAAGCTTCCTTGTCCTTCTAAATCCAGATTCCATATACCATTCCAAATTGCGAAATCTTCATTCACGTTAGCCTCAACTGTTGGCGCCGGAACCACGGGGCAGAACCCATTACCATTTGGGTCATGACCAGAATTTGGTGTTGGAATTTTGATCTGATGAGGAACATAGAAGGCACCACCTTCGCCACTACTGCCGCTACTACTGCTACTGAAGTCATTATAATTGTTGTTATCGTCTAGTAAAGACATGATCTTATTCACGTCGATTTGGTTGAATTGAAGCAATTGTTGTTCTTGCTGCAACTCCATCCGTCTTTGCTGCTGAAATTGTTGCCTCTTCAAGATTCTGTTTTTTGTCTTCTCCGCATTGTTACTTGGAGATTTTGTCTTCTTCTTGAAATGGGTTCTCCAGTAGTTCTTGATCTCGTTGTCTGTTCTTCCTGGTAAACTACGAGCAATTGTTGACCACCTGAAGTTACAAAATCATCAGGCAATAAATCATATAGGAAAAAAAAGACTCCAGATATTTATTCAAGTAAGGCTACAATTGTTTAAACTTCAATCTTGATTACCTGTTGCCCCACTTAGCATGTAACTCAAGGATAATGATTTCTTCATAAGGAGTGATTTGTCCTCTCTTGAGGTCTGGTCTTAAGTAATTAACCCATCTTAACCGACAGCTTTTGCCATTTCTCTTTAATCCTGCGAGCCTCGCCACAGAGTTCCATCGACCTTCCCCGTGAAGCCGCACATAATCGATCAGTAGACGGTCTTCTTCAGCAGTCCAAGGTCCTTTTCTCCAACCTTCTTCTACCAGTCCCCATCCTCCTCCCATCACTCCCCACAAACTCATCCTTCTTTTTTTTGTCTTGAAGTGAAAGCTAAAAAAAAGAGAAGTGATGTCTTAGATCCCCTTCTCCTTCAGACCCACCAATCTTTTTGTCTCTCTGTCTTATGAATCCTAAGTGTTCCTCTGTTTTGCCTTTGAGTTATGTTGTGTTTTGTTTTCTCCCTCCCCTTTCAGTATTTATATATGCACGCACTCATTCTTACTCCTAGGCTCCACCACCTTTTTTGTTTGCTTTCCATAGAGATAGAGATTAGTGACAAGACAAAGATCTTTTTACATTTTTAGAGTTATGTTCTTTCTAGAATAAAAATTATAAGGTTATCACTACCTAAAAGCAGATTCTATAGAAATTTACAATATATATATACTTTTCTATCTCAAATTACAAAAATAGTTCTACGTTATCATTATTAGTAATAAGAATAATTAATATAAACAGCAAATGTTATCCAAAGAAGAAAATAATTTAGAAGTGAAGATATAAAAGGAAAAAGAAGAAGAATATTATCAGAAAGAAAGGTAAAGAAATGAAGGGTTAGAGCTTAGAAGCAACTCAGCAAGTAGAACTTGGGTGCTCTTTTAGTCTTTTACCTCTTTTCATAGGTCGTTTTCATATGTGTCTCGTACATATCCTTTTGTCTGTCCATTCAAGTCTTTCATCCCCAAAAGGCATCATCCGGAAAATACTAAATTGCCTTCTTGTTGGTACATTTTTCAGGGTATTTTGGTTTAAACTAAGATAGAAAAAAATATGTGACCAAACAAAACAAAACTGAACCAAAGTTGCAGAAAAAACTATGCCGGAATAGTCAAATAAAAACTGAAGGACAAATTGGATTGATAACCCTAGTTTAGCACCTAAACATCATCATTTCATGAATTCTAAACAAGGACATTACAGGCTATTAAATCATTTTTAATATTCATGCAGGATTAAAGATATAATGTTGAGGCTTTGGGTAACATGGTGCAACCTAGCATCAGTTCCAATAGAATAATCCTTATATGTTGAAGTTAATTGGAACTTCTATAGTGTTGACACGTATATTAATTATAACTATGGCTATTATTTAAGTTCCTTAATTAATATTTTCTTTAAAGAACACTTAAATGTAAAAGAAATATCTGATGTTACTTGATTATTTTAAGTTGATACATATTACTAAACCACTAAGGTTTTTCCAAGTGTCTAGGAGAATTATACATACGATCTTACACTAATCTTTGTTGTTGTCGTATAAGATTCGTTGGATTCCACCTAAGGCAGTATGGCAATAAACTATAGAAATAAACTAAATAATTATGAAAGTGTTTTTGGTCTTTGTGCGTCACCATGAGACAGGTGGTCTTATAATTCTATCTCTTAGATATTTTTAAGATTGTAACTTGTATTTTACCAAAAAAAAAAAAGATTGTAACTTGTAATAAGTACTCTCTCTTTGTTATGATCTTTGTTAAGAACCAGCCGCGGATGACTCATAGCCAAGAGATTATGATTTGTACTCTTTTCATTTATCTATGACGGTGTAATCTCCTATATAAAAAACTTCTATGTTATAAATAAAGATAGATTTTTTCATTACTTTTATAATACGTTATCATCACGAAACTCTAAATCCCTAAGCTAATACCCAAATCGAAAAACTCTAAAACCCTAATCCTAGCCGGCGATCCGACGAATCCTAAACCCCGATCGCGTCTTTTGTTCCCGCATCTGTTTCAGCTCGCGTCCCCGATCAGCTTCAGCACAAGGCGTTCATGATTCTAGCTCAGACGTTCGCGACCCGAGAGCAGCTCCAGCACGCGACCTCTTCCTCGTTCGCGACAACATCAGACAGCTTGCGTCCGACAATCAAGGCGTTCCCAATCAAGCAACAAAGGACGTCTGCGACCCGATAGAAGCGACTCGATCCATTCCAGCTTGCGTCCCGTTCGTGTCCAACACGCAGCTCAACTCCTTTGGTGGTCCGATTCAACAATCATCTAAGGTTAAAAGGTAATTCAAAACCTAAGAACCCATAATCGAACATAGATTGATTGATAAAGAATGAAACCCTAAAACCCTAATCTTTATGAATCAATACCATAGGGTAATAGATCAAAAATCCTAATTGAGTAAATCGAAGCTCTAAAAGTTCGATACCCCAAACCCTAAATCATGTTCCTACATGATTAAAACCCCAAATCGGTTTTTACAAGTTAAAATCCGATAAACCCTAACCCTAAATCTATAAACCCTAAATAATATAAGTATCAGAATTAATTATACTATAATTATCAAATCACATATTAAAACCTTAATCGAATATTTTTGAAATCAAAACTGTTTTCGGTTTTGATCATTGAGGTTTTAAATCTGATTGAATCTGATGCTATGTTGCTAGAATTGTTTGACCGTTAAATTGATAGATTTATTTTCTCATCCTGCTTGGTTAATTGTTCATCTGATTTAAAATTGTTTAAACCGACCAGCCTGTTAAAACATTGATTGAATCCGATAGGTTGCTAGCTTGCTTTGCTTATATAATCCGATAGGTTGATAGATTGATTGAGGTTTACTTGTTTAAAAATCTGAATGATATGATTGCATGATTCTTGAGGTTTAATATCATCTGCTAGGATGGATAGTTTTGTAATCTGATCTGTTTTAAATAGAAACCCTAAATAATCCGTATGATAGGTTATATTGATCTGATTTGAATGTATTTGAGAATTGAGAATCCGTATACTAGGTTGATAGATTCATGATAAAATCTAATGTCTTGAGGTTTAAGATTGTATGCTAAGTTCGATTAAATTGATTGATCTGATTATATATTTTTGAGGTTTGATAAATTCAGATACTAGATAAATTATTTACACATGGTTTATGCTAAATACCAATCAGCCTTGAAACTGATTCATTGAAATTCATGCTTGAAATCTATATTATAGTATTGCTAAAATCAGCCTTGAAACTGATTGAGTGATTAATAAATCTTTTACTAGTATTGCTAAAATCCATTGATTGTTAAACCCTAATTGCATGATTAATTGAATTCGTTTTTGCTAGTCTTGATAAACCATAATATTATAAGCACATAGAAATAGTATTGCTAAGACTTGCTAGAAATTGACTGATTGATTAAATGCCTTTAAGATTGATAGTTTCATTGTCCTCACAAGATTGAAATCCGAATTGATTGTTTTTTTTAAGAGTAAGGCCGCATGAAAATTATACCTAAATATTGAGTGATATATGATTTGAGATGTCAAAAATCAACCTGGATTTTGATGCCTTAAATCTCTCTGGAGATAATTATTTACGGTGGGCATTGAATACAAAGATTATCCTAAAGTCAAAAAGACTTGGTGAATGTATCATAGAAGACAATAATGCCAATGAGAAAGATTGATACATGGCAATATTAATTATTCGCCATCATCTTATTGAGAGTCTCAAAGATCAGTATTTGACAATTGAGAATCCTCTAGACCTTTGGACATAATTCAAATCGAGATATGATCACCAAAGAAAGGTGTTATTACCAAAAGCTATGGAGGAATCTCAGAATCCAGGACTACAAGTCCGTGGATGAGTCTATTGCTAGCTAATAAGAAACAATGAATTGAGACCTCCTGGATCAACCCCATTACCTGAAGCCAATAAGGCCGCAAAGGAAAAAAAAAGAATTCAAAGAATCTAACCACGTCCAGGATGATAGACCACACGGCCATGGCCGTGGAGGGTAGAAAGGACGTGGCCATGGCCACTATTATACATTTGGTCTTGGGAACCACTATGGCAAAGGCCCTGGGTATCAACCTAATTTGAGCCATGGTCGAGGCATAGACCGTGGTATATCCTTTAAACCACAAAGCTCGACCAAATCAGTGTGCCATAGATGTGGAATGGGGAACCATTGGGCTAAGATATGTAGGACTCCCAAACATCTTTGTGACATCTATCAAGAGAGTCTGAAAGGGAAGAATCCTGAAGCCCACTTGGTATATAAAGATGGTAAAGATGATTTTTGATCATGAAAGAGATGATCCTACGGAATATGAAACTTTTGATTGCCTAAAAGAATAATGTTGATTTCGACTTCTGTGTTTGTTTGGCTTTTATACTTGCTTTGTTTTATCACTTTGAATTTATTGCTTTGTTTGCTCTGAACTTAATAAAAGGAATGAATGATTTTTAAAATATATGAGTTTATAAGAAATTTAGTTGCGGGTATAGCCATCCTCATGATAGGCTATGACCAGACTAAAGAGATCTAATGATTTATATTCACTCATAGAAGCCCATTGAGTTTAAAAGATATAAGAGTGGTTTCCATATTGAAACAATGGGCAAAGGAAATAAAAAGTTCTTTTTAGATATATAAAATTCGTCCAAGACCATAGAAAAATGGTCGAGACTATACCTGCATTCTCTACTGGTTTTTACTATGTCAAGATCAGGATGATAGAGGCTAAATGCCTGCGAAAAATATTCACTTTATGGCATAACCGGATTGACCATCCTGGTTCAAACATAATGCGAAATTGATATACAAATGGGCACACATTGAAAGGAAGAAAGAGTTATCCCAAAGAATATCACGTGTGTAGCATGTACACATGGGGAACTCATAAGGCCATCACCAGTAAAACGGCTACGAGCCCCTTTTTCATAAATAAAGACTATATGTCTAGATAATACTGGTATACATGTCCCAAGCGTTTAAATGATTATGGTATGTCCATGGGGGTAAGTGTGGACAATTCTGTGATACATGTCCATACCAAGAACGGCTTGGCCGAAATCTTTTAAAACGCAAATAGCTGATTGATAGACCATAACTTATGAGGTCAAAACTCCCATTCACAGCTTGGGCCACACGAAATTTACATGCACCTAAGTTAATACGCATCAGACCATTTAGTGAGCATATGTATCCCCTATCACAATTATTAACGGGTCAAGAGCTAGACATACCGCATCATAAGATATTTGGATGTGTTGTCTATGTACTAATTGCTCCACCACAGAGAAATAAGATGGGACCTCAAAAGGAGGATGGGGATATATGTTGGATATGATTCTCCCACAATAATAAAGTACTTTGAGCCAACTATGGGTGATTATATTTGAGGCCAGGTACACAGATTATTTTAAGACCAGGAGGAGAAACAAATAATAAAGCTGGTAAAAGAATGGTATAAGAAATAGAATGGAATCAACCATGAATGTCTTGGCAAGATCCTCAGATTAAAAAATGTGAAATAGACGTCCAAAGATTATACATTTACAAAGCTAGCTAATCAAATGCCAGACACAATTGCTGACCCGAAAAAGAATGAATAAGTCATATATAAACCAGCTTGTAAAGCACCAACGAATTTGATGTCCAAGAAGAGACACAGTCAAGTTGCTACAGAGTCTAGACTCCTTTGGTGGTCCGATTCAACAATCATCTAAGGTTAAAAGGTAATTCAAAACCTAAGAACCCATAATCGAACATAGATTGATTGATAAAGAATGAAACCCTAAAACCCTAATCTTTATGAATCAATACCATAGGGTAATAGATCAAAAATCCTAATTGAGTAAATCGAAGCTCTAAAAGTTCGATACCCCAAACCCTAAATCATGTTCCTACATGATTAAAACCCCAAATCGGTTTTTACAAGTTAAAATCCGATAAACCCTAACCCTAAATCTATAAACCCTAAATAATATAAGTATCAGAATTAATTATACTATAATTATCAAATCACATATTAAAACCTTAATCGAATATTTTTGAAATCAAAACTGTTTTCGGTTTTGATCATTGAGGTTTTAAATCTGATTGAATCTGATGCTATGTTGCTAGAATTGTTTGACCGTTAAATTGATAGATTTATTTTCTCATCCTGCTTGGTTAATTGTTCATCTGATTTAAAATTGTTTAAACCGACCAGCCTGTTAAAACATTGATTGAATCCGATAGGTTGCTAGCTTGCTTTGCTTATATAATCCGATAGGTTGATAGATTGATTGAGGTTTACTTGTTTAAAAATCTGAATGATATGATTGCATGATTCTTGAGGTTTAATATCATCTGCTAGGATTGATAGTTTTGTAATCTGATCTGTTTTAAATAGAAACCCTAAATAATCCGTATGATAGGTTATATTGATCTGATTTGAATGTATTTGAGAATTGAGAATCCGTATACTAGGTTGATAGATTCATGATAAAATCTAATGTCTTGAGGTTTAAGATTGTATGCTAAGTTCGATTAAATTGATTGATCTGATTATATATTTTTGAGGTTTGATAAATTCAGATACTAGATAAATTATTTACACATGGTTTATGCTAAATACCAATCAGCCTTGAAACTGATTCATTGAAATTCATGCTTGAAATCTATATTATAGTATTGCTAAAATCAGCCTTGAAACTGATTGAGTGATTAATAAATCTTTTACTAGTATTGCTAAAATCCATTGATTGTTAAACCCTAATTGCATGATTAATTGAATTCGTTTTTGCTAGTCTTGATAAACCATAATATTATAAGCACATAGAAATAGTATTGCTAAGACTTGCTAGAAATTGACTGATTGATTAAATGCCTTTAAGATTGATAGTTTCATTGTCCTCACAAGATTGAAATCCGAATTGATTGTTTTTTTTTAAGAGTAAGGCCGCATGAAAATTATACCTAAATATTGAGTGATATATGATTTGAGATGTCAAAAATCAACCTGGATTTTGATGCCTTAAATCTCTCTGGAGATAATTATTTACGGTGGGCATTGAATACAAAGATTATCCTAAAGTCAAAAAGACTTGGTGAATGTATCATAGAAGACAATAATGCCAATGAGAAAGATTGATACATGGCAATATTAATTATTCGCCATCATCTTATTGAGAGTCTCAAAGATCAGTATTTGACAATTGAGAATCCTCTAGACCTTTGGACATAATTCAAATCGAGATATGATCACCAAAGAAAGGTGTTATTACCAAAAGCTATGGAGGAATCTCAGAATCCAGGACTACAAGTCCGTGGATGAGTCTATTGCTAGCTAATAAGAAACAATGAATTGAGACCTCCTGGATCAACCCCATTACCTGAAGCCAATAAGGCCGCAAAGGAAAAAAAAAGAATTCAAAGAATCTAACCACGTCCAGGATGATAGACCACACGGCCATGGCCGTGGAGGGTAGAAAGGACGTGGCCATGGCCACTATTATACATTTGGTCTTGGGAACCACTATGGCAAAGGCCCTGGGTATCAACCTAATTTGAGCCATGGTCGAGGCATAGACCGTGGTATATCCTTTAAACCACAAAGCTCGACCAAATCAGTGTGCCATAGATGTGGAATGGGGAACCATTGGGCTAAGATATGTAGGACTCCCAAACATCTTTGTGACATCTATCAAGAGAGTCTGAAAGGGAAGAATCCTGAAGCCCACTTGGTATATAAAGATGGTAAAGATGATTTTTGATCATGAAAGAGATGATCCTACGGAATATGAAACTTTTGATTGCCTAAAAGAATAATGTTGATTTCGACTTCTGTGTTTGTTTGGCTTTTATACTTGCTTTGTTTTATCACTTTGAATTTATTGCTTTGTTTGCTCTGAACTTAATAAAAGGAATGAATGATTTTTAAAATATATGAGTTTATAAGAAATTTAGTTGCGGGTATAGCCATCCTCATGATAGGCTATGACCAGACTAAAGAGATCTAATGATTTATATTCACTCATAGAAGCCCATTGAGTTTAAAAGATATAAGAGTGGTTTCCATATTGAAACAATGGGCAAAGGAAATAAAAAGTTCTTTTTAGATATATAAAATTCGTCCAAGACCATAGAAAAATGGTCGAGACTATACCTGCATTCTCTACTGGTTTTTACTATGTCAAGATCAGGATGATAGAGGCTAAATGCCTGCGAAAAATATTCACTTTATGGCATAACCGGATTGACCATCCTGGTTCAAACATAATGCGAAATTGATATACAAATGGGCACACATTGAAAGGAAGAAAGAGTTATCCCAAAGAATATCACGTGTGTAGCATGTACACATGGGGAACTCATAAGGCCATCACCAGTAAAACGGCTACGAGCCCCTTTTTCATAAATAAAGACTATATGTCTAGATAATACTGGTATACATGTCCCAAGCGTTTAAATGATTATGGTATGTCCATGGGGGTAAGTGTGGACAATTCTGTGATACATGTCCATACCAAGAACGGCTTGGCCGAAATCTTTTAAAACGCAAATAGCTGATTGATAGACCATAACTTATGAGGTCAAAACTCCCATTCACAGCTTGGGCCACACGAAATTTACATGCACCTAAGTTAATACGCATCAGACCATTTAGTGAGCATATGTATCCCCTATCACAATTATTAACGGGTCAAGAGCTAGACATACCGCATCATAAGATATTTGGATGTGTTGTCTATGTACTAATTGCTCCACCACAGAGAAATAAGATGGGACCTCAAAAGGAGGATGGGGATATATGTTGGATATGATTCTCCCACAATAATAAAGTACTTTGAGCCAACTATGGGTGATTATATTTGAGGCCAGGTACACAGATTATTTTAAGACCAGGAGGAGAAACAAATAATAAAGCTGGTAAAAGAATGGTATAAGAAATAGAATGGAATCAACCATGAATGTCTTGGCAAGATCCTCAGATTAAAAAATGTGAAATAGACGTCCAAAGATTATACATTTACAAAGCTAGCTAATCAAATGCCAGACACAATTGCTGACCCGAAAAAGAATGACTAAGTCATATATAAACCAGCTTGTAAAGCACCAACGAATTTGATGTCCAAGAAGAGACACAGTCAAGTTGCTACAGAGTCTAGACTCCTTTGGTGGTCCGATTCAACAATCATCTAAGGTTAAAAGGTAATTCAAAACCTAAGAACCCATAATCGAACATAGATTGATTGATAAAGAATGAAACCCTAAAACCCTAATCTTTATGAATCAATACCATAGGGTAATAGATCAAAAATCCTAATTGAGTAAATCGAAGCTCTAAAAGTTCGATACCCCAAACCCTAAATCATGTTCCTACATGATTAAAACCCCAAATCGGTTTTTACAAGTTAAAATCCGATAAACCCTAACCCTAAATCTATAAACCCTAAATAATATAAGTATCAGAATTAATTATACTATAATTATCAAATCACATATTAAAACCTTAATCGAATATTTTTGAAATCAAAACTGTTTTCGGTTTTGATCATTGAGGTTTTAAATCTGATTGAATCTGATGCTATGTTGCTAGAATTGTTTGACCGTTAAATTGATAGATTTATTTTCTCATCCTGCTTGGTTAATTGTTCATCTGATTTAAAATTGTTTAAACCGACCAGCCTGTTAAAACATTGATTGAATCCGATAGGTTGCTAGCTTGCTTTGCTTATATAATCCGATAGGTTGATAGATTGATTGAGGTTTACTTGTTTAAAAATCTGAATGATATGATTGCATGATTCTTGAGGTTTAATATCATCTGCTAGGATTGATAGTTTTGTAATCTGATCTGTTTTAAATAGAAACCCTAAATAATCCGTATGATAGGTTATATTGATCTGATTTGAATGTATTTGAGAATTGAGAATCCGTATACTAGGTTGATAGATTCATGATAAAATCTAATGTCTTGAGGTTTAAGATTGTATGCTAAGTTCGATTAAATTGATTGATCTGATTATATATTTTTGAGGTTTGATAAATTCAGATACTAGATAAATTATTTACACATGGTTTATGCTAAATACCAATCAGCCTTGAAACTGATTCATTGAAATTCATGCTTGAAATCTATATTATAGTATTGCTAAAATCAGCCTTGAAACTGATTGAGTGATTAATAAATCTTTTACTAGTATTGCTAAAATCCATTGATTGTTAAACCCTAATTGCATGATTAATTGAATTCGTTTTTGCTAGTCTTGATAAACCATAATATTATAAGCACATAGAAATAGTATTGCTAAGACTTGCTAGAAATTGACTGATTGATTAAATGCCTTTAAGATTGATAGTTTCATTGTCCTCACAAGATTGAAATCCGAATTGATTGTTTTTTTTAAGAGTAAGGCCGCATGAAAATTATACCTAAATATTGAGTGATATATGATTTGAGATGTCAAAAATCAACCTGGATTTTGATGCCTTAAATCTCTCTGGAGATAATTATTTACGGTGGGCATTGAATACAAAGATTATCCTAAAGTCAAAAAGACTTGGTGAATGTATCATAGAAGACAATAATGCCAATGAGAAAGATTGATACATGGCAATATTAATTATTCGCCATCATCTTATTGAGAGTCTCAAAGATCAGTATTTGACAATTGAGAATCCTCTAGACCTTTGGACATAATTCAAATCGAGATATGATCACCAAAGAAAGGTGTTATTACCAAAAGCTATGGAGGAATCTCAGAATCCAGGACTACAAGTCCGTGGATGAGTCTATTGCTAGCTAATAAGAAACAATGAATTGAGACCTCCTGGATCAACCCCATTACCTGAAGCCAATAAGGCCGCAAAGGAAAAAAAAAGAATTCAAAGAATCTAACCACGTCCAGGATGATAGACCACACGGCCATGGCCGTGGAGGGTAGAAAGGACGTGGCCATGGCCACTATTATACATTTGGTCTTGGGAACCACTATGGCAAAGGCCCTGGGTATCAACCTAATTTGAGCCATGGTCGAGGCATAGACCGTGGTATATCCTTTAAACCACAAAGCTCGACCAAATCAGTGTGCCATAGATGTGGAATGGGGAACCATTGGGCTAAGATATGTAGGACTCCCAAACATCTTTGTGACATCTATCAAGAGAGTCTGAAAGGGAAGAATCCTGAAGCCCACTTGGTATATAAAGATGGTAAAGATGATTTTTGATCATGAAAGAGATGATCCTACGGAATATGAAACTTTTGATTGCCTAAAAGAATAATGTTGATTTCGACTTCTGTGTTTGTTTGGCTTTTATACTTGCTTTGTTTTATCACTTTGAATTTATTGCTTTGTTTGCTCTGAACTTAATAAAAGGAATGAATGATTTTTAAAATATATGAGTTTATAAGAAATTTAGTTGCGGGTATAGCCATCCTCATGATAGGCTATGACCAGACTAAAGAGATCTAATGATTTATATTCACTCATAGAAGCCCATTGAGTTTAAAAGATATAAGAGTGGTTTCCATATTGAAACAATGGGCAAAGGAAATAAAAAGTTCTTTTTAGATATATAAAATTCGTCCAAGACCATAGAAAAATGGTCGAGACTATACCTGCATTCTCTACTGGTTTTTACTATGTCAAGATCAGGATGATAGAGGCTAAATGCCTGCGAAAAATATTCACTTTATGGCATAACCGGATTGACCATCCTGGTTCAAACATAATGCGAAATTGATATACAAATGGGCACACATTGAAAGGAAGAAAGAGTTATCCCAAAGAATATCACGTGTGTAGCATGTACACATGGGGAACTCATAAGGCCATCACCAGTAAAACGGCTACGAGCCCCTTTTTCATAAATAAAGACTATATGTCTAGATAATACTGGTATACATGTCCCAAGCGTTTAAATGATTATGGTATGTCCATGGGGGTAAGTGTGGACAATTCTGTGATACATGTCCATACCAAGAACGGCTTGGCCGAAATCTTTTAAAACGCAAATAGCTGATTGATAGACCATAACTTATGAGGTCAAAACTCCCATTCACAGCTTGGGCCACACGAAATTTACATGCACCTAAGTTAATACGCATCAGACCATTTAGTGAGCATATGTATCCCCTATCACAATTATTAACGGGTCAAGAGCTAGACATACCGCATCATAAGATATTTGGATGTGTTGTCTATGTACTAATTGCTCCACCACAGAGAAATAAGATGGGACCTCAAAAGGAGGATGGGGATATATGTTGGATATGATTCTCCCACAATAATAAAGTACTTTGAGCCAACTATGGGTGATTATATTTGAGGCCAGGTACACAGATTATTTTAAGACCAGGAGGAGAAACAAATAATAAAGCTGGTAAAAGAATGGTATAAGAAATAGAATGGAATCAACCATGAATGTCTTGGCAAGATCCTCAGACTAAAAAATGTGAAATAGACGTCCAAAGATTATACATTTACAAAGCTAGCTAATCAAATGCCAGACACAATTGCTGACCCGAAAAAGAATGACTAAGTCATATATAAACCAGCTTGTAAAGCACCAACGAATTTGATGTCCAAGAAGAGACACAGTCAAGTTGCTACAGAGTCTAGACAACGTACAAAACGTGGTAGACCAAATAGGTTCCAAAAGATAAGAATCCTCGGAAACAAAAGAAAGGTGCAGAGAATGATAATCAAAATCCAAATCCGAGGTTAGTAAAGAAACCATCCCAGACATGAAGATAAGGCCGGCCGGCTCTAAGGTACAGATACCAAAGAATGTAGCTTGGGACGCCAAGCTGCAAAGTATTAAAGGTCCTGATAATAATGAATCTCAATCGATTATATCATGTCTGGAATATAATGGAACCAATAAAGAATGTCGACATAAGATGATTTATTTGCATACAAGGTAGCACTTGAATTTATGAATATAAACGAGGTTCATGAACCCACGTCAATATAAAAGTGCGCACTCGTAGAACATATTGGATTGAATGGAAACGTGGGGTTAAATAGTTTGAGGAAGAAATGCGTATTTGGCCATATGATTAAGACGCCATATGATGTTAAAACCAGCGGATATAAATAGGTCTTGTGAGGAATAGAAATCGTGAGATATAAAGCTGATGTTGCACAAGGATTCTCACAAAGACCAGTAATAGATTATGAGGAGACATACTCCCATGTGGTGTATGCAACTTCTTTTAGATTTCTCATAAGTCTGGCTATATAAGAGAGAAAATTAGACTTGCAGCAAGTTGATGTAGTGACTGCATATTTATATGGTCCACTGGATAATGAAAGTACTAGAGGGTATTGAGCTGAAAGTACACCAAGTTCTCGAGAACAATATTGATAATCATCAAAGTATATGATCTGAATATCCTAGGAACCTCTGGATACAATTTCCCAAACAGTTGAATATCTCAAGAAAGAGTTTGAGATGAAAGATCTTGGAAAACAAAGTTTTGTTTGGGATTACAGCTTGATTACATTAACAATGAAATCATTGTGCATCAAATAGTATATACAGAAAAGGGTACTCAAGAGATTTAATATGGACTAGTCTCACCCATTATCTGGTACATGGGCGTGATTTCACTTGTTTTAGACACTGATCCATTCAGTCCAAAGGTGGACGATAAAGAAGACCATTTAGTCCTGAGATGGACGATGCAGAAGTTTTGTTTTAGACACTGATCTGATTGGTCCATAAGAAGGACGATGAAGAAGATTTTGATTTTGGTTTATTTTATACTAACCAGCCCAAAGAGGGGTTATTTGGTTTTGTTGATTTGTTTTCAGACATGTTATGTTTTACACATGGTGGTACACGCATATCACAGTAACATCATCCAAGATTTCGTGTGTGTGTATTTGAGGTCGATGAATCAATATGTTCAATCAGATTGTGGCATGGCCGATGGTAAAGAAGAACCAACTATTATGTTCGAGGACGAAGCATATTCTGCTCAAGATCTTCATCACCCACGGATTGCAGAAAATTGGAGAGGTCCAAGGGACCTTCAGCAATGTCCAAATCAGGAGGAGTAATGTGTGTTGTACTCTTTTTCCTTCACTATGGCTTTGTCTCAATTGGGTTTTCCTGATAAGGTTTTAATGAGACAACATTAAAGCACATTACAAGCTCTAAATGATTATGGCATTTAAGGGAGAGTGTTATGAATCAGATTGTGGATAGCTCATAACCAAGAGATTATAATTTATAATCTTTCTATTTATCTATAACGGTGTAATCTCCTATATAAAGAACCTCTATGTTACGAATAAAGATAGATTTTTCCATTATGGTTATAACACTCTTCTTATTTTCTTTTAAATATTATATTGTTTCAAAAATCACCGTCCAATGTTTCCATCTTCTCCATAGTCGAAAACCAAGAGTATACTGTATACTGTGTACTAATGGTGAATCAGAAGTTAAATACGATAGTGGAATATTTAGTTTTGATGTGATCTGATTTGTTAGTAGCTATAATTAGCACTACAAACATTAAAATAATCTCTTAACTAGGTCAGATTTAGGGTTTATCATGCCAACCGTGACCGACTGACCGATCCACTTGTTAGGCAAAGATAGTAAGTCATTTCAAAACTAAAATAAGTTAGACCATCAAATCGTCATATCTGCTTTTTCTGCAAAATGAAATAAGAAGATTTGATTTAGACGATGACGCAAAACAACACTAACAAAAAGCACAATATGTTACATGTCATGATCTAAAATCATCATTTTTAACTGTTCGGATGGATTTACAATTTTTCATATTGTTATAAAGTTTGAGGAAACTATCATGAAACTTTGAAGGTTAGCCAGGAAAGGCAGCAAACTAAAACCTACGTTAAAGCCAGAGACGATCAAGTATTTCCAAAATATCATACTGATATCACCAGCAGATTATGCATTTGTGAGGAATTTCCCATAGTTCAAATACATGATTAGCAACACTTTTGTATTGTTAGATGTGCGAACCCACTATTAAAGGTGTAGATTCTCTCGATTCTAAGGCTCACCAGATTTTTGTTTATTTTAATGAGATTTTGTTGGCAATGCAAATCTATGATTTTAAATGAAATATCAGATACTGATCTCTAGATCTCTGATACAATTTAGATTTATTATAAACTTTTAACTTAAATCTAATTGGCGATAAGTGGGTTGATCCTAAACCTTTATATATTAGTTAAGATCTCTTTGAATTTCTGACATGGGATATTTATTCCTAACATAATCATTTATAAAATATTTGTCTGGAGATCATTTTAAACTCCTTGTTTCGTGCGCATTTTGTATTATTTATGACTTTGTACTGCAAAGACACGTTTAGCAGCTAAGATATGTTTTACAATAAGATTTACTTAAATGTCTTGTTAGGAGAAAGCTTTGTTTTTCTTACACAATAGTGATATGTATTATCAGTCAAAAAATGTTACAAACTTACGGTAAAAAACATGTTGGTATAGTTGATGAGAATATGCCAGCAAATTGGTGAACTGCTACTTATTCGATTGCTTTCTTGCCTTTCACCAAACAATTTGTGTAAATTTCGACTTGAGTTTTAAATATCCGTAATCTTTATATACATGCTCTTATCCGTACTTAGCGTATGTACAGTAGTAGTCGACAAATATTTTGAGAGAGGCAACTGGCGTGGGATATTACTTAGCGTATCCACACAACTATCTAATGAGGCACTTTTGTGTGGGTTTGTCAAGGCAGATTTGGAGAGTCAAACGGATTCTAATCGGGCTGATATTTTGTGGAAATCTTCGTCAGTCAGTGGGTTAAAGGTTCACCGAAGGGATTTGGATTTCAACGGTTGGAACTTCTGTAATCTGGGTTTTAGTGAAGCTGGTCGTCACAGTTCTTTAACAGTGCTGTCTTGAGTGTTTGGTAAATCCGACGGTGCGATCTTCTCCGATTGAGCTGAAATTTGGCAGACGTGTTGTTGACTAGTTTATCTTGGATATGTACGGTGGGATTAATCTCTGGTTGCCGGAATCCTTGTGAGCTGAGGTCGTTTGGTTGCTGCTGGTTTTTGAAGCTTTGTGTTGCTCTCGTGTTGTTGTTGTTCTTGTGTTGGAGGTAGTTCTTTGTAGCTTGAGTCTCTGTTCTGTTCAGGTTGTTGAACAGGGAGGACGTGGTTGTACTCACATACATTTATATAGTGGATTGTTGAGTGGACTACGGTCACGTGGTTTTTCCTTCTAACATCGAGGAGGTTTTCCACTTAAAAAGTGTTTGTCTCATTTAGTTATTGCTTATACTATATCCTACTATCGCCGAACTATTTTCTTCACAGGTTCACACAAGGTCAGGGGAACACGATCGATCACATTCCGCTGCACTCATGTCGTGTGTCCATATTTTTCCCCAACAAAGTGGTATCAGAGCTTCTGGTTTTAGAGCTTTGGGTTTGATAACTTCGGGTTATTGTTGCTTGTGAGAATGATGAAAAATACGAGCAGGATGATAAGCTTGAATGGTGCTAACTATCATCTATGGAAGGGCAAGATGGAGGATCTTCTCTTTGTTAAAGAATTTCAAGTTCCAGTCTTCGAGGAGAAGAAACCTGAGAAGAAGACGGATGAAGAGTGGAAGCTGCTGCATCGCAAAGTGTGTGGGTTGATAAGGCAGTGGGTAGATGATAATGTTTTGCATCATATTGAGACTGAGACGGATGCTCGTTCTTTGTGGAAGAAGCTGGAGCAGTTGTATGCTAGGAAGACCGGAAACAACAAGATGTACATGATCAAGAAGTTGATTGAGCTGAGGTATCAGGAGGGAACTCCGATGACGGATCACTTGAATGCGTTTCAGGGATTGCTCAACAAGCTGTCTGATATGGGCATCAGGTTTGAAGATGAGATTCACGGTCTGTGGCTTCTCGGTACTTTACCGGATTCTTGAGAGGTTTTCAGGATGTCTCTTTGTAACTCCGCGTCGGAAGGTGTCATTTCGATGGATTCAGTGAAGAACAGTGTTCTTAATGAAGAAGCAAGAAGACAGTCGAATGCTAGCAGTTCGCGTTCAGATGTCTTTGTTACTGAGTCAAGGGGGAGGAGTTCGAGTAGAGATCCCAAGAGGGACAAGAACAGGAGCAGGAGAAAATCAAATAAATTTGCTAATATAAAGTGTTATTTCTGTCACAAGAAAGGGCAAATGAAGAAGGATTGCTGGAAGTTGAAAAACAAGCAGCAAGGTAATCAAGAAGAAAAAGTGGATCGGGTGACTGTCATCGAAGATCAGTTTCTCATTCTTCTTGAGGGTGATGCCATTAATGCCGCATGCCAATACACCAGTTGAGTGATTGATAGTGGAGCTACTACTCATGCAACATCACAGCGGGATTTGTTTTCTACCTATACTACGGGTAATTATGGTTCCATGAAGATGGGAAATGATGCGATGGCTCAGGTTGATGGCATTGGCGATATATGCTTGGAGACTAGTCTTGGGACTAGGTTGGTGCTTAAGGATGTTAAGCATGTTCCTGATATTAGGATGAATCTGATATCGACGAGAAGACTTGATGATGAGGGTTATTTAAGTTTGCACGGTGGTGTTAATGGAAGCTCTCTCGCGGTTCTTTGATTGTGGCTCGAGGTGAGAAATCTTCATCCTTCTATTGGATGCAAGCTAAGTTCTCCAAAGACGCTGTTAATGCGGTGGAGAATGATGGTGTCATGGAGTTATGGCATAAAAGATTCGGTCACATGAGTGAGAAGGGAATGTTTGTGTTGTCTAAGAATGAGGTGATTCCAAGAATCTCTAGTTTGCACCTGCAGAAGTGTTCGCATTGCTTTGCGGGAAAATAACACATGGTGTCTTTCAAGTCTTTTGCACCTTCTAGGAAACCCGAGGTACTGGATTTGGTACATTCAGATGTGTGTGGTCCAATGAGGACAAGATCTCTTGGCGGCACATCATATTTTGTGACTTTCATTGATGATCATTCAAGAAAGTTGTGGGTATTTCCTATGAGGACGAAGGATCAGGTGTTGGGATATTTCAAGCATTTTGTGGCGTTGGTTGAGAGACAAACGGGGAAAAAGCTGAAGTGTATCCGCAGTGATAATGGTTGAGAGTATTGTGGACCATTTGATGCTTATTGCAAAGAGCATGGAATAAGAGATCAGTTCACGCCACCTAAGACTCCACAGTTGAATGGATTGGCTGAAAGGATGAACAGGACGATTGTCGAGAGGATGAGATGTTTGATCTCACAGTCAGGCTTATCGATGACTTTCTGGGGAGAAGCTTTGAACACGGTTGTTCATGTGCTGAATTTGTCACCGAGTACTCGACTGGATGGTGATATTCCAGAGAGGGTTTGGACTGGTAAGGATGTTTCTTACAGTCACTTGAGAGTCTTTGGGTGTAAAGCATTTGTTCATATGTCCAAGGATGAGAGATCGAAGCTTGAGATGAAGTCACAGCAGTGTGTGTTCATCGGTTTTCGTCAGGATGAGTTTGGGTATAGATTTTATGATCCCGTTGAAAGGAAGCTCGTAAGGAGCAGAGATGTTGTGTTCATGGAAGATCATAAGATTAAGGACATTGACAAGTCCAAAATTCCAGCTCAGGTTTATGAGAGTTTGATTGATTTAGAGGCTACTCCTTCTACATCGTTCCACGGTGAGGTTGAGGTTGAGGTTCAGGATGATACACCAAGTGCAGATGCTCCTGCACATGAAGATGGCAGTGGTGATCATGGTGACGATCATGGTGAGACACTAGCTGCTGAGAACCAACCTACTGCTGTTAGAAGATCCAAAAGAGGTCTTAAACCGTCGACAAGGTATGATCCTAGTGAGTATGTTTTACTTACTGATGGGGGAGAGCCGGAAAGCTATGATGAAGCTTTGGAGGATGAACACAAGGATATGTGGTTTGGAGCCATGGATGAGGAGATGGATTCTTTTGAGGAGAACCATATTTTTGAGTTGGTGGAATTGCCTAAGGGCAAGAAGGCTCTGATTAATAAGTGGGTGTACAGAATTAAGCATGAGGATGACAATTTGCCACCTCGACACAAGGCTAGATTGGTTGTGAAAGGCTACAGCCAAAAGAAGGGAATTGATTATGATGAAATATTTTCTCCTGTTGTAAAGATGTCATCCATTCGGGTTGTGCTTGGATTGGCAGCGAGCCTTGATCTAGAGGTTGAGCAAATGGATGTGAAGACTGCTTTCCTTCATGGTGATTTGGAGGAAGAGATTTACATGGAACAACCGGAAGGCTATGTGAAAAAGGGCAAAGAAAATTTGGTTTGTCGCTTGAAGAAAAGCCTTTATGGATTGAAGCAGGCACCAATGCAGTGGTACATGAAGTTCAAGTCTGTTATGGGGGAACATGGTTATGCTGAGACTGATTCAGACCACTGTGTATTTGGTGAGGATGATTTTATCGTCTTGTTGCTGTATGTCGATGATATGTTGACTGTGGGCAGGAACATGGACAGAATTAAGGAGCTGAAAGAGCAGCTCAGTGAGTCCTTTGCCATGAAAGATATGGGTCCAGCGAAACAGATTCTTGGTATGAGAATTGTTCGAGACAGAGGTGAGAAGCTGATTCACTTGTCTCTGGAGAAGTACATTGAAAAAATACTTAAGCGGTTTCACATGGACAAGTCTAAAGTGTTGAGTACTTCTCTTGCTCCACACTTAAGACTGAGCAGTCAACAAAGTCCGAAGACATATGCAGAGAAAGAAGATATGGCGAAGGTTCCATATGCTTCGGCAGTGGGTAGTTTGATGTATGCCATGGTCTGTACAAGACCGGATTTGGCTTACGCCGTTGGAGTTGTCAGCAGGTTTATCTCCAATCCAGGAAGAGAACATTGGAATGTTGTGAAGTGAATTTTGAGATATTTCAGAGGGACTTTTGATCTGAAGATTACATTTGGGTGTAAGAAACCTTTATTGGTTAGTTTCACTGATTCTGACATGTCTGGAGATGTTGATTCTAGCAAGTCTACTTCGGGTTACATGGTAACATTTGCGGGTGGAGCTGTGGCATGGCAGTCAAGGCTGCAAAAGTGCATTGCACTATCTACCACTGAGGCAGAGTTCATTGCTGCTACTGAAGCTTGTAAAGAGTTGTTGTGGATGAAGAACTTCTGTAAAGAGATCGGTTTAAAGCAAGAAAAGTATGTGTTGCTTTGTGAAAGTCAAAGCGCCATCTGTCTCGGGAAGAACTCTACATTTCATTCGAAATCAAAACACATTCAGAGGAGGTATCATTGGATACGAGATGTGGTTGCTTCTAAGGAAGTGGAACTTGAGAAAGTTCATACGGATGATAATGGAGCTGATATGATGACAAAGTCTTTGCCGAGGGGGAAGCTTGAAGTATGTCGAGGGATAGCTGGAATGACTGTTTCCTCCACCTAATGGTTGTTTCCTCCACCAAGTCGGAGGGAGAGTTTGTTGGGTTCCTTCTAGATGGAGGAAACCCATTGGGTTTGGTTGGTGATAACCAAACTTGGAAGTTGGGCCATTGGTATTAGTCCATGAGATTAATATTGGGCCTTGGAGGTTCTTAGGGTTAGTGAGACACATATATATATATAGTCTCTTGACCTATTTTTTATGGAGAGACTTACAAGAATCAAAAAGACAAAAGAGAGAAAAGAGGGAAAAAGACAGAAATTCTGGATTTGTCAAGGCAGATTTGGAGGGCAAACGGATCCCGATCGGGCTGATATTTTGTGGAAAGCTTCTTCCGTCAGTGGGTTAAAGGTTCACCGAAGGGATTTGGATTTCAACGGTTGGATCTTCTGTTGTCTTGGTTTTAGTGAAGCTGATCGTCACAGTTCTTTAGCAGTGCTGTCTTGAGTGTTTGGTAAATCCGACGGTGAGATCTTCTCCGATTGAGCTGAAATTTGGCAGAGGTGTTGTTGACTGGTTTATCTTGGATTTGTACGGTGGGATTAGTCTCTGGTTGCCGGAATCCTTGTGATCTGAGCTCGTTTGGTTGCTGCTGGTTTTTGAAGCTTTGTGTTGCTCTCTTGTTGTTGTTGTTCTTGTGTTGGAGGTAGCTCTTTGTAGCTTGAGTCTCTGTTTTGTTCAGGTTGTTAAACAGGAAGGACGTGGTTGTACTCACATACATTTATATAGTGGATTGTTGAGTGGACTACGGTCACGTGGTTTTTCCTTCTCACACCGAGGAGGTTTTCCACATAAAAAATGATTGTCTCATTTAGTTATTGCTTATACTATATCCTACTATCGCCGAAGTATTTTTCTCACAGGTTCACACAAGGTCAGGGGAACACGATCGATCACATTCCGCTGCGTTCGTGTATGTCCATATTTTTCCCCAACAGCGTGGACAAACACTTACGGAATCTCTAGAAACCTACTAAATCGCACCGTCTTAGAACATAGGCTTTTTACCACCGCTCTTTCTTTAGTGGCGATGTTATCGGGTGGAAGAATAAATTCAACACATAATATAGTTTCTTATTAACTTATAAATACATGGGTATCATTGCAATATCAGTTAATTAATTAGTTTATTGTATTTCACTTTCCCTTTAATCATCTATCAAAAGAACGATTCTCATAAAGAATATTAAGTACAAGTTGATCGAGTTAATCGCACTTAAAAGTGTTTTAGTACAAGTGTAGATAAAAATTGGAATGATTCCGACATGGACAGACACCATATTAATGAATAGATATCAATAATTATGGGAATGTTTGAATTGATAAACTTCTTATCTAATTTGTTTTTTTCTCATCATCAAGTAAGTGGTCTTCTTTTAAAAACACGGAAAGCAAGAGACGGACCTTTTAGAACCTGTGTTCTCATGCTAGATAATAGAGAATAAACGTATAAATTAAAGAAACAACATAAACAATAATGCTATCACAAGAACAAACTTTTCTCTGGAAAGAACATTAGAGCATGATTATTGTAAAGTTTTTAAAGTGGGTTCTTAACGGAATATAAGAACATGTCTCTTAACTTTTAAATAAAAATGCTAAGAACCGGTTCTTAAATAAGAGTTTTAAGAGACGGTTTTTAATTTTTTTAGTTAAAAATTAAAAGACGGGTTTTTATATTTCACTAAAAACCCTACCCTAAGAATCTCCCAATAATCATACTCCTAGGTAACATAGTAATACTACAAGTTATAGCATAATAACTGAAGTAGTATGAGGGCAGTCATAATCATGCTAATCTTTAGGATAAATTTAACTTTTCATCACCGGCCTAGCTTTATGTCGATTTTGCGTATTTTTGTTTTGATAAATGTAGATTTCGTGTCTTTAATAGAAGATTTAGGCTTTTTGAGTCCAAAGCAAACGTCATGATTAATTTGTCCCGGCACGAAGAAAAGTAGAAAATTCTAATAAATTTTGGCCGTAAATTTAATGCAGAGGATTTTTTTTTTATATATAATCCAGGAAATCCGGAAACCCCGGAAGAAACTCGACTAGCGCCTAAGTACACCTCCGCAGAAAACATCCTGAAAAACCGTTTTTTCACCCTATTTTAATCAACGGTGGCCAGCGAAATTCGAACCTGGATTCATATTGGAGCCAAAGCCTCCTCGAGACCATTAAGCCGCTTGGTTATTAATGTAGCGGATTTGAAAATAGTATTATCCATATCTTAGAAATACGAACGAGGCCACGAAAAATAAATTCGACCATAATCGAAAAGATGTCTTCATTTTTTCAGTTCAAGTCCTTGTATAGTTTTGTGTATGTCAGTGTTATTTTTCATCCATAAAATATGGTCAGTTAGTATAATCAATATTCATATCTTATAAAGTTTTTCATACAAACTAAACTTCTTATTAATTTGTTGTTTCTAATTAATATATTATTTTAATTATGCTAGTTAAAAGATAAAAAAATATTAATTAAAATATATAATATTATTTTACATAGATTATTTATTTTATTAAAAATATAAATCATCGTATTAAAAATTTTAACTCACAAAACTATTAGAACCAAAGATGAAAAATATAAAATTATATTTTTAGTAAGATAAAAGTTTAAGTTTAAAGGATATTTAATATAAAACAGAAAAGTATTAGCCCACAGAAAAAAAACGGAAAAGTATTAGATTTGATTTAAATGAATATTAAAACGACAACATGCGAAAGAATGATCCAGCAAAGGGCTTAGAAATTCATGAATATACATGATGAAATATTTTCATATATCCATCCTTGTAAGTTGTAACATATATTTTAGGGGAAACCAATGTTTTTAAACCGAAACCGGACGACTTACCAGGTCGCTGGGTTACTGGATCGACCGCGGGCGAACCGCGGATTAATAAATAAATTAATTTTATTATATAATAATATATCAGCTATGTAAATAAAAATATAGAAACTAAAGTTTAATATTTTCTAAATGTTTTTATAAACATAAGATAATAGTTTGGATATGTATATTTTTATGTTTAATAACATTTAGAAAAAACTTAACTTTAATTTCTATATATTTATTTTCATTTGATATACAAAATATCAAAAAATAGTTTAGACTATTTATAATTTTGTCTAACAAGGTAAGAGTTATGACATTTAAAAAAATCAAGACATAAAATTTATAAATATTTAAATATTTAATGTGAATAATAAATTAAATTTCAAATACAAAATAAACCAAAAGTAAAAAATCATTATAATAAATTACCAATAACATAAATAAACTAACACCAAATCACATCAACTAGTTTTGGTTCTCTCTACTATCGTTCACTTTATTTTCTTCAAGTGGCATAGTGAAATCTTCATTAAAATTTAAAAATCACAAATATAAAACTGAAAAGGAAAAAACTAACTTTTTTGTCAGTATATAACTTCTTAATTGAAAATTTAGAATATAAAACATAATCTAAAAATATAATTAAAAATTAAAAAAAGAAGTAAAAGTTATTTATTGGTTCAACCAGTGGTTCAAGGTATCGGGTTCCGGGTTCTACTGGGTTTTTGTGGATTTTTGCGGCTTTCTAAAATATTGGGTTTTGTGAAACCGATTTTTTCTAGGTTGTCGGGTTTACCGGTTCAACCGTGGATCCGGGTCGGGTTTCAAAACATTGGGGGAAACACATAAATTCTGAAGTTCTTACTATGTGTCTCTATGTCTATACTGCGGTATCTTTTAACTACTTTGGAAATTTGGATCAATTTTGCAAACTAAGGACCACAAAGAATTTTTTTTATCAAAACAGAAAGTCTAGGACAAAAAGTAAGATTGGATATCTATACAAAGTAGTTAAGCAAATGCAATGCATCCATATCGTTAATGACAGCAAATCCAGTTTGGCTGTTAAACACTAAAGACCAATCCACCTTAAGCTGTCTTTTTACTTTGACGAAACCCATTTCTTATTTGTAAAATAGATACACTTTGATACTTTAGTAATTGCTCTAAACCTTATACCTAACAAACACCCTTTTAATTACTTTTGCTTACCTCAACTCAATTGGTTGAAAGAAACGCTAAATTGTCTTTCCATATCTCCAATTTGACCGTAGTGAATGGATTGGAAAGCTTGAGAGAGATATGAGCCATCCAAATTTTTAGAAGATGAGAGATGTAGAGTAGAAGTGAAAGGCTTGAGGTTGAGGTTGAGGTTGGTGGAGTTTCATATATCATCATCATCTTGCGCACGAGTGTCAAAACAAATCTTTTTCCTTTTGCCAAAACAAATCTAGTTAGTTTATATAATTAGTGTTGGTAGGCAAATTCTTACATCATACTTCTAAAATTTCACTTCCTCTTTTTGCATAAAGTGGTCTGTCACATGAGATTATGCGCTAAAAAAAATTTCAGATCCTTTTAATTTAAATTAACACTAGACTTTGGTGCACGTATGTTATCTCAATTTGTAATATATGATATTTATAATTGTTTGACGCTAGATAAATATTTGTATATGTATAGATTTGTTCATATTGTACTGTACTGTTGGGGCATGGTAGATCTACCATTATAAGAACATTATGAATAAATAGGAAAAAAATACAAATGAACAAAATTATAAGAATGAAAAAGAAAATTATAAATTTCTTATCAATTTACTATCAATTTTAGTAAAGACCAAATTTGTTCTCTTTTTTTTTTTTAACAGCAAACATTCACACACTTATGTAGACTCTGTAAACCAATGTGGCAACTCTGTAAATCAAATTTTTTTTGTAGTCCTTTAGAATAGAATAAAAGGAATGAAAAAGAAAAACTATTCTTTATAAATGGTAAAAAAGATTATGAATAGTAAAAAATGCATTATTCAATTTCATTCATTGATCACCAGTTAGACCCTAAAGTGATATATTATATAAGTTATTTTTAATCAGATGGATCATTTATATATTATATTTGGTTATAAATCTTAAAAATTTGTATGCTTGTGTGAATTAGTACATATATTTTCCTGGATCAAATATTTATGGTAAACAATTATATTTTTGAAAATAAATATGTCTCACAATTTCTTTTGTATGTCAAAAGACTTCCAAAAATAGAACACTTCAAATTTTATTAACTTGATGCAAATTTTTTACTCTGTTTTTATTCTTATTATTAAAATACATTGGTTCACATTGTTTATATGGGTAAAATTTAACTTAACTATTTTTATTAATATGGAAAATCCATAAAATACCCGAACTAGTTTTTTTAAAGGTTTTTAATACCCAAACTTTTTCGCTACCTATTTTAATACCTTAACTAATTATTTTGCTCATTTTAATATTCAAAATTTTAAAATTGTGCATATTTAATACCAAAACTATGTTTTTAATCAAAAAATATTAATAAGTTTCAAATGAAATTAAAAAAAATCTCAAAAATTCACAAACAAATCTTAAAAAAATATTATTTTATTTTAGTTTTTAGAAATAAAAGTAACTAAATTTTGGATACTCTTAAATTGTGTAGTAAAAATTTTACTTTATTGAAATAGAAAACAAATTTATTTATTTTCTTCAAAATTATTTATTTAAAAAAATAAAAAATGATCCTTGAGATGCTCCATAGTTTTTTCCTCTCTCTGGTCGTTCCATACATACCCGTTGGGCTGTGTGCGAAAAGCCCAAAGCAAACAAATGAAGTGTCCTTGTGTCCTACACTCGACCTTAACATCCAGAGAAATGAAATAGAGCCCAGGAGAAAACACTAAACAGAGAGCATGGGGTTGTTTAAGTAACAATTGAAAGTATCAGTAGTAAATCTGTAAATTCACAAGTAATTGAGGGATTTCCCAAAACGATAAACCAGAGACGGAAACATCTTCTTCTCCTCTCGGCTTAGCTCAGCCACCGAACACACACACTTTCTCTCCGCAAACATGTCCACCACATTGTTCAGAACAATCCAACCAAACCACTTCACACTCCTAACAAACGCCTTGCTCAGAACCAGAAGAACGAGCCGCCACATCTCCGTAAGATGTCAAACATCAACGACGACCCAACAGTCCTCCTCTCAACAACAACAACCAAGAACCTCCGCACCGAAAAACCACGGAAGCAACAAACTCGACGAGATCCTAAAAGACTACGAAGCCGTGATCGGAATCGAGACACACGTCCAGCTCTCGACCTCCACAAAGGCCTTCTGCAGCTGCCCCAACAGCTACGGCTCCCATCCCAACACCAGCATCTGCCCCGTCTGTATGGGCCTCCCCGGGGCCTTGCCCGTTCTGAGCTCCAAAGTCGTCGACTTTGGCGTCAGACTGGGCTTAGCCCTGAACTGCTCTCTCTCTCTCAAGTCCAAGTTCGACAGGAAGCAGTACTTTTACCCTGACCTCCCCAAAGGCTACCAGATCTCTCAGTTCGATGTCCCCATTGCCTCTGGCGGCTACGTGGACGTGGATATCCCTTTGGAGTTTGGTGGCGGACATAGGAGGTTTGGGATCACTAGGGTTCATATGGAGGAAGATGCTGGCAAGCTGCTGCACTCGGACGCTGGAGATTACTCTCAGGCAATGATAGTTTCTAAGTTAGATTTGGTTTCCAGAGATGTTTGTTTTAGTTATGTTTGGTTATTATTGTGGTGGCAGGTAGATTTGAATAGAGCAGGGGTTCCTTTGCTTGAGATTGTGTCTGAGCCTGATATTAGGAGTGGGGTTGAGGCGGCTGAGTACGGTAGCGAGATGCAGAGGATTGTGAGGTATTTGGGAGTGAGTAATGGGAATATGCAAGAAGGGTCTCTTCGTTGTGATGTTAATATCTCGATCCGGCCCATTGGGCAAGCTGAGTTTGGCACCAAGGTTTCTTTCTTTGACCAGTGATCAAGTCATTGTTATCTGGATGATGATTCAGAGTTTTTTTTTTTTATAGGTGGAGATAAAGAACTTGAATGCGTTTTCAGCTATGAGTAGGGCGATTGACTATGAGATAACAAGGCAGGCGCTTCTATACAACCAGGGTCAAGCCGACCAAATTGTAACCGAGACTCGTCTTTGGGACGAAGGAGCTCAGGTCTCGTCTATCTCTGTTGTTCTGTGATTTATATCCATCAGCAACTAACTTTGAGTATAAATGTTCAGAAAACAGTAACAATGAGGAAGAAAGAAGGGCTAGCTGATTACCGCTACTTCCCAGAGCCAGATCTTCCTGAAGTGATATTCACCCAAGAATACGTGGACAGCATCCGTGCTTCTTTACCTGAACTTCCTGAGGCGAAGCGCAGGAGGTATGAAGCAATGGGTCTAGGTATTCAAGATGTGCTTTTCCTTGCCAATGACGTCAGTGTAAGTCTAGTGAGAGCAAAAGAGTTGTACTTTCTTATCAGTGTTGTGAGGATTAAACTGTTGTTGGAGTGAATGGGTTAGGTTGCAGAGTATTTCGATGAAGTGATTGGTAAAGGTGCTGATGTTAAGTCGGCAGCGAATTGGCTGATGAGTGATATAGCTGCTTACTTGAAGAATGAGGAGCTTTCTATCAGTGATGTGAAACTTACTCCTCAAGAGTTGGCTGAGCTGATAGCTGCAATAAAAGATGAAACCATTAGCGGAAAGATTGGTAAACAGGTCAGTTCAGTGTCAGTCGTGTATCATCTTTTCGCTTTGGATCAATGTGATTTAAGTCCAGTTTGCTGTAGATACTGTTTGAGCTATTGGCCAAAGGTGGAACTGTTCAAGGAATGATAAAGGAAAAAGACTTAGTTCAGGCAAGTTCATGCTATTTTCCACAAAATTGTGTTCATTAAAGGCGTTAGATCTTGATTGATAACATAACTGTTTTTTGCTTATGTGTGACACAGATAACTGATCCTGTGGAGATTGAGAAGATGATTATGAAGGTGATCTCTGAATCCCCAAAGCAGCTTGAGCAGTACCGAAGTGGGAAGACCAAGCTTCAGGGCTTCTTTACTGGCCAGGTTTGTGGCAGATACAGTCAGCGTTTTGTTTGAAAACTTTGTAACAATCTGTTTAAAACTGATATGTATTTTTGTTTGTTCAGGTAATGAAAATGTCAAAAGGTAAAGCAAACCCGGCTTTGCTTAACAAGATTCTCCTGGAGAAGCTCAATGCCAAGGATTGATTGAAAGCTTCAGCCTTTTTTTTGGCAGATGTTGATTAAACACGCACAAAAATGCAGATGATATTAGCGAAAGTGTTGTCTTGAGGTAAAACGGTTGTTCTTTAGAGGGTTTTTTTTTTCATTCTTTGATTTCACATAGATTGTTGTAATGGCAATACAATGCACATTGGATCCACATGAAATAAAAGCTGAGATTTCGCAGTTTCCATGTGAAATGGAAGGAACAAAACAGACTTGACTCTCAGTCAGAGTCAGAAAAGGAACAGAGAACCTAAATGATAAGAGAGAACATTAACAGTGCAATAGATCAGGAACTTGAGAATCTAAAAATAAGCTTTTAAAGTTCATCATGCAGGCGTTGTTGTATAGGAATATTAACATTTGGAACTGTGTTTCCTCCATCAAACTGGTGTACGAGAGGCGTACCATCAGCATTAGCTGCTTTTCCAGCCAAACGAGCTTTAATGGCAGCAGTAGCCATCTGTTGCAATCTCAGGATTCCAATACGCTTTGAAACAACGTAAAGAACAGCGCAGGCAAAGAGAGAAAATCCAATTATGAGGATTACCCTGTTGATGACAGTGCCAAACAGAGTTATTATTTACTATAACAATCACGTGAAGAGTTGTTGGTTAAGTAGAGTTCTTTTTTATAAGTACCTGTCAATTACGTCTTGACGCTGCATTGTAGAAAGTAAATTACGGGTCCTTGAAAACAGAGACCTGTGTCCTTTGTATTCACTCTCTGCTTTCTTAAGCACTCCAGTAGATTCATCTATGAAAGTAAACATGGGATAATAATGTCAGTTTGATGTCATAAACTATCTTCACTAAACAGTTTTATCAATAAGGTAAGATGGGCATATTATGAATGACCTACCAAAAGCCACGAGAGTGTTTGTGCTTCTCTCCACCTCCTGTAACCCCAAAACCGAAGAGATAACTTTTGAATCATTTTCACCTTTCGTAGAAAAAAGGTGAACAAGATGTAAATGCAGAATAGCTTATGTGACCTGAACCATGAGCTGACGTGAACGCCTGAGACTTTCAGTAATGCTTTCAGCATCCGAGGTCACGCCAGAATTTGCTCTACAAACAACCAAAAACGTTCGTTCAATGAAACCAACAGTGAACTATACTTGATTTTGTGTGTTTGCTTAACCAATAGGCAAAAGATTAACAACAAAGTAAAGTTCTTTCATAGACTTTACTACCTTTCAACAAAGATATTTAAATCAACATTGGGCTAAGCAGAACAGAGATAGAACAGAGTTTCAAAAAGTGTACTTACTGTCGTTTACGTCTTAGTTCAGTGGACTCTGTTCCACCACCAAGGAGAAGCACTCTCTACAATAAATTGCAAGCACACTCTTTAATCGTTATACAAGAACATTTCAAAGGAGATGACTACAGAATGAGAGAGAGTGCTTAAACCATGCCTCTTGTTGAGCAGCTTTCCTCATGTTATCCTTTGCTTGTAAATTAGCACTTCTCAGGTGTACTCTCAAACTGACCAAAAACCAAAACAATCCAGACTCAGATTCCCTCAATCAAACACAAAAAAAAACCTTACTTCTGCTGCTACTGTATCTAATCAATACTTGACAGAACTCACGACAGGCAAAACTCAATTTTAGTTTCACTTATTTATATTCCCCTAAACTCATGCTTTGACTCTCTTGTTGCACCAAAATTACAACTCAAGATCAAACTCTAAGCATAAGATACCATTAAATATTTCTTCCATACTAACTACAATCAATTACCCTTAAGCCAAAAGCTCAATCCCCCAAACTATCACATCATTTTTAGCTACAAATTGCATTACTCAGCTGCCTAATCATCATACAAAAGCACATACCTTTGATATTGATTCTTCCAGGTTTCAAGCAGCGATCTAGTGGACTGGACGTGGTGATCAGAAGGGAGCTGAGGGGCGAGAAGATCGAGACTGAACTGAAGAGAATTGAGAAGAGAGAGACCATCCTGAGCCAATCCGTTAAGCCTCTGTAGCGAAACCTTCTCCTCACCTCTCCTTGATTTCCCGCACTCTTGTATCGCCGTGATGTGTTCGATGGTCTTCTCGTAGGCGTCTTCCCATTCTCTCTTCCTCTTCTCCACCTCTACTACTACTTCGTCCATGTCCCAACGTGATTATTAAATCGCCTGATCTGATTCAGTTAGGATCGAAGAATGACTGATAGAGGAAGATGGTCAGATCGTCATCATACAGGAAAGAAGAGAAAATGATATCTTTCAATGTAACGTTAGAGATTCTGGGTTCGATTCTCAGTATAGTCTCATTTCCCTCTTAATGTTTCCAGATCCGAAGAACCTAACCGAACCCGATCCGAAAAAGTAGTACCGAACCCAAACCAAAATTGATTAAATATCTGAACGGGTTCAAAATTTTGGTATCCAGAGAACCGAAACCGAATCTGCCCCGAACCGAAGTATTTCAAGTACCCGTATCCGAAATAGATTTATATATCTAAATATAATAATTATTTTTAGATTTAATGTATATTAAAAACATTTTGAATATATAAGATACTTTTAAATTGTCTGAATAATGGAAAATATATACAAATAGTCAAAAGTAAATGTCTAAAATAGCTAAAATATATTCAAAACGCCAAAAATACTTAAAATATCTACTGATTCTCTATCAAAATATTCAAACCAAACCAATTTATATGTTAAGTTTAAGTATTCTGACATATGTTATTCAAATTTATATGTAATATAGTATTTTTATTTTTAATTGAATATATATTGAATTTTAAAATTTTGAAAATCATTTAAATGGGTTATCCTAATCCAAACCGAACCCGCAAAGATCCAAACTGAACCGAACCAAAATTTAAAAATATCCGAATGGGGTAAAAATGTTTAACCCCGAAAACCCGAATAAACCCGAACCGAATCTGAATGGATACCCGAACGTCCACCCCTATACAAAACGACCATACTTCCTAAAAGTGTGACTATATAGACATGTTACGGTAAATGTTTTGGAGTAAAAGTATTTTACTCTGAATTCAGCTAAAAGTTTACCAATAAGATAAAAAATCATTCTTTTATTTTTATTCTAGGCACTGTTAAAAAAGTGGAAAAAGTACTCTGAACTTTACTCTTGGTTTGGGAGGTAGAATATATTAACGCTGATCACTGTTGCTTTTGTCCTTTTCCACCTTTTATATTTTCCTCTCATTTTTACTTTTCATTTTATTCCATTTTACTCTCATAATTACTGGTCACAATCTAAACCTAAGTAAAAAAAACGTACAAGACAAAATGGTACGAATGGTACGCTAAGGTAGGACGAACTTAGGCTGGTCTTTTCTCTTCCTTCTAGGCTCAATCAAAGATGAAAGAATTATACCGAGAATCAGTTTTAAGTTTATTAGTTCACCATAACACAGTTTATGCTATCAAGACACTTTTTCTCTCATTTCAACACATTCTCTCTTATTCCCAACGTATGAAAAGCCATGAATACTCATTTCTATTATTTTTAATTGAAACTCAACTAAAATAAGAGAATTAATTTATGTGGCCACAAATCAATTTTTTTTTTTCTCTTTCCTTATCTTGTTCTCCAACAATTTCACCGTAAAATTACCTCTCTCTTTTCTTCCACCATGCAACATCTTTACTTCTCACTCTCTGTTTTGCAGATTCCTTCCTTGTTAAAGTTCAACAGCTCAACAATCGAAATTTCAATTAAACCCACTTTAAATAATATCTCTTAAATTAAACCTCCCCCGTCGCCGCGTCTGTGATTTCTCCGGTGAGGCTCTTTTGTCACGGCGTTTATATCTTCGATGATGTTCCTTTGACCGTGGTCTTCTCCATCATGGCATCACCGTTCAAGATCCTCATCGTCGGCTCGATTCAGCATAACCACTGTACTCCTCCGTGATTTCAGATCGTCACCCACCTTGAGACCTTCTTCGAACTATGACCCGCTCAACGATGGGCTCGAGAACCTCAGTTTCCAATTTTGGATTTTTCACACGTTTGATCCTTTAAGTTTTGAATAATTTAGTTTTTAACACTATACTTTTTAGTTGTGCAAACATCCCCTCAAATTCTTGACTGTTCATTACAGCTCTTCTTCATAATTGTGAGAATAGTTCTTCATTTTTTCATTGTAAAAATCATTAAAATATTGAGATATCAATAATTCACTCTTTCTCTAAATCCTTCTGTAGACTATACATCCTAAAATTTACATGTGTACATGAATCATCGCGTCCACGAGCATAACCTCGTGAGAATGTGAAAATAATTCCCGCAAACCTCGCACCAAAGATCTGTTTCCATATGAGGACATGTTTCCATGTAGAAAAATTGTTTCTTCTGTACAATTTAAATGTGTACACCATGTGACGTGTACATGTGTACATCAAAGGTTTGTGGTGAAGTTGTACACATATAGGTGGACTGATAGTTGTTTAATCAAAGGTTTGTACATGTGTACATCAAAGATGTGTTCAAAAAAAAAAAGGTGGACTGATAGTTGTTTAATCAAAATAACAAATAGATAACATAATAGATCAAGTCCAACTAAAAAAGGTGTATTTTTTTTGTAACGTTGGATTGTATTATCAAGTATTCTACGCAAAAAGTTCTAAGAAATAAAAACTACCAAAAAAATATAGAAAAGAAATGCACCAGTTTCAGTGAACAATTTAGTTTTGTACAATCTAGGCAAATTTTCTGGTGTTGTTTGTATACAATTAAGTTGTGTACACCATATTACGTGTACATATGTACATCAAATTTTTGTGATGAAGTTGTACACGTATAGGTGGACTGACAGTTGTTTAATCAAAATACCAAACAGATAAAAGAATAAATCAAGTCCAACAGAAAACGGTATATATGCAGGTAAGTATACACATGGTTTTGGGCTAGAGTGCACATTGGTAACTTTTCTTGTAGAAAACATTGTTATTTGTGTACACTTTGTTGTGTACATAATGTTACGCGTACACATGTACATCAAAAATAAATCCAAAAAATATTTCTTGTATGTGATATGTGAAATTGTACACTTATAGGTGGATTGATATGGTGAAATTGTACACATATAGGTGGATTGACGGTTTCTTAATCAAAATGCAAAAATAGATAACAAATTAGCTCAAGTCAAAATAAAGATGATGTCATTAATAACAGTACACATGATTTTGTATATTATTCATATCTACTAATTTTAACGATTTTTAGCATTTGATTTTAGTTCATTCAGTTTCATTAATACGGGTTGTTGTGCTAAGAGGTTAAATCGAGTAGATATTTAAATAATTAAAAAATGTGGGATCAATAATTAAATTTATAAAATCTAAAGGACCAAATATGCAAAAATGCAAAAAGTCTCCATGGATGCTCTCGAGTTACTCCTGATGGAGCCGCAATGGCGAGAGGCGAGGTCACGTCGCCGTGAAATTTGTGTCCGAATCGGACAAGACAATATTTTGAGATTCATGGTAGAGATTAGTTGAAGTAGTAGAAACACGGCGGAAAGGATGATATAGAACTATAATACTTTTTCTTTATATGGATTCTTTGCCGCTGCCGGAGCCATTTCAATTTCTTTCACCACCGCACCTTTACATTTGTTGGTTCAATTCAGACATAGATAAAATTACTTTTTATTTGTGGTTCAGATTAAAAACAATTAAATAAAACAATGCATTTTCACTTTTCAAATAAATGAAACACTAAGCCCACGTGAGCAGAAGAAAAAGAAAGAGAGAGGTAACAAAATGTTTGATTTTTGTTTGGGGGTATTGGTGTCTTTGACCACCAACAAACTACCCTAGTAGAACAAACTGTCTTAAAATGTTAATAAAACTTGTAAACTGCCTTAGGGACAAATTTTTTTCTCATTTCAACACCATAAGACAGTTTCTGCTATCAAGACACTTTTTTCTGATTTACCTTCTCTCTTATTCCCAACTTATGAAAATCCATGAATACCCTTTTCTATTATTTCTAATTGAAACTCAACTAAAATAAGAGAATTAATGGCCACAAATCATTTTTTTTTTCTTTTTCCTTATCTTGTTATCCAACAATTTCAACTAACAATAAGAATAATTACATACAAAAGTACATCATATTTTAATTCGATAGTTGAATTTATCAGACTAATGTAAAATCCACAAATTTCAAAAGTGGATCTCTAGTTTTCTTGATATTGCATTTTCTGCACTAATGTTGAACCACTGACAAATAGGTTAATTTGATATTAGATCTTGTTAATTGTCTAAGCTTGTTAATTGTCTAAGCTAAGAATACACGATTAGTAGCATATAAGATACCAATTATATTTGGATCAATTTGTTTCAATCCATATATTAAAAAGAAACATTTGAATCATATCTGTCAGCAAGGCTTATACTTAATAGATTTAAATGATTTTTTTTTTTGAAACACAGATTTAAATGAATTTGTTTCATTATTTAGCCTTTAAAGAATACAAGAGATAAGATTCCAGATTTTACCGGAGCCACACCATCTGTTGGTTCTATATCGACTCCAAATAATGTCTTAGCTAGACTGAAAAGTCCATCCATAACCTTTGGCAGGGAGAAGTATGGATATAGTTCTTCCTTTATAGACCAAAAACGACATATAAGAATCACGACTTTTAAAATAATACAGTTATATCACATGTTAGAGAAGAACACAGAACCTCATTTTAATATCATATTTGGATTCACGAAACCTCTCACTCCAGAAAGTGGTGTCCCAGTGAGTCAAGTGATGCGTCGAGTTTTAACCCGATTATCTAACTGCAAGTGCACAGTAAAGTACGCAGTAGTAATGCGGGATCGAATCCACAGGGACCGATGATCACACGTAGAGTTGCAGACAAGTTAATAGCTACAGCGAACGAAGATATATTTTTGATGGTTTTTTATTTAATTTTCTTTAGTGTCACAAAACATAAACAAGCTGTAAAAAAAATGATTTAAACGATTTGAAAACTATTTTAAAACAAACGTTGGGCATTGGGAATTCTCAGGGATTTCTTTTTAATCAAGATACAATTAATGGCAGACACAGGGATATATTAAGAACCGTCTAGAACTCAAACACGATATTAGAATTAACCTACTTCCGTAGCGCTAATTCTCTATGTTATAGAAATCTCCACACTAACTTCCGCTGAGTTTCAATTTCTAAACAAGCATTAAGAACAGGTTCAATATGTTCACAAAGCGCAATAACATCAACTTCCGAGGGTTAAGGACACTTTGCTCATCTAAAGCATTTTCGGAAGTTCAAACAATCACTTTCGGTGCATCAAACAATCTGATATCATGAACTAAGTGATCAATTCAGTTCAAGCAGTAAGAAATCCATTAGATGAAGAACCAAAACGTAATCCCTTAGTCTACACACGTTTTATGAATCAAAACATCAAGAAATCCCCTATGAGAACCCCTAAACCCAACTAGATGACTACTCACACATAACTAAGCAAGAACAACACGATTTTGATGAAGAAAACATGATAAGATTGTATTAAAACAGAGTAAAGGTTCAGAAGATCTTCTCCAAATGGTTTTGAGATGAACTCCTTTACAAATCTTCACAAATCACACAAAACAAGTTACAAATTGCTCAAATCTCTCTCAAGAACTTGTAAATCTCCTTCTTGGTCGTCTCCAATCTTTTCTGAGTCCCAAAAGTCCTCTCTTCTCGTCCATTATTGAAGGGAGTGGGTAAAAAGGAGTGAAAAGCTCATTGGTGCGTGTGGAGCCCGTAGAGCGTGAGATCGGTCGATCCTCAGTGGTAGGATCGGTCGATCTAGTGCATGAAACCGTAGCGACAAGTTCTGGTCGCTACGCATGTCGCTACAATTCACGGCTTTTCTTCTTAGCTCTGGATCGGTCGATCCACAGACAATGGATCGACCGATCTATGTCCTGTGCGATCAACACTTCTCATTCGGTCCATTGTTCGGTCCATCTTGCTTCTGAATAAATCCCGAATGCGTTCTTTTCTTGCAAGCTATCTAGTAACCTGCATATTACACTTAAGAACACCAAAACGCATCAAATAGACCAAAACATTAATTAAAACCGACCATTTAATTGCTCCAAAACGAGTTTAAAATCGTTAAAAACACGGAATATCATCAAGCTGTCAGATTCTTCAACACATTGGCTCTTTGCGGAATTCTTGAGGTCTTCCATGTCTAAATTATACAATAAAACGAACAATGAATTTCAAAGTTCTGTCTTTGATAGGCAACGGAATCTCGCGATATATCTGACTGTTACAGCAGTGGTGAACATGTTACCTCGAACAGTTGGATCCCACGAAGCACTACGAAGCTTCTCTAAAAGCTCTGCTGCTTTCTCAACAATGGTCATTTTCATAGTCATGCTTACCTAGAAGCAATAGAGAGCAACATTAAGCCAATTAGAAGAGTAAAAAAGAAGCCGTTTTTCTTAGGTTGATGACTCTACCTCAGCGTAATTGTTGTAACCAAGAAGCTTAGCCTTTTCCAATCGAAGCTTCAAGATTTGGTCAATGATCGCCGTGTTATCCAAATCACCAGAAGAGGCACGAGATAGATACGCACGGTAGAGTTCCTCACGGAGAGCACGGTTTTTGGCATGTTGCACAAGGAAATAACTAGGAGCATCCAGTGTAATAACCCAAGGTCCATTCTCAGCAGTTGCATTTTCATGACCCTTATGTCACACACATAACAAGAGGGAAAAACTGAGAAACCCAAAAAAAGAAAAGAAACATGGGAATTTTCATAACATTCAGTTAGTGTCAATAAACCTTAGAGACAGCGGCTTGCGGGAATAGACCAAGAGCTCTTGGAGGCAATCCGTCCATCTCTTTCTTGTCTGTAATTAACTTTTCAAACTTCTTTGTAGCATCCAAAACATTCTCAGAAAACTTATGGGAAAGTTTCTCCAGTTCCTTCAATCCAAAACAAAAAGATTAAGCATATTAATAGTATTGAGAGATTAAAAGCTGTGACAAACACAGATCCAAGCAATCACTAAACAAACACAGATTCAAAAATATCTTCTTCATTAACTGGCAAAAAACTCTTATACCCATGTTATATATATATATAATAAATCATTATTTAAATAAACAAAAAATAAAAATAATTTTTTTTTTATGTTTTCAAATTATACTTTTTCAAATTCGAACTTTTTTATAAAATTTGTTTTTTTGGAATTTTTTTAATTTTTTTTTCAAAATTTCGTTTTGAAAATCGAAAATTATGTTTGAAACTATCTTTTTTAAAAGATTAAGCATATTAATAGTATTGAGAGATTAAAAGCTGTGACAAACACAGATCCAAGCAATCACTAAACAAACACAGATTCAAAAATATCTTCTTCATTAACTGGCAAAAAACTCTTATACCCATGTTCTATATATATATAATAAATCATTATTTAAATAAACAAAAAATAAAAATAAATTTTTTTTTATATTTTCAAATTATACTTTTTCAAATTCGAACTTTTTTATAAAATTTGTTTTTTTGGAATTTTTTTAATTTTTTTTTCAAAATTTCGTTTTGAAAATCGAAAATTATGTTTGAAACTATCTTTTTTAAAAGAAAATTATATTTTTAAGTATTTATTTATATATTTATTAGAATCCTAAATTACACATTCCACAAACTCTACCCCACCCCTCAACTCTACACTATAAGTCTAGATTAGTTAATCTATGGATATAAGTGTCTTTTACCCTTCATTAAAAATGAGGATTAAAGTGATTAGTGTAAACATGAAAATAAGTACTATGAATGTGGTATTTGTGTCAATTTTCCAATAATAAAATAGAGAACCTCCTCCAAAAAATATGCTTTCACATATATCATTTTAGTATTTTACTGGATTTATAAGTAAAAAAACTGTTTTGTTGAAATAATATAACCATATTATTTAAGTAAATTGTATACATAGTATCATCTATCATATTACTTTAGTAAATTTAATTGATATAGGATAATTTTTGGATGTTATGATATTAATTTTTCTTCTTTTTAATTAAAATTTCAAAATATTATATTGTTTTAATTTGAACAACATAAATAGTTTGGTTTTTTGTGGTGCATTTTTTAAAAAAATATTCTTTATTATTTGTGATTTTATCTTTTGTAAAATTTGAAATATTATGATTTTGAGTTTCAATATTTAGTTTCAAAATAATATATTTTGTCAACAATTGAAAAATTACACAATTATTTTTGAGTTTGGAAGATTACATAAATTTTGAATTTGTTTTTGTTTCTACATTAATATATTTATTCCAAAAATATTGGGGAAATTTTACTTTTACACTTTATTGGATACCACTTTTCAATTTTACCATCAGTTTAAAGACATTTTCAGAAATACCACTTTCATTAATGAGCAAAAGACAATAATACCCTTACCTTATCTTCTTCCCCACCATCGGTTTCTCTCCCTCTCCCCGAGTCACCGTCGTTTCTCTCTCACCGTCGAATCACCGTTATCTCTCTCTCACCGTCGAGTTCCGACGTCTCTCTCTCACCGTCTAGTTCCGGCATCTCTCTCTCACCGTCGACTTCCGGCGACGGAATCTATTCAAAATCTCCAAGATGTCGACTCCTATACGTGATTCACAACTTGTATGTCTCTAATTTCTGTATTTGTTTGTTCTCTAATTTCTGTATTATTTTTATTCGATTTTGTGCTTTCTCTTATCGAAATATCAAACAAGGTTCTCTTAGATATCTCATTTAAATAGGTCAATCTAAGAGAAACAGATTTGATAGTGAAACGTTGAGAGTGAAAACATTGAGTATTTGAAAACTTAAATCTGGTTTTGAAGTCTTGTTAAGATTGTTCTGAATGGTTCCAGCTAAGAAAGAGATTTTCCGATAGTGAAAACTGCATATTAAGGAAGAGATAATTTCCGATAGTGAAAACTGAATATTAAGGAATTACAACCCCTTATAAATCTGGGTTTCATGAGATTGTTGAGACAAGTGAAGAAACCTTATCTTTGGATGCTAAGCAAGGGGGACAAATACACAGTGAGAAGCTTGTATGATCTGCTCAAAAAGAAAGCAAGAACAATGACAAGACTAGAGAGACTATCTATAGGAATAACAATAATCACAGAAGGGGTAATTATTGCAGAAAACTCAAGCTCTCTAATCCCAAAGGGAAGGTTGCTGGCTTATAAGAACTATGATAGCTTGTAGAAGTTGGCTTGGGGTAAAGTTGCTTATAAAGTTTTGTCCAAAAGTGTTAAACGTTTGAGTGCAAGTTCGTGGACATGAGAGAGTTATGAAGTGAGAGGTTTTGTGCTGGCCATAAATTTGTGGGCTATGTCATCAGTGCCTATGCTTGGTAAAACTTTGGGAAAACCATGCCAGGAAACCTCTTCTGCAGATCCGTTATGTCTACATTGGGACTCAACAAGGGCTCCGAAAATTACTGAAGTGTTGGAGGTGGAGAAGAAAAATAATGTGAGTTTTTACTAAAGTTTATAAATTTATTCGTACTGTATTGTTTAGAAAGAGGTTTATTAACATACTCCTTGAAAAAGGGTCACAAGCAGACGCCTTGCTAAAAAATGTGAAGTGTTTAGACATTTACGATATTTTTCATTTTGTACTTTTTCTGTAACACGTTGCTTGCATCATTCACACACTAGCCCTTAACATTCACATTAGATAATTGAGAATGGTCGCTCTGTTTCTTCTTGGCTTGTGTTTTGTGTGTGAACTCGCATGTTTCACTTCTCTTAACACCTTGCTTGTGTCATGCCCTCATTAGCTCATGCCATTCGCATGAGATTACTAAGTTAACTATATTGTTTCATAATGGTTTATAAATAAGAGATTTACAGAGACTTATAAAACGTTGTTTTATCCTTGTTACAAGGTGTGGTTACTACAATGTTTGGATTCTCTGAGGAATTCAAACATTTGGTGAACCCAACACATCCTGATGATAAGGACTTTGACATTGTTGTACAACTAGTTCAAAAAAGATACAAAGTGAAGAAAAGCGAATGGGAACAAGGATTTGTGGATGTTTTTCTTACAACATAAGACATTGGTCTACAAAGCAGGACAGAAGACAAAGATGTACAGCAAAAACTCTAAGGTCATTGTGTTTTTGATGTTTTATAAGACTTTATCAAATTTGAAATTGCTAAGTTATTTTAATATTATAAGCATTTATAAATCTCTTATTTTTGTTTGAAATAGTAGCAAACATAAGATGAAGAAGAACAACAAGTGGAAGCTGATGCTGAATTCGGCGACAGTGATAAAGAAAGAGAAACTTCAAAAATCAATGAAGTAAGCTAATATATAAACCCTTATAAACTTGGACTATCATTTTAAAAAAATTATAAGCCATCATAAATTTGTTATTGTTTTTTTCTTCTTGGAAATAGGGGCAGACACTTAAGGAAGAAGAAGAAGAACAAATGGAAGCTGATACAGAAGTTGAGGAGCCCGTGCAAGTTGAAAGGCAGAAACGAGGAAGAGGAAATAAGGTAAATAACTCTCTTTATAATGGTTTATAAATGTTATTTTCTGATTGTGTTATCAAAATTGAATGATGAATATGTTTATATAGCCATCATAATACTATTTAGGAACAAGAGCATAAGAAGAATGAAGAGAAAAGAAAAGATGAAGCGTATGAGAAAGCTAAGGAGAAATTTCAAGATGAAGATGGTTCCAAACTCGATAAGTTAATCCAAATGCTTTATGATTTGAATAAACGAGTAGAAGTAATCGAGAATGTCTTAGGAGTGGTAAGCAAATAACTTTACCAAGCACTTATAAATATTTTCACATGTTATTTTTTTTACCTATTATGATATGATTTCTTGAAGGTACCTAACGGTTATGAGAGTCCATGCAACTATGATGATACAAAAGGTGCACCAAATGATGAAAATGAAGAAGAAGAAAATTCTGGTGGTAAAAGAAATGCAACAGATGATGAAAATGATGATGAAGAAATTTCTGATACACAGCAAATGACGGAAGTGAATATTCTTGGGAAAAATGAGAATACAGTGAAATCACTCTAGACGAAGAGACTGAAAAAAGTGAAGAAAAAAGATGCGTGAAAAAAATTCACAGGTAAAATTCTAAAAAGATAGAATATAAAGGTTTATAAATTTTTTGATATTAAGCTTGACTAATCTTATCTTTTGTAGATGACGTCGTCTACTCCAACATTCACTACTCCAAACTTTGATAGAAATGTATAAAATTTAATATATTTGATAAGGTCTTGTAAATTTTAATGTATAAAGCTTAAACTTATAGTTTCTAAATAATTTGTTTGCAGACTACATCGCCTATAAATAATTATTCGCAAGAGATGATTAAAACATTTATAAGCACTATCTAAGGATTCATAAACAATAATGTATTAAAAGTTATTAAAAATCACTTATAAACCTTCGTAAAACTCAGTTATACTAGTTTATAAAGTATTATATAAACTCAGAGATGAAAATTTTAAACACATAAAATGATATGTAAAGGCTGATAAATAACTTATAACCCCTTATATATCTTATAATAAGATTTTAGAAAGCATTATGAAAATTAATGATAAAAAGTTTTAAAAGTAAAATCGGTGATATAAATACATGAAGATGCTCGTTACTAATTTTCTTTAAAAAGAAACTAGAGTAAATGTAAAGTGCAAATGATTTACAGCTTACAATCACTTATAAAAACACGTGTTAGACATATATATTACAGAAAGACATCTGTCTTGTTTCTCTTATATGTGTCAAGAACATATATATTACATATAAAAACACGTGGCTTCTCTCTTTTTCTGCAACTCCAATCTTCTTGAACATTGTGTTTCCCTCTAAAAACATAAAAAACATAAGGCTAAATATATATAATCTTGTACGGTTTCTTTTATAAGACCTTATAAATATAAAAATTGTAATAAATACCTAAAGGGGGTTACTATTTCCAGCAATAGGCAAATCATGAGTAATTAAAACTTCATCCCGTGTCTGAATCATATTTGACACAATCCTTGATGATAATTGAGTTCTTCTCTGAAACATTAACAAAAAACATAAAGCTAATAGTGAATCTCCAAATGACATCATTATATTTAGGGTTTTTAGTAATTAAACCCCTCAACTAAAGATGAATCGTAAAATAAACCTCAACTAAAAATCCTGTGAAATAAACCCTCAACTTTAATTCCGTTAACATATGTTATCCTCCATCTAAAAAACCGCGACGGAGGGTGACATATGTTAACGGTTTATAAGTTGAGGGTTTATAATGTTGAAAACTTTGTTGAGGGTTTTTTTACGATTAAAAAATAGTTGAGGGGTTTTATCACTAAAACTAATTTATAAATTTTAATACATTAATCTATTATAAAATTAATTTATACATCTTAAATTAATAAAATTCAACACTAATTACAACTTATTATAACTTCAAAATATCAAATTATTTGATACTTGACAATAGTGATATAAAACAAATTGTGTTTATATCGTCATTGTCAAATATCAAATAATTTAAAGTTTCTAAGTTATATTAAGTCTTAAGTAGTGTCGAGGATAATTCATCCATGAAGTCAATCTTTCTATTTAGAGTAGGACACACTTTTTCATATTTTCATGATTTTCGTCATCCGGCTCATACTTTCCTATTTTCCTATATTGTTCTTGATTTATTGTATTACTTTATGTTTCAAATATATTACTAATCAAGAAAATAAAAATATAACGTATTTATTCAGAAATAAATGAGAATAAAAATAATCATGCATTATTTTGTAGGGGAGGGGGGAAATATGAGCCGGATGACATAAATCATGAAAATAGGAAAAAGTGTGTCATACTCTAAATAGAAAGATTGATTTCATGGATGAATTATCCTCGACACTACTTAAGACTTAATATAACTTAAAAACTTTAAATTATTTGATATTTGACAATGACAATATAAACACACAATTTTTTTTATATCACTATTGCCAAATATCAAATAATTAAATATTTTGAAGTTATAATAAGTTGTAAGTAGTGTTGAAAATTATTAATTTAAGATGTATAAATTAATTTTATAATATATTAATGTATTAAAATTTATAAATTAGTTTTAAAGGCTTATAAATCAATCTAAAACAATGTATAAATGATAATAAATAATTTAATAATATATAATGACTTTTAGTGATAAAACCCCTCAACTATTTTTGAATCGTAAAAAAAAACCTCAACAAAGTTTTCAACATTATAAACCCTCAACTTATAAACCGTTAACATATGTTACCCTCCGTCACGGTTTCTTTAGACGGAGGGTAACATATGTTAATGGAATTAAAGTTGAGGGTTTATTTCACAGGATTTTTAGTTGAGAGTTTTTTTTACGATTCATCTTTAGTTGAGGGGTTTAATTACTAAAAACCCTTATATTTATAAGGTCTTATAAATGTAAAAGTTGTAATAAGTATTGATATGGCATACTTCCAGCAATAAGAAAATCTTGAGTACTACATACTATCTTGTAAAATAACTAACTGATAACTATCATAAACGAAAACCTTAACAAGGAGTTCCATGTAGTTACCTTAATGGTTACACATAGATGAAGGCCTCCATTCTCTTGAAGTTTGTTCGATATGATGCTACTTGACGATCATTCCTAATAAATACTGGAGGAAGCTCTTTTGAACCAAATTTTAACTTTGAAGGTGAGACATAGCTAAGATTTATACTGTTTAACTTGGAAGGTGAGACATCAATTCCAAAATCTTCTAAAACAACCTCAATCAAATCATTGAAACTGATATCTTCATGAATCATACTAAGAGAAGATCCTCTTTCATCATCGACTATGAAATCCCAGTGAATTCCATTTATTAGTTTTCATTCTCCACGTATATAACACAATTCGATCGTCATAACCTGATTATAAGAACATGGAGATTAGAGAAGGAATGATCAACAAGATATATCAAAAAAATACATAACACTATGTTCCTCATCGATAAAAATTAATAAGGTTTTATAAATCTGAGATTTGAAAACTTCATGAGAAAAACTTCGTCTCCTTCCCAAAAACCGATCGATTTTGAGAAACCAAGCAAAAATTACAGAAAATAGACGAAAATCACTATTTATTATCTTCTGGCCTTTGTTACGCGTTCGTGAAGAGAGATTGTTGTGTTCGTTTGAGCTTGTAGTCTTTGCCAAATCTCGTCGGACGTCAACGTCGTCGGAATCGTCAAATCTCGCCGGGGAAATCGCTGGAGTCGTCGAATCTCGACGGAATCGTCGAATCTCTCGCTGGAGTCGTCGATCAATTTGGGGATTTTGAAAATTCTTGTTGGAGAAGACATATGTTTATGTTTGATTAGATAAGGGTATAATGGTACTTTACCCATTAAAATTTTAATGGTAAAGTTGGTTAGTGTAAAGTTGAAAAGTGGTATTATTGGCAATTCCCCAAAAATATTTGAACTTTTGGTAGTCTTTTCTAAATTTTTCTCAACTATAACCAAAAAAATTATAGTTAAAATTTAATTTTTCATTAATATTTTAAATGATTTATTAAAATATCATTGTTTTCTAATAATATATTTTTTAAATAGTATATGAACTAAAAGTTATTATAATCCATTATATTATTTTGTATATAAAATATTTTAAACAACATATTGTCGTGGGTTTCAAAATAAATGAAAAGATAACATGTAGTTGTAGATATAAAAGTTTAATCTATGTTAATAAATTTATTTTGCATAAAAATATGATATAGTTTACTAATTTTAACCCATTTTAATGATGAGTGATAATTTATTTAATTAAAAAAGTTTAAAAATATTTTTTTTTAATTTACCTATTTAATATAATTTTGTCATATTTAATTCATGTACCACTTCTATTTTTATATAGTATAGAATATAATTATAAAATTTAATAAAAAAAGTTTGGAAATTTTATTTTCTTGTTTTAGAATAAAATTTTAATTAACATTGATTTACAATAATATTATATTACTACTTATGAAATTAATTAATGTATTATTTAAAAAAATACATAAAATTTTAGTAAGATTTTTTTAGATTCTTTCTCAAAACAATGTGTTATAATTAGATTTTTTTTAAAAATATTTTATTATTAATGTAAATAAGCAAATATGTCATATTAACTAATTTTTTAAGTAGTCATGCTATAATTTGTTAATAGTAGATAAAAATAGAAACTGAAATCAATAAATTAGATTTAAAGCTAAAGATTGTCCCTAGAAGACATCGAATTCGAAAATTACATATCATAAGAGTCAACTTTATTAATACAAACGCCTAGAGAGAGTCTTAGAGTGGGATTAACACAAATCAGAGGATGTTTGTAAACATGTCGGATTCTGTTTTGCGATAAAGTATCTTCTCAAACATGTCTTTCAGCTTCTCATGGCGAACCATCTCATCAAGAATTTTATCTTCAGAAACAACTTCGTTTCCAATCAGCTTATCTTTCTCGTTGGTAGGAGAGAAGACCATTTCAGATATGCGATGTTTCTTGTTTTGCTTACAGTACTTGTCCCACTCAGTTGTGCCTTTAACCATGAGATGGTAAGTGTACACAACCCTCTTCTGACCAATTCTGTAAGCTCGGCTTATGGCTTGTCTCTCAACAGAAGGGTTCCAATCAACATCAAGAAGCACGACCCTCGAAGCTCCGACAAGATTAATACCTTCGGAACATGCTTTTGTTGATGCTAGTAGCAATTTGGATTTGCTGTCTGATTTGTTGAAGTTGTTGATCAGACGCTGCCTGAATTTCTGTTGGAGTTGACCATGCATGTAGAGAATCTCTTCTCCTTCAGTCCAGCCAAACACTGCACTGAGCTGGTCCCTGATCAGTTCTAGCGTGTCAATGTGTTGACTAAACACCAAGACTTTCTCCTTCACTGTATCACTGAACCGGATGAAGTCGATCAAGAACCTCGTTTTCGCACCTTCCTTTGAGTCAAGCGTAAGTCTCTCCAGGCTTTTCAGTACCACTGGCCCAATGGTTAACCGTTCCTTGTCTGTCTGCTTGCGTCGCAGATACAGAGACGGGTGTACCGAAACAGCTGAAAGCTTGTGCTCAAGCTCAAGCGTGTTTTCAGAATGGTCGATTCTCGTCAGGATTTTCGCCTGTTGAAAAGGAGCGTTCAGAACCACAACACAGTCTCTTAGACCTGGGAGGCTCTCTCGAAGGATGTTCCCTTTGTGGACATGAACAAAAGGAGCGATCATGTCTTTAAGCTCCGCGATTCCAATCTCTTCATCGAACCTCCCGTTTTTGCCTTCTTGGCTCAGCCTCGTAAGATCATGGAGCCTAGAAGAGATCTTATCTTTATAAGCTGGTCTCGTCAGGCATAGGACGTTAGAAATCTCCTTGAAATTGTTCTGGAACGGTGTCCCTGAGAGTATGATACGCTTCTCCGTTTTCACTTCGGTGAGCACTTTCCAGATGCAACTATTGTTGTTCCTAGGAGTGTGGCCTTCGTCAAGGACCAGGAGCCCTGGAAAGTCCAGCAACATCTTTCTAAACTTTTGCGTCTCCCCAGAGGCGCACTTGTTCCCAGTGAGCTTCTCATAGAGACTGTAACTGATTCCAAGAATGCTCTTCTTGTTCCTCCATGAATATAGCTTAACCATACGGACAGAATCCTTTTTGCTCCTATGTTGTCGACTTCCATTTAGAAGTGAAACAGCTGATGGGTTCTCTAGCCCTGACAACTCTTGATTACTCATGTTATAAAACGGAATGTTTGAATTCCATTTCTTGAACTCTTCTTCCCATGTGAGCAGTAAACTTGCGGGAGCTATGACCACAGGATGGCTATCTGGAAACTGTTGTAAGTATGACTGAAGAAACACGATGGTCAAACGCGTCTTGCCAGTCCCAGGGGAATGAGAAATAATGCATCCCCCACTTTCTTTTACCACTGATGAGCTTTTCAACTCGTGGAGTTTTGTTGTCCCGGCTAAGTTCTTCCACATAAACTCAAAGCCTTCTTGTTGGTGTGGGTACAGAGTATTTTTTATGCCAGGGATGTATTCCCAGACAGTTCCCTGTATCTTCTTCAAAGACGCCAGGTTGCTGTTGTGGCCTGACGCTTCCAAATCAAGGCTGTCAAGTAAAGGGTCACCTTTGTTACGACATGTCTTTTTGTAGTTAACAGTATCACGATACTTAACATTAGCACGATACTTGTCCTGCGAAATGCAAAGAAACGAACATATTAAGAATTGAGAACATAAAAAGAGAATGAACAATTAGTATGATTTACTAGCACAATGAATGTTACCATGGCAGGTGAAACATCTTTCATCTCGATGGAGACATAAGAACAGTAGCGGCATTTCAGACCAATTTCCTCATCAAGGACGAAATCATGCTTCCCGTTGCTACATGACACATCTTCATTCTGATCCATCAAAGAGAAAAAAAAAAGATTATGTTTCATGTCTTAACAATGCTATAAAGAAAGCATGATCATCGGACAAAACAGAAGATCAAGTAGTCTTACTTTAAAATAAGTAGATGAGTGTAGTCCTTCCAATGATAAAGCTAAGGCCATATCTTGCCACAACCTGTCTACTTCTTTCTCCTCTTCTGTTTTCTCAACTGGCTCAGGCTCCTCACAGCCAAATCTCAGGTTTATAGGAGGAGAAACCCACGGGTTTTCCCCAACATCAAAACTCTCAAAAGAATCTCCTAGCAGATCAAACACATTTGAACGGTTCTTCTTTTTCTCCATATAGAATCTCTTTCGTTTCCTCTGCTCATGTACCTTGTCATTTGATCTCTCTCTAACAGTAGGATCTTCTCTGGTATCAACCTCTGCTGTTTCGTCTTCAAAAGAGATATCTTCCTCGACAATTTTCTTTCTCTGCCAAATAGATTTTGCTAGCAGATCAGATACATCCAAATCATTCTTCCTATAAGAAGTCTTCCGCTTATACACTCTTTCACTTGGGCTCTTCTTCTTGACTGTAGCAGTGTCTCTGGCACCACCAAACTCATCGTCCTCACCACTATCAGAGCTCTCCGCATAATAAGAAGAATCTGAGATTTTCTCCGTGTAATCAGATGAGTCAACATCTTCAGGATAGATAGTTCTAACGAATTCAACATCACCATCATCATCGCCCATGGCATCATCTACAGTCACACCACAAGCCCTATCTGACTCTGAACTAAGAGCGATCACCAAAGGTGAACCTACATTGTCATCCTCTACTACTACTACATGCTCCTTCTCTCGCTTACTTTTCGGATAGATAGTTCCGACGAACTCCACATCATCGTCATCCTTTCTCTTCCTTTTCCGGCGCCGTTTCGACTTCTCCGGCGAGCAAGAATCGCGCAAGGGCGCGGGCGCGGGCGCGGACGCTCTCTTCTTCTTCTGCCTCCCTGTCCTACTCTTAGATTGATCCGCGACGGAAACCCCCTTCGATTGATTCAGAAGATCGTTCAAGTAAGATTCCGTCCTCGAGCGAGTTCTTCTGCCGACGCAAGTAGTCATATCCATGGGCGAAGGAGTGAAATCGAAAACCCTAGCGAAGAAGAAGAAGAAGATGATGAGTCATGCAATCTCCTGGTGGTGCCTTTGGCGGTAACGATTTTAACTTTTAATCTCGAAAAACGTTGAAAAAGGTTTTGAGTGGGTCCGGGACTATACTGCAATACTGAAAACAATTGAGGGGGGGGGAACATGTGAAATATTTTAGGGAGCTTTTTACTAATTTTATGGTTTTGTGTAACTTCTTGGATAAGTTTTCTTCACTCCCATTGGTGGGAGATTGATTGATACGAGAATTTCCGAGTGTTAAAGTTGTCAGCAGCACTGGCGGCATCTTTTATTGGTTCAAATATTAATTCTTCAACTTTTTTAATAGAATTCGCGAAATGCAGAATTTAAATTATAGAACGAAAACTAAACATCTACAAAATAATTTAAAATATTTGAATCCAACGTAAATATCTAAAAATTAACCTATCTACTAATAATAGAAATCTCATTTAATGTTAAAAGATTATATCTTTTCAATCATGTAACTACCGAAAACAAAAGATTGTGTCTTCTCAAACATATAACTATTGAAAATAATTAGCGATGAAAAGTTGTGTTTCTTCAAGCATGTATTGAAAATGGTTAAGAAAAAATAAATAGATACTAGATTAAGATCCGCGCCTAGCGCGGGATAAACATTATATATAAATTATTTTATGTATTATATGTTCTTGCATATTATGAAATAATAAATATATATTGAATGATTAAAAGTCAGTAACTATTACATATATAATTAAATTGGTGCAAACGTATAAATCAATTTTATTAATCCAAACAATTTTTTTTAAAAAATTTGATAGGATACGTAATTAAATTTAAATGATATTAACATACATAGTATATTTTTAATATTAATGTCTATTAAATGATGTTTTCTGCTCATATTTTTTTTGATCATGTGTATCTTTAATAGCAAAAACTTTAAATTATTGATAACAAAATTTTCATTGTACGATTAATAATTTTAGTAATTTATAATTTTAAATTTTTTATCAATGTTAGTTCAAAACTTTTATCAAAAAAAAATTATTCAAAGTAAATTTTGAAATTTAAATATTTATTTATTCAATATGGTTTATAGTTTAATTTAAAATGATATATATACATATATATTTTAAATCTTAATGATTAATTAAATTAGACTTTTATTTATATGATTTTGTAATCATTTGTATTTTTTCATAACAAAAATTTTAAACCATGGATCGCAAAATTTGAATGTGAGACTTTTAACAGTTTTAGTAATTTATAGTCGTTTTTTAAAATTCAAAATATAACATATATACAGAAAAATCTAAATTTTTATAATATGGTTATTGTGATTTTTTTTAATTATTTTAATAGTTTAAAATTAAACAAATTTGATAGAAGATACATTTTTTTAATCAGATCTTTATTATTCAAAATTATTAATTGTCATATATACTTTAGACATATTAGGCAATTCCGTAATCTTTATTTAAGGAAATAATAAATGACATTAATAATAAATTTATGGTTAGTTTAATAAAAAGCTTATTATATAATTAGATGGACCAACATATTTCTCTAATAATTCTAAGAATCATCCTAGTGATGACACGTGGCTACAAAAAGAAGTTGTAATGTTTCACAAATAATATATAGGGGATATCTTATCATGCTAAAAATGTTTGGATATGTTTTCTCATCTTTAAAATCTATTTGAAGCATTAATTCATGTAAAGAGTCATGTTTTCTATTGTAAAAAACATATGAGTTTTTAAAAATTTTGTCGTTATAAATGTCTTTCTATAATTATGTTATTTTTTTGTAATAATATGTCTCTTCCAAATATATCGTTAAGATGTCATTTTAAAATAACTACCTATAATCTTAAAAGTCATGACTATTCCTATATAATTTTGAAAAACTATAAATTTGTTATAAAAGTAATGGAAAAGTTTATCTTTATTTATAACGTAGAGGTTCCTTATATAGAAGATTACACCGTCATAAATAAATGGAAAGATTACAAATCATAATCTCTTGGTTATGAGCCATCCACAATCTGGTTCATAACACTTTCCCTTGGATGCCATAACTATTTAGAGCTTGAAATGTGCTTTAATGTTGCCTCATTAAAACCTTACCAGGAAAACCCAATTGAGACAAAACCATGATGAAGGAAAAATAGTACAACACACATTACTCCCCCTGATTTGGACATTACTGAAGTTCCTTTGGACTTCTCCAATTTTCTGCAATCTGTGGGTGATGAAGATCTTGGGCAGAATATGCTTCGTCCTCGAACATGATAGTTGGTTCTTTTTTACCATCGGCCATGCCACAATCTGATCGAACATATTGAGTCATCGACCTCAAATACACACACACGAAATCTTGGATGAAGTTGCTGTGATATGCGTGTACCACCATATGTAAAACATAATCTGTCTGAAAAAAAATCAACAAAACCAAGTAACCCCTCTTTGGGCTGGTTAGTATAAAATAAACCAAAATCAAAGGCTTATTCATCGTCCTTCTTATGGACCAATCAGATCAGTGTCTAAAACAAGACTTCTGCATCGTCCATCTCAGGACTAAATGGACTTCTTTATCATCCACCTTTGGAATGAATGGATCAGTGTTCAAAATAAGTGATCTCTTGCCCATGTACTAGATAATGGGTGAGACTGGTCCATATTAAATCTTTTGAGTACCCTTTTCTGTATATACTATTTGATGCACAAGGATTTCATTGTTAATGTACTCAAGCTGTAATCTCAAACAAAACTTTGTTTTCCAAGATCTTTCATCTCAAACTCTTTCTTGGGATATTCAACTGTTTGGGAAATTGTATCCAAAGGTTCCTAGGATAATCAGATCATATACTATGATGATTATCAATATTGTTCTCGAGAACTTGCTGTTTTTTTAGCTCAATACCCTCTAGTACTTTCATTATCCAGTGGACCATATAAATATGCAGTCACTACATCAACTTACTGCAAGTCTAATTTTCTCTCTTATATAGCCAGACTATGAGAAATCTAAAAGTAGTTGCATCCACCAAATGGGAGTATGTCTCCTCATAATCTATTACTGGTCTTTGTGAGAATCCTTGTGCAACATCAGCTTTATATCTCACGCTTTCTATTCCTCACAAGACCCATTTATATCCACTGGTTTTAACATCATATGGCGTCTTAATCGTATGGCCAAATACGCCTTTCTTCCTTAAACTATTTAACCCCATGTTTCCATTCAATCAAATCTGTTCTACGAGTGCGCACTCTTATATTGACGTGGGTTCATGATCCTCGCTTATATTCATAAATTCAAGTGCTACATTGTATGCAAATAAATCATCTTATGTCGACATTCCTTATTGGTTCAATTATGTTCCAGACATGATATAATCGATTGAGATTCATTATTATCAGGACCTTTAATACTTTGCAGCTTGGCGTCTCAAGCTACATTGTTTGGTACCTGTACCTTAGAGCCGGCCGGCCTTATCTCTATGTCTGGGATGGTTTCCTTAGTAACCTTGGATTTGGGTTTTGATTATCATTCTCTGCACCTTTCTTTTGTTTCCAAGGATTCTTATCTTTTGGAACCTATTTGGTCTACCATGTTTCATACGTTGTCTAGACTCTGTAGCAACTTGACTGTGTCTCTTCTTGGACATCAAATTCGTTGGTGCTTTACAAGCTGGTTTATATATGACTTAGTCATTCTTTTTCGGGTCAGCAAATGTGTCTGGCATTTGATTAGCTAGCTTTGTAAATGTATAATCTTTGGACGTCTATTTCACATTCTTTAGTCTGAGGATCTTGCCAAGACATTGATAGTTGATTCCATTATATTTCTTTTACCATTCGTTTACCAGCTTTATTATTTTTTTCTCCTCCTGGTCTTAAAATAATTCGTGTATCTGGCCTCAAATATAATCACCTATAGTTGGCTCAAAGTACTTTATTATTGTGGGAGAATCATATCCAACATTTATCCCCATCCTCCTTTTGAGGTCCCATCTTAGTTCTATGTGGTGGAGCAATTAGTACATAGACAACACATCAAAATGTCTTATGATGGGGTATGTCTAGCTCTTGACCCGCTAATAATTGTGATAAGGGATATCTATGCTCACTAAATGGCCTGATGCGTATTAACTTAGGTGCATGTAAATTTTGTGTGGCCCAAGCTGTGAATGGGAGTTTTGACCTCATAAGTTATGGTCTATCAATCAGCTATTTGCGTTTTAAAAGATTTCGGCCAAGCCGTTCTTGGTATGGACATGTATCACAGAATTGTCCACACTTACCCCCATGGACATACCATAATCATTTAAATGCTTGGGATATGCATTCACCAGTATTATCTAGACATATAGTCTTTATTTATGAAAAGGGGCTCGTAGCCGTTTTACTGGTGATGGCCTAATGAGTTTCCCTTGTGTACATGCTACACACATGAGATTCTTTGGGATAACTCTTCTTATCTTTTAATGTGTGCCTTTTGAATATCAATTTTTGCATCATGTTTGGACCAGGATGGCCAATCCGATCGTGCCATAAAGTGTATATTTTCGCAGGCGTTTAGCCTCTATCATACTGATCTATGCATAGTCTAGGTCAGTAGAGAATGCATGTATAGTCTTTAGGACTTATTATGGTCTTGGGCGATTTTATACATATATCTGAAGGAACTCTTTGTTTCCTTCGCCCATTATTTCAATATAGAAACCATTCATTCTTATATCTTTAAAACTCAATAGGCTGCTCTTGCTCTTAGAGCTGGGTGAATATAAGGCATCACTGATTTCTAGATGCATACCCTTAGGCAATAATATATTAGCCTAGCCATAGTTTTCTTTCAGACTGGCGATACCTGCTTTAGTACTTATATTGGTGTTTTTCAGTGTACTCATATAGAAAAATAATTCATTCATTTAATCTAAGCAGGCAATGTAATAGAAATAAATTCAAGGAGATAAAAATCAGAGAAAGCATACAAGCAAAGCAATCACGCAAGTTTGATGTCGAAATCAGATTATCAACTTGATTCTTTTAGGCAATCATAAGTCTCATATTCCATAAGATCATCTTGATCATGTTCGAAATTATTTTCACCATCTTTATAGACCAAGTGGGTTTCAGGATTCTTCCCTTTCAGACTCTCTTTGGGAGTCCTTCATATCTTAGCCCAATGGTTCCCCATTCCACATCTATGGCACACTGGTTTGGTCGAGCTTTGTGGTTTAAAGGATATACCACGGCCACTGCCTTGACCATGGCTCAAATTGTGTTGATACCCACAGCCTCTGCCGTAGTGATTCCCACGGCCAAATGTGTTATAGTGGCCATGGCCACGTCCTTTCCACCCTCCACGGCCATGGCCGTGTGGTCTATCATTCTGGACGTGGTTACCTTTTTTTCTGCGGCCTTATTGGTATCAGGTAATGGGGTTAATTCAGGAGGTCTCAATTCACTGTTTCTCATCAGTAATCCATTATTTTGCCCAGCTAGCAATAGACTCATCCACGAACTTATAGTCCTGGATTCTGGGATTTCTCCAATCAAATAGGGCCTTTGGTAATAACACCGCTCTTTGGTGATCATATCTCGATTTTTAACTTTGTCCAAAGATCTAGGGATTCTCTATAGTCAGATACTGATCTTTGAGACTCTTAATAAGATGATAGCTGATAATTAATATTGCACTGTATCAATATTTCTCATTGGCATTATTGCCTTCTATGATACATTCACCAAGTTGTTTTGACTTTAGGATAATCTGTGTATCCAATGACCACCGTAAGTAATTATCTCCAGAGAGATTTAGGGAATCAAAATCCAGGTTGATTTTCAATATGTCAAATCATATATCACTCAATATTTAAGTATAATTTTCATGCGGCCTTACTCTTAAAAACAATCAATTCGGATTTCAATCTTGTGAGGACAATGAGACTATCAATCTTAAAGGCATTTAATCAATCAGTCAATTTCTAGCAAGTCTCAGCAATAATATTTCTATGTGCTCATAATATTATGGTTTATCAAGACTAGCAAAAACAGATTCAATTAATCATGCAATTAGGGTTTAACAATCAATGTATTTTAGCAAGACTAGTAAAAAGATTTATTAATCACTCAATCAGTTTCAAGGCTGATTTTAGCAATACTAGAATATAGATTTCAAGCATGAATTTTAATGAATCAGTTTCAAGGCTGATTGGTACTTAGTATAAACCATGTGTAAATAATTTATCTAGTATTCGAATTTATCAAACCTCAAAAACATATAATCAGATCAATCAATTTAATCGAACTTAGCATACAATCTTAAACCTCAAGACATTAGATTTTATCATGAATCTATCAACCTAGCATACAGATTCTCAATTCTCAAAGACATCCAAATCAGATCAATATAACCTATCATACAGATTATTTAGGGTTTCTATTTAAAACATATCAGATTACAAAACTATCAATCCTAGCAGATGATATTAAACCTCAAGAATCATGCAATCAGATCATTCGGATTTTAAACAAGTAAACCTCAATCAATCTATCAACCTATCGGATTATATAAGCAAAGCAAGCTAGCAACCTATCGGATTCAATCAATGTTTTAACAGGCTGGTCGGTTTAAACAATTTTAAATCAGATGAACAATTAACCAAGCAGGATGAGAAATAAATCTATCAATTTAACAGTCAAACAATTCTATCAACATAGCATAAGATTCAATCAGATTTAAAACCTCAATGATCAAAACCGAAAACAGTTTTGATTTCAAAATATTCGATTAGGGTTTTAATATGTGATTTGATAATTATAGTATAATTAATTCTGATACTTATATTATTTAGGGTTTATAGATATAGGGTTAGGTTTTATCGGATTTTAACTTGTAAAATCTGATTTGGGGTTTTAATCATGTAGGAACATGATTTAGGGTTTATCGGATTATTAGAATTCGATTTGGAGTTTTAAGGTTTTAGGGTTTAGATGTTTACCTTAACCTCCAAACGGGTTGAACGGACCACCGAGAATCAAGAAGAACTTCGCGAGCTGGTACGTGCCGAATCGGATCGTCAGGTCGCGAAGACAATGTTTCATTTTGTTTGTCTAAATGGGACTTTTGATATTTTTGGTCATTTTGGACAGATTTTACCTTTCTGTAATGGAAAAATTAGTAAACTAAGTTTTAAAAATATAAAAAAATATGTAAACCATTGGAAACATTAGTATGACTATCTATATGTTTAAATTTTATTTTTAAAAATATTGAAATCATGTTTTATTTTATGTTCTAGCACAAATATAATATTGAAAGAATTGGGAAAAAGAGATACTTTGAACTTTTGTTTGTCTAAATGGGACTTTTGATATTTTTGGTCCTTTTGGACAGGTTTTACCTTTCTGTAATGGAAAAATTAGTAAACTAAGTTTTAAAAATATAAAAAAATATGTAAACCATTGGAAACATTAGTATGACTATATATATGTTTAAATTTTATTTTTTAAAAATAGTGGAATCATGTTTTATTTTATGTTCTAGCACGGATATAATATTGGGAGAATTGGGAAAAGAAACACTTTGAACTTTTCTAAATAGGACTTTTGATATTTTTGGTCATTTTGGACAAGTTTTACCCTTCTGTAATGGAAAAACTAGTAAACTAAGTTTTAAAAATGTAAAAAAATATGTAAACCATTGGAAACATTAGTAGGACTATATATATGTTTAAATTTTATTTTTAAAAATAGTGGAATCATGTTTTATTTTATGTTCTAGCACGGATATAATATTCATTCTAGCCATCTACTTAGTTTAGAAATCGGATAATAAGTATTACACACAGATTTATCCTGGGTAGAAAATACAAACAATCTCATAGTATCATCTCTCCCACATTTTTCTCCTCCCACGATCTCTCTCATTCGTTCTTTGTTTCTCTCCCTTCTTCATCGACATAACCATCTCTTCTATCTATCAATACAACATGGTTCTAATCTATGTTAAATCTAGTGTATATGGATGTCAAGTTGCGGTGATCAGTGGAGTTTCTTGGAAGACAAAGCAAGGGGTGGTCAAATGGTAACATTAGAAACTACTACTTTGTTGAAACAGCTCAGGATCATCGTATGTGAGGATTATGGGGTCGACCATATGCTCGTTAATGCCAAGTTTAGTTACGAGATGGTGAATTAAGAAGGAATCCTCTTATTATTATTAGCAATGATCGACAAGTATCTAATTTTGTGAGCTACGCGAAGAAAAGTCTGTCTACAACCTTGTGTGTCACGCTCTCTAGAACTGGTGTAAATGATCGAAACAAAGAGAAAACAATAGAGAAAACAAACAAGCCTCTCAAGTCTTTATTCAGTTCTCATAGAAACAAAGATACAAATGTACCAAGAAACACGTTTGGAGATGTGAGTTAACGGACATGGTTTCTAAGTATGAGAAATGTTCATGCCAAAGAGTCCAGCTATGCCTTTCTCAGGGTCGTTTTGCTTCACAATGGACTCACCAACCAAAACCTGCAAAATTCGAATAAACCCACAAATCAGCATTTTCAGTCATATAATACTAACACTCTCAACAATAATAATCAAAGAAAGTACCTCAACAAGGGCAGCCAAACCAAGCTTATTGGAGAACTTAAGCAAGAAGGTTATTTCCAGGCAATCAATATAGCAGCAATAAGCAATACTGCGTCAGCACCTTTAGTCCGAACATAGTAGATCTTCTGCCATGGATCTACAACAAACTCTTTGCATAATAGGGGACAATGCAAATAATATTCAAAAGAAGCAAGGCTTACAAAAAATTGTCTTCATCATTTAAAAACAACAAAAGAAGAAACGAGAGTTTGCTAAGTGAGAATACCTTCATACTAGCACTTCTTATTGCTTCCAAGTTTTCAAAGCCTCTCTGTCAAACCAAACCAAGATAAATGCTGTAAAAAAAAACATTTTGCAAATGTGTATAAGATATCTGCAAGTGAATACACAACAAGTGGAACTTTGAAATACTTCTGGTCTGTCAAAACACTGAGGAATGCTGTGCCGCCTCTTTCATAAGCTTGAGCAATCTTAACCTGTCAGCAACCAATCCGCATAAATCATATAAGAACTATTTAAAAGAGAAAGTGTTAATCCTGTTCTTAAGGTCAAACTGCAAAATGACAAATCTACAATTTTTCTTCAACTTTTACTAAGCTTAATAAGAGTCCTAATAACTATATTTTGAGAAGACGATCTTTAACATTACAGAAAGAAATAGAAAATAAGAATCAATGCTAGGTGGTTTTCTCCTGATCCTGATACTTTGGCTAATAGCTAATTCATTCTGATACATGTGAACTTCCCATTCCTGGATTCTAACATCATTTTCTACTGAAGAAGAAGCAATGCCTAAGCTTTCCTTCAATTCCGACAACCAATACTTTCAGCAACATAATTAGATAAGAATACCCCAAAATTGGTTTCATCTAGGGTTTATAATCGAACATGAGAAAATGCGAGAGATCATAAATAATCAAACGAAAGACGCAACCTTTGTTAATGGGTTTTTTCATAGAAGCAAAAGAGACAGAAGAAGCAATAAAGTTTAAATCACAAAGGGAAGAAGACGGTGCCGACGCACCTGTTGAGATCGGATTGTGAACTGCGACGGAGATCTAGAACTGATCCTTGTGTCCATGGAAAAACCTGAAACCGAACGTCTGATGGAGACAGAACCGATACACTGATAGAGAGAAGGTGAGATCAGTCTTTGTCCAGCACTTTGAACCGAAAATAGTCCCTCCATTGCCGGAAATATGAAATGATTTTGGGAGTCTATGATGATTCTGGTTAAGTTTTATCGCCATTGATACGGCTCAAGGGTTTCGGTCGAGAAGAGGGTGTTGTGAAATTAGGGTAAAAGGTGAAACACGACAGTTAAGTGTGTTTTACATGTTTCACGATTTTTTTTTCCTTTTTAAAAAAAACTTAAATATATTACGGAAAATCATAATAAATTAGGTTAACTAAAAGGTATAATGGTATTAAAAGAAATATAAATTCTAGTTACCTAAATAATTTTCTACAAGTCCTATTGAGACAAATCTGAGTTGAAAGTGTCTTTTTTTTCTAATTTTTTCTTTTTTTTTCTGGGTTTAGATGGGGAGGGAATGGAGAAAAGAAAAATCCGGCAAGAAACGATAAGCGAGAGAGAAAATTTGCAAACTTGAACAAATCTATTCTATTAATAAGTTTATGAAAAGAGTGGCGGTTTGACGGTTCCAATCTTGAAAACATTAATATTTATGTTGAATAACCACTTAAAACACGTTAGCAGTACCGCCTAAACGTGTTTTTCTGGGGTGAATATGCTTTTAGTTGACGATCTAGCCTTGTCAATATGTCAACGATTCTTTTTGGCAGGTTTTGTAGTTTTTCAAATGTTATAAAATTGAGATAGTTCATTAAGCTAAACAGACCAATTTAACGTTAATACTGTATGTATAGATTAAATTTCGATTGTAGTTTTACTTGTTTAGAATTTGATAATATTAACAAACTACTTCCTTTTTATCAAGCGATCATACCACTCCTAAATTGGGAAAATGCAAAATTTATGCTATATCACTATTGCCCTATATATTCATGCACTTTGGTTATATAAGAATGTTTGATCATATCACAAAAGCGAATAAATTTTGTATTTGAGCGTGTGTGCTCACAGAAACAACCGGCTTCTCTTAGTTTGTTTCATATTAGTGCTTTAATAAGCACCACTTCTAAAAACATATTATTTATTCCTCACGTGTTGCTTGTGTGACATATTTGTATGCCTTTAATATTAAATCAATTGTGTCTTTTTATGAAAAATTAACATTAGTTTTTCTCTCAACATGTAATTATTGAATTTTTTTTAAAAAAAGTAGTTAAAATATTTCAATAGGTGTCTTTCTATAGTTATTATTTTTAGGAGTGGTATGTTCTCATCATAAAAGACAAAGTTTTTAACATATTGTTAAGAGTTGTTTATTTTCATTAAAAACTGACATTAATTTTTTTTTCCAGCATGCAACTATTGAGAATTATTTTTAAAGTACTTAAAATATTCCAATAAATGTATTTCTACATTTATTAGTTTTAAAAGTTGTGTCTTCTCATTATCAAAAGATAAATTATTTTAAATTTTATTTAATGTTAAAAGTTGTGTCTTTTCATAAAAATAATAATACAAATCTCATTTAATGTTAAGATTTGTGATATTTCATAAAAAAAACTGACATTAGTTTTGTTTTTTTTTCCAACATGCAAATATTAGAATTTTTTTTAGAAAGTTGTTAAAACATTTCAATAAGTGTATTTCTACAATTATTAGTTTTAAGAATTGTTTCTCTTTATAAGAGATAAATTATTTTTTAACATAATGTTAAGATTTGTGCCTTTTATTTAAAAACGAGTATTAGTTTTTGTTCTTTTTTAACATGCAGCTATTGAGAATTTGTTTTTAAAAAATAGTTAAAATACCTCAATAATTGTACGGGCAAATCTCTAAAATAGCACATTTCTAAGTTTATGTCACAAAAATAGTCCACAAAAACTAAAATGACCAAAATAGCATTTTCAAAATTTGAAATCTTATCCCAAAACCCAACTCCTCAACTTAAACCATGAACCTTACTTTAAACCCTAAACCCTAAATCCTAAACCATAAACCTAAATCCTAAACCCCACCCCTTAACTCTAAACCCTAAACCCTAAACCCCACCCCTAAACTCTAAACCCTAAACCCTAAACTCGAAACCCTAAACTCTAAACCCTAAACCCTAAATCCTAAACCCCACCCCTTAACTCTAAACCCTAATGTCTAAATTAATTTACCATTGGGGTATAAGTGTATATTTATCTCTTTTGATAAAACATTAAGTGCTATTTTGATCATTTTTATTTTTATAGGCTATATTTGTGACAAAAAAGTTTTTAGTGCTATCTTAGTCATTTTTTCTAATTGTATTTCTACAACTATTTGTTTTAAGAGTTGTGTATTCTCATTATAAAAGACAGATTATTTTAAATCTCATTTAACGTGTTTTTAGTGCTATCTTAGTCATTTTTTCTAATTGTATTTCTACAACTATTTGTTTTAAGAGTTGTGTATTCTCATTATAAAAGACAGATTATTTTAAATCTCATTTAACGTTAAAAGTTTTGTCTTTTTATAAATAAAAATAATAATATGAATCTCATTTTTTGTTTCATAAAAAAGTTGTGTCTTTTTATAAAAAAAATAATAATATGAATCTCATTTAATGTTAAGAGTATAGACTTTTCATAAAAACTGACATTAATTTTGTTTTTCCAACATATAACTATTGGAAATTTTTCACAATGTAGTTAAAATATCCCAATAATTTTTTTTTCTACAATTATTCCTTTTAAGATATGTATTTTCTCACAATAAAAGACAAATCATTATCAAACATATAGGAGTTGTGGCTCTTTATAAAAAAAAAAAACTAGCTTTAGTTTTGTTTTTCCAACATGCGACTACTGAGTAATATTTTAAATAGTTAAAATATCCCAATAATTGTCTTTATACAATTATTAGTTTTAAGAGTTGTTTCTTCGCATTATAAAGGGTAAATTATTTTTAATCTCATTTGATGTTAAAAGTTGTGTCTTCATTAAAAATTGAGATTAATTTTGTTCTTCCAACATGCAACTATTGAAAATGTTTTTAAAAGTAGTTAAAATATCCAATAAGGGTTTTTTTGCAGTTATTAGTTTTAATAATTGTGTTTTCTTATTATAAAAAATTATTTTAAAAAATATTGTTAAAATGTCTCAATAAGTGTCTTTTCTATAATTCTTTTGATGAAATTTCAAATTATTGATCTATCAAAAAAGAATGATATTTACATTGTCACAAACAATTTAAGATTCTTCCAAATTGTGTATTATTATACCAAAATCTCATTTTTAATTTGTAAGCATTTAATTCTTTGAAAATACTTTACTTTATCGAAATATGTCAATGAATAAGATCTCTTAAAATTACCATCAAATCATGTTTTTGACCACACATGTCTTAGATGGTTTCAAATAAATAATGAATAGTCGAGTTATCGTTGTAAGTTACCCTATCATCTTCCCTACCGTGAATGGTAAGAGCACAAAGGTTCAGACTTTTTTTGATTTGTTTCTCTATTTTAATGAACTTTTTTAATTGTGTAGTTTATTGGACCTGCCAGTATATTACGAACTCATCTCTGCGCCATTGGCAGCAGATGGGTGGTGTGACTTGTGAGTATTCAAGAGGATATGTTCATATACAAATCTATCAGAAGGTCAGTTAATTCTCGTGCCCTCGGTTCTAAAGGTTAGAGAATGATCATCTTCTCTATTGACATTTAAAACTATCACTACAAGAAAACATCAAGGATTCTGAGGGAAAAAATCGTCGGAATTTCGTCGGAATATCGTTATTCCGACGACATACCGACGAAAAACGTCGTCGGAAATAATTACTCGGAATTTCTTTTTTCCTCGGAAATCCCTCGGAATTTTCCGACGGAATTCCGAGGAAATAAATTTCCGAGGAAATTCCGAGGACAACTAGTTTGTCGGAAATGTCCTCGGAATATACCGAGGGAGAACTTCGTCGGTATAATTCCTCGGAAGTTCATCGATCGATGCGTGTTTGGACATATATACATCGATCGATAGGAGTATACCGACGGACATTTCCCTCGGAAAATTCAGAGGAACTTTTCCCTCGGTATATTCCGAGGAACTGGTCCCTCGGAATAAACAGAGGAACCTGTCCCTCGGTATAGCCCAAACGTTTTTAAAAACGCATCGATCGATGCTTTTTTGTTCAAAAACGCATCGATCGATCAAGTGAACAATATAATTAATTTCTTCGGAATGTAAAAAATATTAATTTTTTTAAAAAAAATAAAATTTCTGAAATTTAAATTCGAAAATATGAAATTAGAAGTAAAATTGAAATCATATTAATTAATATTCAAAGTTTCACAAATAAAAATAAAACATTCTGAGTTTGTGGAAAAAAAAAAACTACGGGTCTGGCACGTCCGGGAACACCTCGTTCGGGTACATCCTCTGCATCATCTCCATCATTTGCTGGTTCAGCCTCCTCTGTGCCTCATAGCCCGCCTGTTGAGCCGCCATCTGGGTCTCCAACAAAGATATACGATCATCTTTGTCCTTCAACTGAGCCGTAAGTACTTCTGGATCAACAAAGGGCGGTGGTGCAGAAGAAGGGGGGACCGACCGGGTGCGACGACCCAAACCGACCAAACGTCCCTTCTTCTTTGGAACCGACTGAATAGAAAAAAACCAAATTTAGAAATTTAAACCAAGAAATAAATGAATTGAACTTTTAAAAACAAAGAACTTACGGATTCAACGATTTCGTTGATTCGAAACCGGGACAAGTTGGTCGAAGCCGTCGAAGCGTCATCCTCGGTTTGAAGCTGAGACACTTCGTCTACCACCTGAGTTTGGACCAGGTCGACCACGTCCCTCACAAGACCGTCATCAATCTGGCCGGTCTTCTTGTTGGTATACGCCCTCCTCATTAGGGCGAGATCATCAACCGGCTCGCCATCATTTTCTTCCGCCTTGAAAAAAAACATAAATTAAAGAAACATTAGAAATTAGAAGAAATGCACAATAAATTTAAATTCTGAAACTCAAATAATTGAAGAAAAAGCGGTTGAACTTACCATGCGATCTCCGAGAGTGGCAATAGATTGAGCACCCAAGTTATGCTTGTAGATGCCCTTCCCTTTACGGTCGCTCCTGCGGTTGGTGGAGTTGGTGGAAGAAGTTTCTTTCGTCTCTTCCTTATCCCAATGCGCACACAACTCCTTCCAGACCGTGTCGTTCATCGACTTTGGGACCTTTTAATAAAAAAAAAGAAAAAGTTTAATAAATTAAAAAATAGTTTAATAAATTAAAAAATGGTTTAATAAATTAAATCGAACCTTATTGATTTCCCACTTCTTCTTCCACTCGTGGATCTGCTTCCCATAGTTGTCCATTACTTTATGGACGAAGTGGTGATAGATAAAGAGCGTCTCATCGGAATTCCAGTTGAACTCTTGCTGAAAAAAAAACACAATTAGTAGAAAATTTATATTAAAGATTAAAAATATAAGTAAAAAATTAGAATACTTACCGCAAACTGACGAAACCACAGAACCTGCTTGTCGGTTGGGAAGTGAGTGAAAGTCGGATGTCCACTGTCGAGGGCCGAGTACATCATACGGTTGATCCATGCGCTGATCCCGTTCCCGGATCGGTTGAACCTTATTAAAAGAACAAACGGTTAATAATGAATCCAAATTTAAAGAAAAAAAATGTTTAATTACCATGTTTGACCCCGTCCATGTGGATACGGAGTGAGATACGGAAGATGGTCACGACCGGGCTGTTGAACCAACTCCGCAACACGCATCACTCCCGGAGGACCCGGAGGAACAGGAGCGGATGCAGCAGCGGGAGCGAGAGGAGCAGGAGCGGGTGCAGCAGAGGGAGATGTATGGTTGGAGCTGTGGGGCAAAGGGGAATCCTGAAAATGGCTGGAATCCCGAGACTGGCTCCCCGTACCACCACGACCACGACGCTGTCGAGGCCGGGTCTGATCATCATGAGACCTGTAAATTTAAAAAATATATTTAATAAATACAGAAATATATAAATTAATTTTATTTTTTTTATAAAAAATCCCAAATAATTTAATCACAAAAAAAGATTTATATATATTTAAATTTTTTAATAAATATATAAAAATTGTTCTAATTAACAAAAAATAGTTGTAATAAATAAAAATAGTTTAATAATTACAAAAAAATAGTTTTAATAATATATATATATTAAAAATATTTTTAAATCCCAAATAATAGTTTTTAATCACAAAAAAAGTTTTATAGATATTTAAAATGTTTTGTAAAATCCAAAAAATCGAATTTATATAAAATTTTTTTTTTGTAAAGTCAAAATAATCGAATTTATATAGAAAAATCGTTTTGTAAAATACAAAAATCGATTTTATACACAAAAATCGATTCTATAAATACAAAAGATAAAAAAATTATAAAAAAATTCTAAATCAATTCAACAAAACAAATCATTCAACCAAATCATTCAACCAAATCACAATTCTAAACCTATTATACAACCAAAACACAATCCTAACCAATCACCCTAAAAAAAATATATCAAAACCACACAAAAATCTAACAAATAGAACCTAAGAGAGTGGGATAGGGTCCTTACATGATTTGTGTAAGAGAAGAGGGAGATCGCCGGAGATATCGTCGGATTTCAGGGGAAAATCGCTGGAGAGAAGAGACGATTTGCGCAGAGGAAGAAGAGAGAAATGGGGAAGAATAGAGAAATGGGGAAGAAGAACGGGCTTGTGGTTATAAAACCTAGGGTCCGACGGACATTATCCGTCGGAATTCTAATTTCAATTTTCGCGAAATATTTGCCCGGTAAAATGAAAATATTCCGAGGAAATTCTGACGGATAGTAAAATATCCGTCGGAATTTCCTCTAAATATTCCGAGGAAATACCGAGGAACCAGTGTTTGGGGTTTCAAAACATCAATTTTTTTTGCCGTATTTCATTTCTTATACAATTGTAATGCATACCATTGAGGATTCTTTGTATAGATGGCATAAACCATGAAATAAAAAATTTCAAAACTAATTGAAAGTATTCCCTTTACCGTTCATTAAAAGGTATAAGTGTTTGTCTTATGTTGCGAGATTTAGTTCATACAATCGGAAAAATGTTAATTATATGGTAAGGAACAAATTTTTGACTTCATAATGAACGTAAGACACTTAATAAGGGTTATATATGTGTTATTCAAACGGCAAAACGTTGTTTTCGACTTAAAAACCATATTTCCTCGGAATTTCCTCGGATTATTCCGAGGGAACTCCGAGGAAACCCTCATCTTCCTCGGAATTTCCTCGGAATATTCCGAGGAAATTCCGAGGAACTAGTGTTTGGGGTTTCAAAACGTAATTTTTTTTAAATAAACGCATCGATCGATGCGTTTTTGAACAAAAACGAATCGATCGATTACTAAGATGGACCGGACCGTAAGATTGTGATCGATCGATGAGAGTATCCCATCGATCGATCGAGAATCTCAATTGTTCCTCGGAATGTCCTCGGAAAATCTTGTATGTTTTTTTAAAAACGCATCGATCGATGCGTTTCTGAACAAAAACAAATCGATCGATTACAAAGATGGACCGGGCCGTAAGATTGTGATCGATCGATGAGAGTATCCCATCGATCGATCGAGAATCTCAATTGTTCCCCGGAATGTCCTCGGAAAATCTTGTATGTTTTTTAAAAAACGCATCGATCGATGCGTTTCTGAACAAAAACAAATCGATCGATTACAAAGATGGACCGGGCCATAAGATTGTGATCGATCGATGCGTTATAGAATAAAAACGAATCGATCGATGCGTGTTCGGAAAACAGAATTATAAGGTAAAACCCGACCTTTTCTGGATCTAAACCTTAGAACTCTCATCCCCTCCGATTTCCCCTATAATTCGCCCCCCCCCCTTTCTCTCTCTATAATCATCCGATTTGAACAATTTTGGGCTCCATTCCACTTGATTTTTCGAGCTCTACCTGATTCCTACACTCGTCTTCACCCTAAGACAGGTATACTTCGCGAATCTCCACATTCTGGAATCATGTTCTTGAGCAATTTTTTGGGTTTTGTGAATTTCTTATTTCCGTGTTGATTCCTTGATCAAATATGCTTGAAACAGATGTTGAAACATGGAATATAACACAATTGTCTGTGATCAACGAGTTTGGAACAGGATTTGAGATGATTTAGGGATTGAGAATTTTTTTCAATTTGGTTTTTTTTTATCACAACTCGATTTCGCTTTTCATTTTCATGTTGCTTTGAGTTCTTAATTGATTATAACCATGTTGAGAGCAATGATTCTATTTTGTAGAGAATGAAGCGCACGAAAATGTCAGCAAAGAAGAACACACAAGAAGAGGGTTCGTCTCAGCGAGAGAAGCAAAGGCCAAAGAAGTGGGATAAGTCTGATACCACCCACTACAACAACATGAAGAAGGTAGCCGTTCCGGCTACACAACTAGCATGTCCTGAGACGATGACAATATTGGGAATCCAAGCAGACATTGAAGGACTGTTCCAGAACATGGGTCTAGGCCAACTATGCAACCTCAACGAACCCACTTATCCGGAGTTGGTACGCCAGTTCATAGCATCCGCATACGTCACCCGTCCCGATGATAGCCATCAGGAAGGTTTTCTGGCATTCGTAGTGCAGAAAGTATACTATGAGGTATCTTTCACAGACCTCTGCGGACTATTTGGATTGAGTGCAGGGGAGAGGACATCTGGTCTTTATTGGACTTCAGAGCTGTTGAACTTCTGGGAAACGATTGGCACAGGGGTTTATAGATCTTCTCAGGCAAAGGAGTCACTTATCCGGAGCCCAGTACTGAGATATGCCACACGCCTCATTGGCTCATTGCTATACGGGACAACCACAGCCGCATCAGTCACGCAATGGGAGTTGTGCCTCCTGTACCAAGGTGTGAGGCATTTGCTACCGGCATTTGGAAACTCTACATTCCCACCTGCTACTGCCTTCAACATGGGAGCGGTGCTGGCCGCAAACTTAGCAGGATACAAGGGGAAAGTAACCAAATCCAAGAGCAATGCATGTGGATTTGGTGCAGTGATTACTCGGATCCTTAGACATGTGGGTGTAGACTGCAAGAACCAGCAGGTAGCACTGGACAGATCGAACAACATTGCTTGGAACTACCTGGATGTCATTTCTCTAGTAAGTAAGGAGTTCATAGCTGGTCCCCACTCGAGGATCCATCGGGATGGTCCTTACGTCTACGTATTCCAGGACCGAGCGAAGAAAACACTCTACTGCCACCTGCCTCAGATCGGTCTGACTTCTCTACTTTCAGAGGCTGCAGTTGAGTTCCTACCCCCTGCTACCGCACTAGTAGACAAGCCATCCTTCTTCACGCCAAAATATCAGACCAAAGGCAAGGGCGTGGTTGATGAAGAAGGAGAAGATGAGGCTGCACAAGCCATTCCAGATGATTCACAACCCCATCAGCTACTCCCATCAGACTCCAGCCAGTACAAGCTGCAAGAGCTTCCACCGAACGCCACTTCGCGCCAGCAACAACATTGGAGAGATCAGAGCATAAAGACAAACAACGACATGCTACACAAGATCTGGGCTGCCATTTCACGTATCAGGCCGTGTCGTTGCCAAAAGGATGATGTAGTTCATCGGGACAACTCTCCATCCAGCTCTGGTTCGGGTTCGAGTGGTACACACAGGGTAAGAAAGAGGTCCAAGAGACCCAACGATGCAGGAACATCTGGAGCAGGAGACGAGGAGTAGGAGCTATCACCGGCTATTTTATTTTCTTTTCTATTCTAACGTTTTATGGTCTTATTTTCTGTTAATTTTGAACTGAGTTTTTTTTTGGTTTCTTAATTATGAGTTCGTATTTCTTTTACATGGTTTCTTCGTTTTATTTGGTTGTGTTCTGAGTAGTTTTTAATTCGTATTCAGCTTTGCCTTGCTAGATAAACCAAATAACTATTATCCGAGGAAAGAGGTTATATCAAGTGTTCCTCGGAATTTCCTCGGTATTTCTTAAAAAAAAAATAATAAGTTCAATGGTAGTCTGTTTCCGAGTCATCATCACCAGATGAATCTGAATCTGGATCTTGGTGAAACTCTCCAATCACTGGTTCATCCTCTACGTGAACGACGGCTTCCTCTCCAAAGTCGGTTAAATCGACTACAAGGCCAACTCCAGCTAAATCTTCTGCTGCACTTAAGTTGCCGGATGTGCTTGGTTGTAGTGGGTCTTCCAGCTCAGAACTTCCCTGAACTCGGCCTCTCGGGTTGAGTCTTGTAACAGTAACCCATGGATCATCTCTGTTCCTTACCCGGGGGTACTTGATATAACAAACCTGTAACATTTAGAAAAAATATAAATTAATACACATGATGATGAATCATTCTGAATAATTAACATTTAATTACCTGATCGGCCTGAGAAGCAAGAATGAAAGGATCATAATATTGCAGCTTTCGCCTCGAATTTACTGATGTAACACCAAATGCATCTGTTCTCACACCTCGATCTGGGGTGTTGTCGTGCCAATCACAATAGAAAACAGTACAGCGCAATCCAACCATGCCCAAATACTTAATTTCCAAAATCTCATGTATGTGTCCGTAGTATACATCATCTCCTGATGCAGAACAAACGCCAGCATCATAAGTCGTACTCGAACGTCTCCTCTTCTGAGTTGTGAATGCATATCCTCGAGTACAAAATCTCGGATATGACTTCACAACAAAGTTTGGTCCAACGACCATCTCACGTATCCAATCGTCAAATGTTTCACCTCTGGCCAAACCAGCAGACACCTATTAATAGCACATATATATATATTATATCAATAAATGTGAATTAGTATAAATATGTGATAAAATATATTTTAATTTGTTTAAAGCACTCACATAAGTAAACATCCATCCACTAAATTCTCTCTGCTTCATTTCTTCTAGTTCGTCCTCTGTGGCGTATCTATACTCGAACCGCTTTTCTGCCATGAAAATCCTGTATATGATGACAATAATGTAATTAATTAAGATTTAAATTTCAACTTGTTAAAATAAAAATTTGTAAGCTCATTTATTTACCTCTCATATTGAAGAACGTCTTCGCAGTTGGTGAGCAAATATGTTTGCAAATGACTGCGCTCCTGCTCAGTAAGTCGACGGTCCTTTGGTTTTCCGCTAAGTCGTCCAACATCTGTGAAAATGTCTGGAACCGTAACATGATATGTTGCCCGTTCGCCTCTATCATCATGCCGAGCAGGTCTTCTGTTTTTGGTCTGAACTTCTGCTGGAAAGTAGTACTCGGCAAAGTTTGAAGTTTCTTCATTGATCATCTGTGCGACTATAGAACCTTCCACCCTACTTAAATTTTTCACCATCTTCTTCAAATGGAACATATACCGCTCATACAGATACATCCATCTATACTGCACAGGACCACCAAGTTCCAATTCTCTTGCCAGGTGAATAACAAGATGCTCCATAACATCAAAAAATGAGGGAGGAAATATCTTCTCAAGGTTGCACTGAATCACGGCTATGTTAGTCTTCAAATTTTCAATACCTTCAAGAGTCACTGATCTCGTGCATAAATCGCGGAAGAAACCACTTATCCCTGCAATTGCTTCATGAACATTTCGTGGTAATAGTTCCTTGAAGGCGAACGGAAGGAGGCGCTGCATCATTACATGGCAATCGTGGCTTTTCAAGCCAGTAAACTTTCCTTCCTTTCTGTCGATACAGTTACGCAAATTTGATGCGTAACCGTCTGGAAATTCCACATCGTTTGAAATCCAATCAAAGAACGCATCTTTCCCGCTGCATCAAGTCGGTATATGGGAAAAGGAGCCCTACCATTCTCATCAACATGAAGTTCTGAACGAGCACATATATCGACTAAATCCAGTCTTGACTTCAAATTATCCTTTGTTTTACCTTGAACATTAAGGATCGTGTTCATGAGATTGTCAAAAAAGTTCTTCTCAATATGCATGACATCTAAATTATGCCTTAGCAGATGATCCTCCCAGTATGGCAGATCCCAGAAAATACTTTTTTTGTGCCAGTTATGTAGTTCTCCAACAGCATCTACCGGAAAACGCTCATGTCCACCGACTTCTGGCGTCCTTTCTGCACCAAAATCTCTTAGTTGTATCTTCAAATCTTTTCCACAAATTTCCGGAGGTGGACTGTCAAACACCCTCTTGTTCTTCGTAAACAAATTCCTACTCCTACGATATGGATGATCAGGTGGTAGGAATCTCCTGTGACAGTCAAACCAACACGTTTTCCTTCCGTGTTTTAGTTGGAAAGCATCAGTGTTATCTTGACAATATGGACATGATAGCCTTCCATGCGTTGTCCATCCAGACAACATACCATATGCTGGAAAATCACTTATTGTCCACATTAGTACTGCCCGCATTTGAAAGTTTTCTTTACACGAAACATCGTATGTTTCAGCACCTTGAGCCCATAGTTGTTGCAACTCATATATTAGTGGCTGAAGAAACACATCAAGCGATCTCTTAGGATGCTCTGGTCAGGGAACGAGAATCGAGAGAAACAAAAACTCTCGTCGCAAGCACAAGTTTGGGGGGAGGTTGTATGGTGTAAGAATGACGGGCCATAGAGAATACTGTCTTCCACTCTTGCCAAACGGACTGAAACCATCAGTACATAATCCAAGGTAGACATTTCTTCTCTCATACAAAGTCGGGATACTTTGATTGGAAATGCTTCCACGCTTTTGCATCTGAAGGATGTCTGATCTCACCATCTGTTGAATGCTCCGCATGCCATCTCATTGGTTGCGCTGTGCGTTCAGACAGATACAACCTCTGCAACCTTTCCGTCAAAGGTAAATACCACATCCTTTTATATGGCACTGGAACTCTTCCACTCGTATCTTTATAACGAGGCTTTCCACAAAATTTGCATGTAACCCGCTGTTCATCCGCCCTCCAATAAATCATGCAGTTGTCGCTGCATACATCTATTACCTGATACGATAAACCAAGACCAGCTACGAGTTTCTGAACCTCGTAGTATGAACCAGGAGCTACATTATCCTCGGGTAGAATACCTTTTACAAAATCAGCAATCGCATCCACACAGTCTTCAGCCAAATTATAATCTGTTTTAATGCCCATCAATCTTGTAGCAGATGATAAAGCTGAATGACCATCTCTGCAACCTTCGTACAATGGTTGCTTTCCAGCATCCAACATATCATAAAATCTCCTAGCTTCTGCATTGGGTAAATCTTCCCCTCTAAAATGATCATTTACCATCTGCTCAGTACCTACACCATAATCTACATCCGTTCTAATTGGTTCTTCTAATCTAACCGCTGGCTGAGGTTCGCTAGTACTACCATGTTCATAATCAGTTTCCCATGATGATACCAAATTTTGTAACTTCGTGTAAACCCACTCAAATATAGATGATTCCAAACATCCCACTCTTTAATAACCTTTCTATTTTTACAATTAGAGCAAGGACATCTTAACATACCTATTTTTTCTTCCGGTTGTCGGTGAACTAACCCCATGAATTCGGTTATACCTCATTGGTATTCTTCCGTAAGCAATCTCGTGTTCGGATCCAAATGAGGTCGATCGATCCAAGAACGAAAATAATTAGAAGAAGACATATTTTTTATGAATCAAATTCGTGTGTAAATAGAGTAAGGGGAAGGATGAAGATATGGAGTGAATGAAGAGGAAGAGGAGTGCTTGTATATATAGTTTAAATCCTGCCGACAGACCGAGGAAATTCCGACGGAATTCCGACGGAAAAGGCTAGTTCGTCGGAATTTCCTCGGAATTTTGTAAAATCCCCCAACGGCTCTCCAACGGCTATAATATTTCCTCGGAATTCATCGGTTTTTTCCGAGGAACAATGTGTTCCTCGGAATTTCCTAGGAATATTCCGACGGACTGAGGTTTCCTCGGAATTCCGTCGGTATATTCCGAAGAAATTCCGAGGAACCCCAATTTTGTGTTTCCTCGGAATTTCCTCGGAAATTCCTCGGTATATTCCGAGGATTTCATTTTCCGTCGAAATGTCCGTCAGAATACCGCTGTTTTCTTGTAGTGTATACTTGAAGAATATACTAAGCGATCATATTCAATTGGAAAATCATAGCCAGTATTGATTGTATGTGGATGCCTTGTCCCGTTGTTTCTATCCATTGTTTGGCTGCTCTTCCATCATATTCACCATCAACTAACTTTGAGTATATATGTTCCAAAAAACAGTAACAATGAGGAAAAGTGAAGGGCTCCCTGATTTCCAGAACCATATCTTCTAAAAGTGATACGTGTTAGGATAAGGAAACTATATTCACATTCATGAGCATATATTCTATGAGCTCAATCATCTCATCCCCTATATATTATTTGAGAAGCATTACAACTTCTTTTTGTACCCACATGTCATCACTAGAATGATTCTTAGAATCATTAGAGAAATATGTTAGTCCATCTAATTATATAATAAGCTTTTTATTAAACCAACAATAAATTCATCATTAATGTACTTTATTATTTCATTAAATAAAATTTACGGAATTTCCTAATGTGGCTAAAGTATATATGGCAATTAATGATTTTGAATAATAAAGATTTGATAAAAAATAGTGTATCTTCTATCATATTTATTTAATTTTAAACTATTAAATAAATTAAACAACCACAATAACCATATAATAAAAATTTAGATTTTTATGTATATGTTATATTTTCAATTTTTACAAACGGCTATAAATTACTAAAACTGTTAAAAATCTCACATTCAAATTTTATGATCCATGGTTTAAAATTTTTGTTATGACAAAATACAAATGATTACAAAAACTATATAAGTAAAAAGTCTAATTTAATTAATTATTAAGATTAATATATATATATATATCGTTTTAAATTAAACTATAAACCATATAAAATACAATATTTTAGTTTCAAAATTTACTTTAAACAATTTTTTTGATAAAAGTTTTGAACGATCATTGACAACTTATGTTTTTTTTTAAATTATAAATTAATAAAACTATTAATCCCACAATGAAAATTTTGTTATCAGTAATTTAAATTTTTTTCTACAAAAGATACAAATGATAAAAAAAAAACTATATGAGTAGAAATCATCATTCAATAGACATTAATATTAAAAATATACTAAAATATATTATCTATGTTACTATCATTTAAATTTAATAACATATCCTATCAAATATAAAAAAAAAAAATTTGGATTAATAAAATTGATTTATATGTTCGCACCAATTTAATTATATATTTAATAGTTACTGACTTTTAATTATTTAATATATATTTATTATTTCATAATATGTAAAAATATTTAATACATAAAATAATTTATATATATAATGTTGATCCCGCGCAAGGCGCGGATCTTAACCTAGTTCATAATTACTTCTGTATATATTCATACCGTAAATATCTCTGATGTAACTGTATAAATCAAGAGCTCTGCTCCATATTACACAATTACTCAATTCCATATTCTGATGATTGTTGTTCACATATTAATTTCTATATATTCCGAGTATTCTAATATAATATTAGTTATTTGCATTTTTTACATATTATAAAATAATAAAAATAAATTAAATCATTGAGAAATCAATAACTATTAAAAATATAATTAAATTGGTGTAGATATGTACATCAAAACAATCATTGTTATTTATCGATTATGATATATAATTAAATTCAAATGATATTAATATAGTTATCCCTATAGTTATATAGTATATATAAATAGACATTTTTAAGTTTTGTGTCACAAAAATAGACCTAAAAAAATAAAATGACCAAAATATATTTTTTTATTTTGAAAATTTTAATATTTTTTAAGTTTTTAAAATTTGAAATCATACTCCCAAAACCTTACCCTTTAACTCTAAACCCTAAACCTTAAATCATAAACCCTAAATTTTAAATCATAAACCCAAAAACATACCCCTTAATAAAATATTTTGGTCATTTTGATCCTTAAGAGCTATATTTATGATAAAAACGTTTTTAGGTCTATCCTATGGAATTTCTCATATTTTAATATGACTATTTACTAAATGAGATTTCCTACTCATATTTATGGTTATTTGCATTTTTTATGAAATTAAAATATTAAATTCTTAATACTTATACAATGCAAATTTTGAAATTTTAATATTATGTATTATATATGGTATATAGTTTAATTTAAATAATATTTAAAATATATATATATACATATATATATATATATATTTTTTTTATTTGAATCGCTATTAAATGAAACTTCTTACTCATATGGTTTTATGAACATTTGTATTTTATTTTAAAAAATTATTTTTCACTGATCACAAAATTTTTGGTGTGGGATTTTAATATTTTTATTAATTTATAGCCATTTTTAAAATTCAAAATATAATAAATATAGAAAAATCCAATTTCTATTATATATTTAATGCGGTTGTTTAATTTATTTTATTAATATAAAATTAAACAAAATAGCCGAAGATAAACAAATTTTTATCAAATTTTTATTATTCAAAATATTTAATTGTCATATATTTCACATTAGATAATTTCATAGCTTTTATTTAAGGAAAGAATGAAAAATATTTTATTCATTAATAATTAATTATTTTTTTTAAGGAATTAATTATTAATTCTATAATTAGTTTAATGAAAAGTATCATAAAGTTTAAATGGACCAATTTATTTTTTTAATAATTCTAAGAATTATTTTAATAGTGACACATGACATAGCTCAAATAATATATAATGGGTTTGATCCTTTCTTGTGACAAAAAAAAATAAAGGGTTTGATCCTTTCAAACAGACTACATGTCCAATTTCGATATTTTAGTGTTTAGGATATTGACAATGAAGTGGGTTTAGAATAACTGAATCCTTACTTCTAATTGGATGGTTAAATAATGAGACATGGGTTCTAAACTTCTAATAGATATGCGCTTGACTAGCCTATGAATTTTGGGAATGGTGGTTAACAATTTCGAGAAATGTAAATAAGGGTATAAAAAAAATATGGAAAAGTTTCCTTCACCACCGTGGGTCTATTGTCTTCCTCACCTAGGAAGAGTAACCGTCAGCCATGTGCTTGCTCCTCCGCTGCACTGTGTCTTCGCTTCACCAAACCAGAAGGAAGCTCCGAGAATCCATCTCGCACATGAACTTGACGGTTCTGATGGGTTTGAACCTCCACCACCTGATGCTCAAGGCCCCTCACCCAATGCTGGCTCACGCTCTATCAAGTTGTTTGAGTTTGTTGACTTGTCCGCTCTGTCATCAAGCTCCATTATTTTCAGAGTCTCGGTTAAAGTGAAAGCGATTCATATGTTGGATTTGTCTATGAGCTTGCGGTTTAGCTTACGGTTTAGTCCTCCTTCTCAGCCTGACCTCAGTTCCCATCCCACCGATGAATATCAGCAAGAGCACCTCACCTCCTCCGACCCTTGTGTCCACGCTGTCTCGCCTGCTAATTACATCGCCAAAGGTCCATGTCATACGCTTATTTCTGCTTGTCATTGTTTGTTTTGAGAAGCCGATGCTCGTCGTTACTTCCAACGAGCCAATAACTGTCACGATGAGTCTCGTCTTTTTGGTAACTGCATCCTTTTGCTTTTCCGAACGAGTTTTCTAGAACTGGAGTTTACGGCTCAACTCTCTTTGACCAAGCTACTTTATTGAAGTCTCTGGCCCTGGCTGCCAAGCTCCGACTACAATGTCAACCATTATGTTTGTTTCAGTGTCAAATTCACTAATGCTTTCGGAGAAGAAAATAGTTTCAACTGTTTCATTATTTTGCTTACCGATTGTCTTGCGATTCACCTAGTCTCCCGGGTCAATATAGCCGGTTTTAGAGCTGATCTTATTCATTTGATGGGTTTTTTAGCCTCAGTCGGCTTCTTACCCCTCTTCCAAACCCTTTCACTAGGGTATTTCAATGTCGTTTCAGACTATTTGAAGCTCTTTTGATTTGTGGTTTCAAAGATTCAAAGGGAGATTATTTGCGAACCACTCTATTTCGAGCAAGTCTTTCCTTGTAATACTTCTATCACATGTTTTATTGTTCTACTGTTATTGTTGTTTATCTTACCGTCGAGCGTACTTCCGGTTGTAATCGTTGTACTCTCTTAGACTTTAATTAATGAAATTTGTGCACAAACAGAATTATAACTTAATATAAAATATAGTATTATCTAACGGTCGGTTGAAATTAATAAACTTTAAACAAACTTTTACCCGTTTTTGGTTAAATGTTTTTGTAATAAAACAGTTGTTTGGAATATAGGAATAACTTTACTTTTAGCTTGACTTATTTATGGAGTAGTAAAAGGTTATGTATATCTTTCTCGATATTAATTCCAGTTTCAAGCTGGCAGCTTGACAGAAACTTTTACAGTACATGTATTTGTAATACATGTATTTTCATCACTTCTCAGTTACATGTATTTGTAATTTTTACATAAAAAACATGTATTTGTAATACTTTAATAGTTTTACCAAAATAGCAAAGAGATCGTCACTTCGAGGATCTGTGTCCGTCATCACTCATCACAACTGTACAATGAGAAGAGAAGGCGAAGAAGCGTATGATATATATATGTAGGGTCTTGTTCTAACTTTAACCAACCAGCTCAAGTGTACGACTGTTACTTTGATAGTTTCATAGAATATAAGAGCATGTCCATCGTTAAAAATCTCAGAATGGGTCACAAACTGCCACATGTTATGAAAGTTTCTTCATTTTTTTGTTGGAGTTCTCAAACTAGAACTTCTTTGCTTTCTCTTCACATTTTGATTTTATGTTTCTAATTTTTCAATTTTCAATTTTCTTAATGTTGCTATAATGACACTGATAAATAAATCCATCAACCAATGATTAATATATACAAAAGGTTTGAATATTAGAAAATTTACATATTCAATCATAACTGAAAATTCTTATATGACTTTGAACTATTCAATTTTTTTCATTTTAATATGTGAAAATTTGAAATATTAAATAGTAAAAAACTAAAAACGCATAGACACCCCTAGTATTTTTATAAAACAACAACAAATGCAAGAGAATTCATTTTTTTTTTAATGGATGAATTATACACTTGAGATTTTCCTTTGGCCTTCAATAAAAATCAGGTAAAAATAAATAAATAAATATAAACGAGATGAAATTAAACAAGTTAGAACTAGAAGCCGAGAGTCTGATTAGCTAGATATGTTTGAATTATTTTTACAATGGTATGATTTTTCATTTTTAATTACCTATAATTATATAATAATTAAAAATAAATATCGAAAGAAATTCAAACAGATTCGGTCTGTCATACTAAATTTTTTTAGTCACTACTTCTATGATATTAAAATAATTTTCATTTTTAAAAAAATTAATGCCTTTTACAGTATTTAGTAGTCAAACTAAAACTAATTTAAACCTTTTCAAACAAATTTACTAAGTTTATACAGTTTGTTAAAAGTATATGTGTAGATATCTATATGCTAATTTTGTTTGGTCAACTTCATATTAAAAAATTGTTTCCTTTCAATAAAATATCTTATTGTAGATTAGAGTCAAGTCAAAATTAAAATGCAAAAAATAATAGCACTGTTATAAATCATTGAGTGGATTGCCATTAACCAGGTCCGAACCGAGACCGACCCAATACCTAGAAGATGGAGAGATGGCCGAAGCCTAGAGAGAGGAGATAGAGAGCCGACTTCAGGAAAGAAAAAGGCGGTCACAAAGCTTGGAGAAAAGGAAACCCTTTCCTTTTCCTTGTAGATGTAATCTTTCCATTATTATGTATTAGTAGTTTTTCTAATCCTAATAAGTTTAGGTTTTGGATACTTTCCATTTATCTTTATCTTGTAATCTTTATATAAAGGAACCTCTATTGATCATTAATAAGAACAAAAAAATATTCAGTCTCTAAAACTCTCTAATTACAACACGTTATCAGCACGATAGACTCCAAAACCCTGAGACAAAACCTAACTTAAAATCCGTCACAGATAAACCTTAAATCAGGCACAACTTAAAATCGATATATCTCTCAAACCCTGAGGACCCAGACTACGAGCCACATATCATCTTGAAGCTCTTGACGAGACGAATCCATCAGCGCAAACCGTTCGTCGATCCGATCTCAGATGCGCCCACACTCGCAGAAACAAGACGGCAATACGCGGCGTCGTCTTGATCTTTTGGAACCCTAATCCTGAAGAACCCTAAATTGTTCTTGCTTGCGTTCCGGCTTGCAAACTCCGATCAAGCTCAGCTTCAGACGTTCCATGTCCGTGATCAACGTCCTCAGTCTCAGCTCAGCTTGCGTCCAGCTCAGACCAAATCCCCGACTAGACGCAACCGTCCGCGAGAAGAAACAAGCTCGCGATAGCTCTCGGCAACGCGACCCGATAGGAGCCATCCCGCATCCGCTCGTCTCAGCTCGTCTCTGATCTTTGGTGGTCCGGTTCAGACCTGCAAAAACAAAGGTACAGACTTAATCTGAGAACATGAATCGAACCTGGTTGTTTTGTAAAGATTGAAACCCTAAAAGATAATCTCTAAAACTAAAAGCCATAGGATAAATAGATCAAATCCTAAAGAGTAAATCAGAGCTCGAATAAGTCCGATCCCCTAAACCATAATTCGAGATCCATTGATCAATTAAAATCAAAGTCTTAATGATTTTGAATCTCAAATCAAATTCCCTTGATCAAAGATCAAAATTTTGAAAACCCTAAAACCCTAAATTGGAAAATCGGTTTTAATTGTTTGATTTGAAACTTGATTGTTTTATTTGATCACCTAGAAATATTTCTAGGATTGTTTAAACTCGAATCTGAATTGCTTGACTTGTTTAAACTAAAAAACTTGATAAGCCCTTAATTATATCATCTCGTGGCCGTGTGGCCTTATTGCCTTCATACTCGAACGTGATCACTAGTGATTGATTGCAATTGAACTTAGATCTAATTCCAGGGATGATGAATTGAACTAAAATAGCCGTGTGGCTCATCTTGGTCGTAAGGCATTGCTTGAATGTTTAAATGTTTAAAAACACTTAATCTCGTTTTATATTCCAAATGGCTTTGAAACCTTAATCTTAAAATCGAATCCTACTAATGTTTAAACCGAAACCCTAGAATTGATTAAGATTATTTGCATACGTATGAATCTGAATATGGATTGCATTCATACTGTTTAAAAGGAATCGACCAGCATGTAGTTTATAAAATCTTGAAACCGTTTGCATTAAGTAGAACTACATGGCTGTGTGGCTTGATGATTGTTTCGCACCATGGTCGATTAGATTGCTTAATTTTCATAAATGCGTAAGACATGTTTATGGCCGAGCTTATCGATTATTTTGCGGCCACATGATCACATTGTGAGACTTAATTTTGAATGATGATGTGATTCAGATGTCGAAAATCTCAAACAGAGACTAGCCCTTAATCTCTCCGGAGATAACTACTTGCAGTGGGCGCTAGATACAAAGATCAGTCTAAGGTCAAAGGGACTTGGTGATACTATCATCAAGGGCAACAATGAGACCGATAAGAATCAGTACATGGCTATAAGTATTATTCGCCATCACCTCATTGAAGGTCTAAAAGATCAGTACATCACGATGGAAAATCCACTAGAACTTCGGGATGCTTTACAGCATATATATGATCACCAGAAAACGGTGTTACTTCCAAAGGCTAGAAACGACTGGAAGAATCTTAGATTCTTGGATTATAAGTCGGTGGATGAGTACAATTCAGTCTTATTTAAGACGGTCTCGATGTTGAGACTTTGTGGTGAAGTAGTAACCAAAGAAGAGTTACTTGAGAAGACTTACTCTACATTCCATTCATCGAATGTGATACTGCAACAACAGTACAGAATGAAAGGCTTCGCCACATATACTGATCTGATCTCATGCCTGCTTCTGGTCGAGGCAAACAATGAGCTCCTGATGAAGAACATTGAAGCTAGACCTGTTGGAACAGCACCATTACCGGAAGCTAATGAGATTGAAAAGAAAGAACCCAACGAGTGCAATTACGTCCAAAACAGTAAGAGATCACACGGCAATGGCCGTGGTGGTTACAAGGGGCGTGGAAGTGACAATTACTCGAACAGCCGAGATAACTACTCGACCGGCCGAAAAAGAAACCACAATAACTGTGGTCGTGGTTCCAATTTTGGCCGTGGCCGAGGTAGTTATGGCCGTGGTCGAGGCGGCATATCCAAACCGTCTTACTCGACCAAATCTGTTTGTCACAGATGTGGAATGGGAAACCATTGGGCCAAGAACTGTAGAACCCCTAAGCACTTATGTGAGCTCTACCAAGAAAGTCTGAAGAACAAGAACCCGGAGGCTCACATGGTTCACGATTGCGGATATGAGGCCAATAATGATTCCGACATTGCTAAAGATGACCAGATGGACTTTGAGACTTCTGATTGTCTCAAAGACTAAATTTTGATACGACTTGTCTTATTGCTTTATGATTTGCTTTGATGTTTCACGATTTTTATATATATATAAAAGAATTGATTTTGAATTCATTATCTTGCCTGATCTTATTTGAACATATGAATGTTTTATTTGATAAAGAGTTGCCTAAAGGGCATAAAGCCAAGTAAGAAATCATGAATGGGTATAGTAAGCATAGTAAAGAAACTATGGCTAAGGCATTGCCTTAAAAGACATTATACACACCCAAAAGAACATGTGACCCATTGAAGTTATAATGTATGGTTTCCAAGTAGAAACAATGGGTAAGGAAAGAAACAAGTTCCTTTAGATTTTAAGAAAAATAAAACGCCTAAGACCTTATAAGTGGTCGAGACTATACCTATGATCTCTACTGATTTAAAACTATGCTATAAGATCAATATGATAAGAGGCAAGAGAAGTGGTGACTATACTGATATATCCCACGAAATTTTACACTATATGGCGTGATAGGATTAGCCATCCTAAAGTCTAAACTTGATGCAAAGATTGAAAAGGTACAGAGTTATCCTGTAAAAGATCTCACGTTGTGACACATGTACACAAAGGGAAACTCATTAGGCTTAATTGTCCCAAGCACCACGACCTTATAGTATGGTCATGAGGGGGAGAGAGGATAAACCCATGATCAATACTACAAGTTCGTGTACCACTATGGTCTAAGACCATGTTATATGGCTCGGTCATTACTCGGCCGTAGAGGCCATGATACAAACGGCCAAACCGAAGAGGCCATTACTCGGCCGAAGAGACCATGTTATGGTCGGCTGCAAAGACCATCACCTATACACGGCTTAGCCACGACTTGTATACGCATAGTGCAGGCTTGGCCGCACACAAGCCATTACCAATAAAAGGTTCGGCCATGTAAGCCATTATCTATAAGACTAAGATTCTAAAGTCTATAAGCTTGGAGACATTATGTTTTACATGTATAGAATGATAATATGATCATATGCATCAGGCAATATAAGTGAGCATAGATATTCTCATCTCAGATTGAATACGGGTCATAAAACCAGACATACACCATCTTAAGAGATTATGAATAAACCACCACATACATACATGTGCCGTCTAAGATGGAACCTCAGAAGAAGATTGGGAATATATAAGAATAAGATCTTCTCCACGAATTCAAAGGACCGTGAGCCAAAACATGGGTGATCAAATAGTGGCCAGGTACGGATTGCATGAAACAAATGAATCCGAATATTAAAGGAGAAAGATTATAAGCTGGATAAAGAATGTTAAAAGTAAGAATGGTTTTAACCATCATTGTCTTGGCAAAGATCCTCGGACTAGAGATTATAATTTAAAACGTCCAAAGAAAGATTATAAAGCTAGCTAATTGAGAAGCTAATCGAAATGCCAGACACTGACCCGAGAAATGACTAACCAGCTTAGCACCAAATGAATGTCCTAGAAGAGACATAATCAAGTTGCTATAGAGTCTATACAAGATAAACCAAGTGTTCCATAAGATAAAGGAATCTCGGATAGAAAAATGGTGCATAGAATACAGATCCGAGATTATAAGAGAAACCATACCAGACATTGAGAAAAGGCTGCGCAACTACACATCTAAGGTACCAAACCATGTAGTCTTGGGACGCCAAGCTACTAGGTAATAAAGGTCTTGGATAATAAGATCTCAAATCTATAGATCATGTCTGGAATATAATGGAACCACATGAAAGTGTCGACACACACACGAAAGAGTACTCATACAATCATAAAATATCATAGAGATTAGAAAAGATAAAACGTGGAGGTTCAAAGTATCTAAAAGAGAGATTGGCGTATTGGCCATATACATATAAAGAAACGCCATCTGATAAACCAGTGAAATAGATGGATCTTGTGAGATAAAGAAACCGTGAGAGAAGGTACATGATCACGAGGTCTAAGAATGTTCATGTCTTCCTACTTAACAGCATTAGATTATAGCTTGTTACACAAGGTACTCACAGAGATCAAAGGAACAGATTATAAGGAGATAAACTCCTATGTGGTGGATGCTGCTACAGATTTTCGAAATTGAAAATGGTCTGGTCATAAGAATGAAATTAGATACAAATGATGTAGTAAGCAGCATATGGATCACTGGATAAGATGAAAGAACAGCTTCGTTCCTAAGCTGATTCATGGACTGAAACATAAAGCAGCTGCATATAGTATGTAAAAGAAATTGATCACGCATGATCATTGATCTTGGAGTTGTATAAAAGACAATCCAATACAGTCCATATATTTGAAATTCCTTGTGATTATACTAAACCTAAAAGAGGTTAGTAGGCATAGAATTAATCTATGTGGGTGTCCGACCAAAAGCGTCCGGCCCCGGCCCTTCAAACTAAAGATGTCCGACTCTGTCCGTCTAAGGACGTCCGACTCTTCAGCAAAGAACGTCTGGCTCTTCTACTAGACGCGTCCGGCTTTTAAGTCTAAAAGGCGTCTAGCCCTTCTTCTTGATCATGGGCTAGTAGAGACAAAAGATCAACCGGATACAAATGTATTGTAGTCCATAAGCTTGTGAGAGTCGAAATCTATAACCTAATAATATATATTTCAGTGTGTGATATAATCCACAGCAACAGAGATCATGAGACACCATCAAGAGATGGATAAAGGACTACAATGTCCGAGATAGATATGGTACTATCGATGTCCACATGAGAGATACATGAGAGTGTTCGGCCACAGAGCCATAATGAGAAATTATAAAACTCAAAGCAATGATCATTGATCTTGAACACTCATGAGACAAGTAGTGGACATGTATAGACGAGGTCTATGACCCAGAAATGGATCGGCCAGATCGAGACATAGGTTCATGATAACCATGTCTAGTACATTGTCCATAAGTACTTATTTTGTCCGATCAAAGTAAAGAGTTAACAGTAGACGATCACGTCTAGACTATGGACACATGCAAAGACGATTTGCAAAGACCCAATAGTGATCTCCGAGGACAATGTGATTCACATTGCTTAGCACATATACTTTACCGGGACACTCGATGTCAAAAGACATGAGATACGACCTAAGAGGTCGAAGTGGTCTAGTTACGGCTTAGTAATGAAACTGGCCGATTACTTCCCATCCTATACATACAAGAAATATCACGCACAAGATGCGTAGAATGTAGAACCTACACTGAGGTTCACATCAGGGGGAGTAGTGCGTGTTGTTCTCTTTTTCCTTCATCATGATTTTGTCCCACTGGGTTTTCCTGATAAGGTTTTAATGAGGCAACATGAAGCGTACTACAAATCATGTATGGTTATGGCATCCAAGGGGGAGTGTTATAAATCATTGAGTGGATTGCCATTAACCAGGCCCGGACCGAGACCGGCCCAATACCTAGAAGACGGAGAGATGACTGAAGCCTAGAGAGAGGAGAGAGAGAGCCGACTTCAGGAGAGAGAAAGGCGGCCACAAAGCTTGAAGAAAAAGAAACCCTTTCATTTTCCTAGTAGATGTAATCTTTCCATTATTATGTATTAATAGTTTTCCTAATCCTAATAAGTTTAGGTTTTGGATACTTTTCATTTATCTTTATCTTGTAATCCTTATATAAAGGAACCTTTATTGATCATTAATAAGAACAGATAAATATTCAGTCTCTAAAACTCTCTATCTAAAACTCTCTAATTACAACGAGTACCATTTTAGTGGTTGGTGATGTGGTAAACACAGTGATGATGCATTAACTAATATATTGATTAGTCATAATGATATGAGGATATGCAATATATTATTTTGACCATATAGACATGTGTCGTAGATTTTTTTGCAATTATACACGCAAAAAAAAAATCAAATATAAAACAAGTTTATTCACAATTTTGGAAAGTCATTTAATAATAAAATAAATCCCAAGACCAGATGTTATATAAATAGAACCTCTCTTCCAACCCAAATCATAAGCAAAAAACAGCATTTTTTTTTCTTTGTAACTGAACAGCATTTTAGTTTCTCAGCACATTTAACATACAAAAATACTATGGGCGTCACAAAGACTCAGCTGGCTTTTCTTGTTTTAGTAGTATTTGTAACTTTTCTCTCCAACCACAATGTTTTGGCTGCAGGTATGTTTAATTTTTTATTTAGTTATTACAAAACTAATCTTGATCATTTTAAAAGCAATAGCTAGAGATATGCTGAATTTGTAATGACTAAGTTTTGTGGTTTTGAATATATATATAAATATATAAATTGATGTCGTATCCATGGCCGGTTCTGAGATTTTTGGGACCGTAAGTGATTTGATAATGATTTCAATATAATAATTTTTATATAAATTCGGGGCCTTTTTTTTTACAAATTCAGAGGCTATGCTCATGTGATTTTCTTCAAAAAGTTTGAGAGCCCTATGCCAATGTTTTATTCGGCTTTGTCCAGGACCGAACATGGTCACTTGTATCAATTATTACAATTAATATTTATTTGGGCATGTGGTACAGAGCTGGAAAAGTTTTCATATGACCACTGCAGAGTATTGTGTTCGGATACCTACGCATGGCATGAATGTTGGACTGACTGCATAACTGCTGGCTATCACGGTGCTGGGGAGTGTGCTTCTCCTTCTCCTAATGTTCCTAAGAAATGTTGTTGTCAAACTTAACAATATTGCCATCAAACTCATTCCTTATGCAGCAATTCGAGTTTTGTATCATGGAATAAAAACTATTTATCTTTGACTTATTTTGCTTACAAGCAATAACTATCAGAATATTTATACATAATAAGAAAAATATTATTAAATAATATTTTAAATATTCAAAAATAACTATTCTAATGTCTTATTTATTTTTACTATTGTTAATAAAAATAAAATCTTTAAAATATCTTTATTTTAAATATTCTAATGACTTATTTATTTTTATTATTGTCTAAGACCATTTCTAATGGTATAAAAAAATTTAAAAAAAAAATTCACTCTAAAATAGAATAACTCTATTGTAAAGTTGGATTTGCTCCAATAATTTACTCTATAACATTTTATCTAAATTGATAAATTATCTAAAATATTGTGAAGCCCAAATCAACAGCTCGATCTACTGTGATCTTGATATATTGGATCATTGGATTATGCCACTAAAGTGGGTATGACATTTGAAATCATCTATGAGTTGTGTCGTCTTTCCATCCTATTGGGCGGCCTACTGATATTCCGTGTTTTTAACGGTTTTAAACTCGTTTTGGAGCAATTAAATGGTCGGTTTTAATTAATGTTTTGGTCTATTTGATGCGTTTTGGTGTTCTTAAGTGTAATATGCAGGTTACTAGATAGCTTGAAAGAAAAGAACGCATTCGGGATTTATTCAGAAGCAAGATGGACCGAACAATGGACCGAATGAAGTATTGATCGCACAGAGCACGAGATCGACCGATCCGGGCTACCTGGATCGACCGATCCCAGGCTTTCATACACGAGATCGACCGATCCGAGCCATGTGGATCGACCGATCTCAGGCGCTACGGGCTCCACACGCACAAACGAGCTTTTCACTCCTTTTTACCCACTCCCCTCAATAATTCAGAGAAGAACTCGACCTTTGAGACTCAGAAAAGACCAGGGGCGACCAAGGAGGAGATTTACAAGTTCTAGAGAGAAGATTTGAGTGTTTTGTACTTGTTTTGGTGTGATTTGTGAAGATTTGTAAAGGAGTTCATCTCAAAACCATTTGGAGAAGATCTTCTGAACCTTTACTCTGTTTTAATACAATCTTATCATGTTTTCTTCATCAAAATCGTTTTGTTCTTGCTTAGTTATGTGTGAGTAGTCATCTAGTTGGGTTTAGGGGTTCTCATAGGGGATTTCTTGATGTTTTGATCCATAAAACGTGTGTAGACTAAGGGATTACGTTTTGGTTCTTCATCTAATGGATTTCTTACTGCTTGAACTGAATTGATCACTTAGTTCATGATTTCAGATTGTTTGATGCACCGAAAGTGATTGTTTGAACTTCCGAAAATACTTTAGATGAGCAAAGTGTCCTTAACCCTCGGAAGTTGATGTTATTGCGCTTTGTGAACATATTGAACCTGTTCTTAATGCTTGTTTAGAAATTGAAACTCAGCGGAAGTTAGTGTGGAGATTTCTATAACATAGAGAATTAGCGCTACGGAAGTAGGTTAATTCTAATATCGTGTTTGAGTTCTAGACGGTTCTTAATATATCCCTGTGTCTTCCATTAATTGTATCTTGATTAAAAAGAAATCCCTGAGAATTCCCAATGCCCAACGTTTGTTTTAAAATAGTTTTCAAATCGTTTAAATCATCTTTTTACATGCTTGTTTATGCTTTGTGACACTAGAGAAAATTAAATAAAAACCATCAAAAATATATTTTGATTCGCTGTAGCTATTAACTTGTCTGCAACTCTACGTGTGATCATCGGTCCCTGTGGATTCGATCCCGTATTACTACTGCGTACTTTACTGTGCACTTGCAGTTAGATAATCGGGTTAAAACTCGAGACATCAAGTTTTTGGCGCCGTTGCCGGGGACCATTTGGTCACCCTAGAGTTAATGATCAGTTTAAGACTATAGCATTTTCTTTATTTTGTCTAATGTTTCTGTCTTTCTCTTTCTGTTTGTGTTTTCAGGTGAATGAGCGGATTTCATACTAGAAGCAAAGGATCATCGAATTTAATACCTTTGGAGTTAGAGCTCGGCCGCCTAGAGAGACAAGTGAAAAAGAAAAGACTTGAGTCCGCTGAAGAGGTTGAAATGGCTGAACACCAAGAAGACCAATTTCAGGACAACCCGCAAAATCCAATTCCTGTAAATGAACGAGAAGGCAACAATGCTGGTGATAATCAGCAGGCTGGTGTAGCTGCAAGACAACAGGCTGGAGACTATGGCATGCCTAGGATGACGCTTGCACATTATGATACACCAGATGCATTCTATGCCGATCGTTCTGGGATTCGCCCACCTCCCATTGAGAGAAGAGACTTTGAGATCAAGACTGGTCTCATTAATTTGGTGGAGAAAAATCCGTTTCATGGAAACCCGTCTGAGGACCCGATGTATCACTTGGAGCATTTTGAGCGAGTCTGTGACACCAGCAGACATAATGGAGTTCCTCAAGGCGCTTTGAAATGCAGGTTGTTCCCGTTTTCCTTAGCTGATAAAGCTATCAGATGGTTAAAGTCCATCCCTCCAGGATCTCTTACTACATGGGAAGAGACAAGAGCTGCTTTTCTACAGCATTTCTTCACCAAGTCAAGGTCCACATATCTGAGAAGCAGAATTGGAAGCTTTCAGCAGCTTGATTCAGAAAGCTTTCATGAGGCTTGGGAGCGTTTCAAGGAGTACACACAGGACTGCCCTCACCATGGCTACACTGATGTGAGTTTGCTGAACATTTTCTATAATGGAGTTCATGAAGAGAGTCAAGATGCCATGGACACAGCAAGTAATGGTGATTTCATGACCAAGACTGTTGAAGAAGCTTACACCTTGTTGAACAACCTGTCATCCAGCAAAGCAAACCGCAAGTCAAGGTTTGATACCAGCCAGAAGGGTGTTGGTTATGAATCCAAGAAGATAGATGAGTTGAATGCCAAGATTGAGATGCTTCTCAAGAGAGATCAGAAATCTGTGAAATTTGTGGAGGAGCAAGGCTATCGTTCCTCACAAGAAGCTGTTGGTGATGATTCAAGTGATATGCAGGCTGATGTGAACTACATTGGTGGTCAAGGAAACTACAACAGAGGCTACAATCAGAACCTTGGGTGGAATCAAAATCAGCAAAATAATCTGTCTTACCGGAGCAACAATGTGGAGAATCCACAACATCAGTCCTACCCTCAGGCAGGAAACAGGCAGAACCAGAATCAGAACCAGAGTGTGTTCAACCAAGGATTTCAGAACAGAAATCAATATCAGGGGAACAACTCGGGCAACTCAGGATTTCAGCAAAGGCAGCAGTACAACAACTATCAGAATCAAGGAAATGCCTCTTCGTCACAGCCTTCTCAGGATAACGAAATTAAGAAGATGCTGCAAATGGTGCTAGAAGGTCAGAAGAATAGCACTGCAGAGATAAACACCAAGGTGGATAACATGTATGGAGAGCTTAATGGGAAGTTTGAAGCTTTGAACACCCATTTGAAAGTTTTGGAAAAGCAAGTTGCTCAAACCGCCTCCAGCAGCAGAACAGCACCTGGATTTCTACCAGGGAAGTCAGAGACGAATCCAAAGGAGTTTGTGAATGCTATAACACTTAGGAGTGGAAAAACGATTGAGGAATCGAAAGAGAAAGAGATCGACCGATCTCAAGAACAGATCGACCGATCCAAGGGGAAGGAGATCGACCGATCCGGTCCATCTGGATCGACCGATCCCGTGTCGACAAAGCCAAATTCCTCTGAACCTGAAGAGGTGTATGTGGCGCCTCCTGCTTATGTTCCTAAGGCTCCATACCCATCCAGACCAAGGCAGAAGATCAAAGAACGTGAGTACGAGAAGCTAAAGAACCTTGTTGGGGAGTTACATGTGAGATTGCCATTCGTTGAAGCGGTGAAGATGGTACCTTCTCTTAAAAGGTACATGAAGGAGATTCTTACCGATAAGATGAGCCTAGAGCGGGGTGTGTTGATGCTCAATGAGGAGTGTAGCGCAGTTCTACAAAATGTCATGCCTAAAAAGCGTGAAGATCCCGGAGCATTTGTTCTACCATGCCGCATTGGATCACTTACTTTTGAGAAGAGTCTCTGCGATCTGGGTTCAGGAGTGAGCCTAATGCCTTTCTCTGTCTCTGAGAGGCTAGGCATGACGAACTACAAACCTACAAGGATCTCCTTGGTCCTTGCTGACCGATCAGTGCGAAGACCAGTCGGTGTACTAGAGAACATCCCTGTTGGTGTTGGAAAGGGATACGTGCTTACCGATTTTGTAGTTCTGGAGCTGGAAGAGGAACCTAAAGATCCTCTCATTTTGGGCAGACCGTTTTTAGCTACTGCTGGAGCCATGATTGATGTACAGAATGGGCATATAGACTTACGTCTAGGAGACATGGCGATGAGATACAATGTGGAGAAGGTGCTGAAAAATCCGACTATTGATGGACAGACTTTCTGGGTTGATACATTGACTGAACTGGTGGAGGAAATGGATGAAGAGTTGCACACTGATGATCCTCTACAAGTCGCATTGACCCAAAGGGAGAGTGAGTTCGGGTTCATGAACCAAGAAGTGGTTGGATTTTCTGAGATTTTGGATTCAGCCTCACCGATTGAGAAGCATGTCGCCTATGTCAGCCTTGAAGACTCAGGCACCGATAAAACCGTCAAACCGTCATCCTCCCAACCAGATTGGAGTGAGGAGAATGCTCCAAAGGTGGAACTTAAAGCCCTCCCAGCTGGGCTGAGGTATGCATTCTTGGGACCGAATTCCACATATCCTGTTATTATTTGTGCTAACCTGAATAATGTGGAGACCGCTTTGCTTCTTTCAAAATTGCGAAAGTATAGAAAAGCATTGGGGTACTCTTTGGATGATATTACAGGTATTTCTCCAGATCTTTGCATGCACAAGATTCACTTGGAGGATGAGTCAAAGACGTCCATAGAGCACCAGCGAAGACTGAATCCCAAACTGATGGAAGTTGTGAAAAAGGAGATTCTAAAGCTGTTGAGTGCAGGGGTGATCTACCCAATTTCAGACAGCACTTGGGTGAGCCCGGTTCATGTGGTTCCTAAGAAGGGTGGCATCACTGTCATCACAAATGAGAAGGATGAGCTGATTCCTACCAGAACAGTCACAGGGCATAGGATGTGCATTGACTACAGGAAGCTAAACTCAGCCACAAGGAAGGACCACTTCCCACTTCCTTTCATTGACCAGATGCTGGAAAGACTAGCCAACCACCCCTACTACTGTTTTCTCGATGGCTACTCCGGGTTCTTTCAGATACCCATTCATCCAGACGACCAAGAGAAGACAACATTCACCTGCCCATACGGTACTTTTGCCTACAGGAGAATGCCTTTCGGATTGTGCAATGCTCCTGCCACTTTCCAGAGATGCATGATGTCGATCTTTACTGATCTTATTGAGGACATTATGGAGGTTTTTATGGACGATTTCTCAGTCTACGGTTCTTCATTTAGCGACTGCCTTGCTAATCTGTGCAAGGTGCTGGAAAGATGTGAGGAGAAGAACTTGGTGTTAAATTGGGAGAAGTGTCATTTCATGGTGAAAGATGGCATTGTTTTGGGTCACAGGATATCAGAGCAGGGTATCGAGGTTGACAAAGCAAAGATTGAAGTTATGACCAGCCTACAGCCTCCCAGGACAGTGAGGGATATTCGGAGTTTTCTGGGACATGCCGGTTTTTACAGGAGGTTTATCAAAGACTTCTCTATGATAGCGAGGCCACTCACCCGTCTGCTGTGCAAAGAAGCGAAGTTTGTTTTTGATGCTGACTGCCTCGCTGCGTTTCAGATTCTCAAGAAGTCTCTAGTCAGTGCTCCCATTGTGCAGCCACCAGATTGGGACTTGCCATTTGAAATAATGTGTGACGCAAGTGATTACGCGATTGGAGCTGTTTTGGGGCAGAGAAAAGACAAGAAACTCCATGTGATCTATTATGCCAGCCGAACGCTTGATGATGCTCAAATCAAGTATGCTACCACTGAGAAGGAGTTGCTGGCAGTAGTTTATGCTTTCGAGAAGTTCAGGTCCTATTTGGTGGGCTCGAAAGTAATTGTGCACACAGATCATGCAGCCTTGAAGTACCTGATGACGAAAAAAGATGCTAAACCGAGACTCTTAAGGTGGATCTTACTCCTACAGGAGTTTGATATTGAGATCAGAGACAAGAGAGGAGCAGAAAATGGAGTGGCAGATCATCTTTCCCGAATGAGAGTGGAAGCTGAAACACCACTGGATGATACATTACCCGAGGAGAATGTCTATGTGATCACCTTGCTGGAGGATGAGTATTTGGATCAGGCTGATTGCTGTGCCATGAGACAAATTCAGGATGATCTCCCATGGTTTGCAGACTTTGCAAACTACCTATGTGCTGGAATTGAACCACCGAACCTGAAGGGATATGAGAGGAAAAAGTTCATGAGAGATGTGAACCACTACTACTGGGATGATCCCTTCCTCTACAAGAGATGCTCAGATGGTTTATTCAGGAGATGTGTTCTGGAGAATGAGATGCAAGGGATTCTTTTCCACTGCCACAGTTCAGAATACGCAGGCCATTTTGCAACATTCAAGACGGTTTCTAAGGTCCTGCAGGCTGGTTACTGGTGGCCTACACTTTTCAGAGACGCCCATGAGTTTGTCTCAAAGTGTGATGCATGTCAGCGGAAGGGCAACATCAGTAAGAGAAATGAGATGCCCCAAAATTTCATCCTTGAAGTTGAAGTTTTTGATGTATGGGGAATTGATTTTATGGGCCCTTTCCCATCTTCTTATGGAAATGAGTACATCCTGGTTGCGGTTGATTATGTCTCCAAGTGGGTGGAAGCAGTAGCCAGCAAGACAAATGACTCTAGTGTTGTCAAGAAAATGTTCAAGACAGTCATTTTTCCAAGATTCGGGATCCCGAGAGTGGTTATTAGTGATGGAGGCTCTCACTTCATCAACAAGACGTTCGATAAACTGCTGAAGAAACATGGAGTAAAGCATAAGGTAGCTACACCTTATCATCCTCAGACAAGTGGGCAGGTTGAAATATCGAACCGAGAAATCAAAGGGATTTTGGAGAAGGCTGTAGGCAAAACAAGGAAAGACTGGGCTGTGAAGCTTGATGACGCCTTATGGGCGTATAGAACCGCCTACAAGACTCCCTTGGGCACCACTCCTTTTAATCTGGTCTATGGAAAGTCTTGTCACCTACCTGTGGAATTGGAGTACAGTGGTTTTTGGGCAACGAAGTTGATGAACTTCGACATTAAAACCGCAGCAGAAAGGAGGATGGTTCAGTTGAACGAGCTGGACGAGATTCGGTTGAACGCCTATGAGAACACCAAAATCTACAAGGAAAGAACTAAGGCATGGCATGACAGAAAGATAATCCCGAGAGACTTCGCTGCTGGAGACAAAGTCCTTCTGTTCAACTCTAGACTCAAGCTATTTCCTGGAAAGCTTAAGTCTCGTTGGTCCGGACCTTTCACCATCACAGAGGTTAGACCTTATGGAGCTGTTGTCTTGGAAGACAATGGGAGGAAATTCACCGTCAATGGGCAGAGGCTAAAACCTTACTTCACAGATGCAAAACCCGAAGAAGGAACCAACATTCCTTTAACGGAACCCGATCTCGCCTAAGGACAACAAAATAGTCAGGCTCGCGACTTTAAACAAGCGCTGACTGGGAGGCAACCCACATGGTTTGATTTTCTTTCTCTTTTGTGATTATATTTTCTTGTGTGAATTGATTTTTGGTTGTGTTTTTAGATGATATTCAGGCATGTATCACGATCAGGCATAGATAGATCGATCCTAAGGAAGAAGAGCGGTCGGATCCTATAAGAGATCGGTCGATCCTGGATACGTAGAACGGTCGATCTCAGAAACAGATCGGTCGATCCGGGTGAGGTAGAGCGGTCGATCTCAGGATATGATCGGTCGGTCGATCCGACTCGTATGGATCGGTCGATCTAAGGAGACATAGCGATAACAGCTCAAGCGCTCACGACACCGCTGCTGGACCTGAGGCAGCGGAGGACTCTGATGATGATGGAGCCTTGGAGAGGCGCTCCAAGAGGCGTACTAACCGCAACGCCTGATCGGTAATCTCTCTTGGAATTATTTTCACCCCGAGACGGTGTGAAGTAAGTCTGGGGGAGGATGCTACTTATGTACCATATTGCTTTTATTTCTTTTATTTTCTTTGTGTTTTAAAAACTCTCTCCGTATTTTTCTCAGACCCTGTGATGATTATTAGACTATTTCCTTGTGTGTTGTGCATTACATTTCATATTGACCATTTTTCAGGACTGTTAGCGCAGACAAACCGGGAACCACTTGACCAAGCAACCTCTCTTAAATCTTTTATCAAGTCTCGGTGAATTGTAATCGACTCAACTATTTTTGACCATTAATGAATTTAATTTCTTTTGACCAGGAATCAACATCAGGAAACGGTACACCATATACACATTCAGGATTTTCTTTACCACATTTTACCATTCTTTACTAATCCTGAATGGCCAGACTCATCAATAGTTTGGTACCTCACCTACACCTTACCCTTTTATTTCATCTCCATGCATTCTTACACACTGATCATATGTGCATACATGTGCAAAAACAATGGAGAGATTAGGGTAGACATGGTTCATCCGACTGCTTAGGTAGGATCGGAACATTTAGGTGGTTAGACACGGACCTGTGTGTCTAGAGGTGTAAATGGAAAAATTGGGTTTGTAAGTGTGTGATTGCATCGCAGTGTATATATTCGATTTCGGTTTGTATATATTGTTTTCAAAAAAAAAAAAAAAAAAAAAAAAAAAAAAAAATATATGATTCGATCGATTACCACAAAACATTTGCAAGTAATCGGTCCAAAAAAAAAAAGAGTTCATGTTTATATCTCATTCAGTATATTTGATTTAGACATTTTATTTTTATTTTATGTACTAGAGATGATGCTTTGTTTAAATTTGGGGTTAGAGTTTGAGATTTGTTGGGTTTTGATCATTTGAGACTTGAGCAGTTCGAAAACATGGTTATCAATATACTCGGTCTCTCCAGCGATTTTGCATAATGTTTTGCATTTTTTTTTTTGATATCGCTGATACCCACAAACACTTGAGCCTCACCTAATTAAACACTAAAACAGCTTCCCAAACACCGAGCCCGTTAAACCTGATGGAGATATCTTTGGTGGAAAGGTCACGCCCTTTTTAATGAATGTAAAGAGTTGATTACTTGAAACTGAGACTTGCAGGTCTGAAATATGGAAAGGTTTGCGCGGTCTTGGTGGGGATTTGGAATGAATGCCTTGACAGTCTCTGATTTAAGTGGTTAGCGAAATCACAAGGTAAGGTCTACTGAGGGTTAGTGAGCTCCCAAATTTTAATCCTCTTTACTTGAGGACAAGCAAAGATTCAAGTCTGGGGGAGTTGATATTCCGTGTTTTTAACGGTTTTAAACTCGTTTTGGAGCAATTAAATGGTCGGTTTTAATTAATGTTTTGGTCTATTTGATGCGTTTTGGTGTTCTTAAGTGTAATATGCAGGTTACTAGATAGCTTGAAAGAAAAGAACGCATTCGGGATTTATTCAGAAGCAAGATGGACCGAACAATGGACCGAATGAAGTATTGATCGCACAGAGCACGAGATCGACCGATCCGGGCTACCTGGATCGACCGATCCCAGGCTTTCATACACGAGATCGACCGATCCGAGCCATGTGGATCGACCGATCTCAGGCGCTACGGGCTCCACACGCACAAACGAGCTTTTCACTCCTTTTTACCCACTCCCCTCAATAATTCAGAGAAGGACTCGACCTTTGAGACTCAGAAAAGACCAGGGGCGACCAAGGAGGAGATTTACAAGTTCTAGAGAGAAGATTTGAGTGTTTTGTACTTGTTTTGGTGTGATTTGTGAAGATTTGTAAAGGAGTTCATCTCAAAACCATTTGGAGAAGATCTTCTGAACCTTTACTCTGTTTTAATACAATCTTATCATGTTTTCTTCATCAAAATCGTTTTGTTCTTGCTTAGTTATGTGTGAGTAGTCATCTAGTTGGGTTTAGGGGTTCTCATAGGGGATTTCTTGATGTTTTGATCCATAAAACGTGTGTAGACTAAGGGATTACGTTTTGGTTCTTCATCTAATGGATTTCTTACTGCTTGAACTGAATTGATCACTTAGTTCATGATTTCAGATTGTTTGATGCACCGAAAGTGATTGTTTGAACTTCCGAAAATACTTTAGATGAGCAAAGTGTCCTTAACCCTCGGAAGTTGATGTTATTGCGCTTTGTGAACATATTGAACCTGTTCTTAATGCTTGTTTAGAAATTGAAACTCAGCGGAAGTTAGTGTGGAGATTTCTATAACATAGAGAATTAGCGCTACGGAAGTAGGTTAATTCTAATATCGTGTTTGAGTTCTAGACGGTTCTTAATATATCCCTGTGTCTTCCATTAATTGTATCTTGATTAAAAAGAAATCCCTGAGAATTCCCAATGCCCAACGTTTGTTTTAAAATAGTTTTCAAATCGTTTAAATCATCTTTTTACATGCTTGTTTATGCTTTGTGACACTAGAGAAAATTAAATAAAAACCATCAAAAATATATTTTGATTCGCTGTAGCTATTAACTTGTCTGCAACTCTACGTGTGATCATCGGTCCCTGTGGATTCGATCCCGTATTACTACTGCGTACTTTACTGTGCACTTGCAGTTAGATAATCGGGTTAAAACTCGACCCATCACCTACGCCATCACGTAGGAAATTTTATTGTAAGATTATACATAAGGAACTCAAGGAACAACCTCTAAAAAAAAAATTTCCCAAAACCAAATCTATCTATATCTATATATATAAAATTAGATTTTTCTTTTCTTATGACAAGTGGCAAGGGGGTTTGATGACATGTGTCCCCATGTATTTTTGTTTTTACATTTTAGGTCTTTCTTCTTTTACACTATTGCAATTTGGCTTTGTACTTTCTAATTGTGTACTATTTTTTTTTCACACTAACCATATTATGTGAAGTTTTATAATATATTTTATTAGTCAATAAAATTAGAGATGAATAAAAAAAAAATAAAAAAATAAAAATAGATTTTAAATATTTTATTTATTCACAACTAAAAATAACATAAATTTTTACTATTTTATTAGTTTTTTTTATTAATTTTCTATTATTTTATTTACAAATTATAATTTATTTTACTATTAAAAATCAGAAAATAACTAAACTAAAAAAAACTAGAGTAAGACACATAATCTAAACTTAAATCTCTACGATCACAAAGAAAAAATAAAATACTATAGTAACACTTACTCAACAAAAGTCTGAAACACAAATGAACGCGATCAAGCATCAATCCAAAACACCAAAAAAAGATTGAGAAAGAATAATCACCGGACCAAAGTCACCACGAAGCAGGAAAACACATGCATAATGCACAACCACTAGCTAAAAGGTATGAATCATCTCACAAACAAAACAACTACATACAAGGAGCCCATGCCAACGAAGAATCACAAAGCTCTGAATAGAAGAGATCAAAGCACCAAAAGACTAACTCCACACACCTATACTAAAGGAAGCAGGAGAAGAAGAAAAGCAACATAAGGGAGGGAGAATGGAAGCCAACCACAGAGAAATCAGAGCTCAAGCTTGAGATAAGAAATAACCTTTCAAGCCCACAAAACATATACGAAGGAAAACACTATCCAAAACTTGAGTGGCATATATGTGAAATGGAGAGCCACCAGAGACACAACCAGCGATGAAAAGTGCAACGAGATGAGAGAACAAAGAAATAAAAAGAGACTACACAAAATCAGCAAACTGTGGAGCCATCCTCGAGCTATGAAGAGAACATAAAAGTCAGATCACCAAAAAACAGATCTTGAAAACCAAGACTAGCAGAGACTATCAACAGCAAGCCAACTACGAGGAAGACAACTAAACTCTGACCCAACCCAAGGAGATGTAGTTCCTAACAATAGCCAAATCTAAGGAAGAAGAGGAAAAATATTGACCAGAACAGCGTACAACATCATGAGAAACAACCGTACAACTGGGAACTCATAAACCTGATCTACAACAAATATCAGATAATCTCACAAGAGAAGAAGAAGAGGAAAAACAAGAGGAACAAATGTGAGCCTTTTCCGGTGATGGCAAGAAATACCGCATACCGGAAATGTAAATAAATACATAGATGGTGACGGCTCAAGTCAAAATATGCGGAGACGAAAAAACATCTTATTAGAATAATGTTCAATGTTGTTAAAAAAAAGAATAATGTTCAAAAATGTGAAAATATGAAATACAATTTTGACGCTGAAACCGCTAATGTTAGAATCAACAAATGCTTAAATTCAAAGTGATTGAAATTCAATATGCTTTACATTAGAAGCTCAATTCACCACTAACAAATACTACTATACACACAACAACACATTATTGAAAAGACGAACACATAATATATTAATCTATAACCTAATACTACATAACACAATAAAATATTAAATCATGCTCTTCACAAATAAATATTGACCACATAATTACATCATCCAAAAACATCATATTTAACCATAACAAAATAATATTCCGCGCGAAGCGCGGACAACCCCCTATTATATATATATAAAGTAGAGTTATCTCACTCCTAAATGCTCCACGTCAGATTTCATGTCAGAAAGTCGCTTCCTGTGGTGTCGACACGTGTCCTTCATCCAAAACGCGTCGTTTTATTTATGGAAAGCAATAGAGATTTGTGGGCTTTCGGTTTATGTTAAGAATTAAAGCCCAAAACAAGAGGCTCTTTAGTCCTCATCGCTTACCACGTTCGCTTCTTCTTCAGCGCCTGGTATCTAAAAATAAAACTATGTGTTATCTGTCAGCATCAATGGTGTCTCGAGTAATTGGATTACTAAAATCGAGTTGCAGAATCTCTTTGTTTGCCTCCAATCACGTCTTATAGCTTTCTCTTCTAATAATCCGTTCCGAGTTATTCACCATGCATTTATCACCTTAATAACTCCGTAGGCGACGTGAACCACGATCTGACTTTAATGTGAGTTATACCTCGGAACTATACCTATAAAAAGGTTAGCTTTCTTCACTTGAACATCATCTTCTCAATCTGTGAAAACACTAATCTACATATTCCATGTTAAATGGCTAACTCATCAATCTTCCTTTCTGATCTGAAAGCTGGCCGAGGCTCCTCCACCGTCCAAGTGCCGTTGCTCAGATTCTAGAAAGCCAGAAATGTCCGAGTGGAGGGGAACTGATGTCTCTTGATATGCTCTTACTGGATTCAAAGATAATTATGTTCTTAAATTCATGTTCAGATTGCTTTATGTTCACAAAACTCATGTTCAAAGTTTTCTTAAGCGATGTTAGAAATGTTCTTAAGCTTATGTTCATAGTCTTCTTATGTTATTAAACCCATGTTCATAGTGTTCTTATACTAAACATTATGAAACTGTTTATATACAGATTTCAATTGACCTACTTCAGTGAGATTTATTTAGAAACCGTTTGTGATTTTGTGATTTGACTCATGTTTATAGTCATTTTAACCGCATGTTAATATTATCTTGAAATCATGTTCATAATGTTTTCCTGATCTTAAACTCACGTCCATGTTGTTATCTATTCAACATTATCAACCTGTTATATAAACATATTCTGAATGATCATTTTTGAACCGTTTGCAAAGAATGGTTTCTTTCAAAATGTGTTTCAGGCGACCATTATGCAAGCATCCGTGAGCGTGAGCTGGCTAGCAACTTACAGGCCTTATCTCCGGCCGTTTCAATGTATTATGTCACCAGTTTTGATGTAACTCGGTATAATCAAAACTTCAGGCTCTCGGACTCCTCTCTGCTGATTCAATTCAGTGACGCTACCGCTCTTAAGAGTTAACTGAACCATCTTCTCCAATACCTAAAGAATGTTTCAGGTTCCGTAATCATAGTGAGATGCTTGGTCTAGCCAACACCAATACCCAACTTCTAGGTATTCCTCCTATAATTTGTTAATCAGTATAGCTGGATAAGATATTAATATTAATCCTCACACAGATATTATTGGTGAAATAACCGCTGTTAAGAGAAAGTTCTATTTCGCTTGAATGGCTAACTCATCTATATTACTCGCTGAAGGCTGGCCAGAGATGGGTTCTTCTTCTGTTTTGGACAGGAAAATCTGAGGATTTAGAGGTGCTCGAAACCAAAGGGTATCTCCTCATCTTCCTGACTATATCACCTTTGCCGGAGATGGGTTCTTCTTCTGTTTTGGAGAGTAGAATCTGAGGATTCAAAGGTGTTAAAGCTTTGGAGACTCCGAGAGTAAGTAAGGAACTCCATCGGCTCGAGAGGCATCTCCAATGGACGGTAAACAAGGTCTGTCTTACATGTCGGAACCATGGCTCTTTCTATTTTAGACAGAGATGAAGGAAGTGAGAGAGAAAGTGGAGGTCAAGAAAGAGACATATAGTATTGGGAGGAGACTTTTGGTGTAAGTGAAAGGCTTTTAATGGAGAAATATTTATAACTCTGCTTTTTCAGCCTTAGTTTTATTGTTTTTTAATCACTATGTTTCTTTTGGAGAACAGTTTTGATGTAAGCAAAAGGTTTCAATGTAGATTTTATTACTCTGCTTTTTAGCCTTCGTTTATTGCTTTTTTTCTTACTCTGTTTCTCTCAAGTCAATTACACTTAACAAATATGCTTTATGTGTTCGATTTTGGCCTTAATGGAGGTCTTCTTTCAAGATCACGTTTTGGGTATGATATTCTTTCATCCCGAAGCTTTTTATGTACTTTTGTGTGCGTTGTTCCTATTATGTGCACCATTAGCCTGGTTGCAGAGTTCGTCAACGTGCTAAGAACCAAAACTAAGCCTTCTATTGATGTTTTTCCCTTGCTCTTAGGTTCATGTTTGTTGCCATGCATGCTGTTACTGGTTCTTATGCGAGACAAAATTTTGTCGATTATCTTGGAGCCAAACCAGTATGTCTTGGTCACTAAGATGTATATTACATTCAGTTTTTGAACTTCTAGAGATTTCAGATGATTGATGTTGGCAAGTTTTGTAGGATTCAATTTCCCATGGAGTTCCTCTAGAAGATTTTGGACATGGCCATCCAGATCCTAATTTGACGTAAGAAAAAAAACTAAGGGGAAGACTCACCATATACACTTAGTATATAATTTTATAAACCTTCTTATATATAGATATGCAAATTGCCAGTGTATAGTCAAGTCAAGAACAACTGCCTGTCTTTTTTTTTTTTTTTTGCCAACAAGAACAATTGCCTGTCTATCTTAGCAATGGGGGAGTGAAAAGCATGGAGCTCTTTTGCAGCTATAGTTTGCTTCACAAGCATAAATTTCATATTCTATGTTGGGTGTAAGGTTCTCTTTTTAGATAGAAGGTTTTAGTTTAACAAAAACAAGTTACACATGGTGTACAAAAGCATTTTTCTTGAATAAATTTTGCATATTATTCAAAAAAAAAATAGATATGCAAATTGGTTGATGTCATGTATCGTAGCGATGGACCTAATTTCTGAGCTGCAAGTGATGGTATGTTTGTGAATAGATATCTTACAAATTTTCTTGGTTTTTTAGCTTTAAGACACATCTGTCATAAATTTAGTCACCATAATTGTGTATTTTCTGAAAGATGATGGTGACAAAAATGGTTTTAGGAAACAAATTATTTGTATAACTCCTTCAGAATATGTTGCTACTATGGCAGCCAATGCACAAGAAACGTTTCCATATTTTCGTTCTGGTCCTAAGGTGGGATTGCTTTGCATATTATGTACATGTATATATAGTGACGCTTAAATTAAAATTGCATAAAGTTGAATCTTTCTTTCTTAGGGGTCAATCAATTTCACCAAACAGTGTATATACCTGCTTTACAACCAAACTAACCAAACTAAAGTTTACGTAACAGAAAGTATAGATGTATGTATCACATTTTAAAAAAAAAATATATATATATATATATGTATAAATAAAAGTATCAGTGCATTGATCTATGTTTATATAGAACCTATATGATATCTAATAAGAATAAACATAATTAGTAAAAACTAATATTATTTTAATTTGAAAACAACAAAAAAAAATTGAATGTTCATTAAAATTTAACATGGTTTTTATTGTTTGCTCACTTGCACACGTGACCGTAATACTAATTTTTTAATAATTACACATAAGAAATAAGATATGCTATAATTATACAAAAATATGAAACAATAAATAAATCAAATTATATCAACACATCAAACATATTAAAATATCTTCACATCCAAATAAGATCTATATATATAAAGAAGAGTTTTTTTCACTCCTAGGTCATCCACATAGGATGCCACGTCAGAAAATCGAAGGCTATCATCGCGCCACGTGTCCCTGCATTCAAAACACATCACTTTCTTAAATGAATATATCTCTTCGCATTTCCATACATACATGTAGTATGTAACTGACACTTTAATGCACATCAATAAGCGCTTATATGTATATAGAGAGATCCATCGCAGCCACTACATATCCTGACAATACTCTAAGATCTTTTTAAAACAACTTTTAGTTATGGTCAAGAGATAAAACAGAGGAAAGGCTGGACTTGCAGGCAGATAGTGGAGTAACATAAGACGTCGTCATCCTTGCTCAGTCACGAGCGCATCTAACATTACCGACACCGCCTGACATCGGGTTCGTTCTGCTTATGTATTTTTAAAACATCCAAAAGTTTTTTTTTTTGTATCATTGAAAATTATTCTTATTCAGAGATTATATGTTTGTTAGTATGAATTGTATAGGATGTTTAGGCATATATATTAAACATGTATGTTTACAGATACAATATAGTACTCGATTTATGTTACATATTGTAATAGTGGTTAGAATAAAAAGGAAAAAACTGTGCTTATAATATGTTTTAGTTTTTAGTTTGAGAGAAAGAAAAATAATAATAATAAATAGATGTAGTGTATTATACGGGGATTATTATGATTTTGAAACTAAACAAATATATAGGAAAATTGCACATTTTGGATGCGAGTGCAATTCATAATAACCGGGTTTAGTTTAGAGTGCAATATTATCCTCAAAAAAATATTTAGATAGAAATTATATTTATATCCACAAACTAGATAATTTTAGTTTTATAAAAAAATTTAAATTTGTGTACATTAATTATTTTACTTAATTTTTTAAAAGTTATGTTTTGAACTTCATAAATATTATTATCACTGTTTTACAAATATATTCTTAATTTTAATATTTAAAGATTAGATGAAATAATTTATAAGAAAGGTCTTCTTTTACTATCAATTTGAAATGTTAATATATTCATATTTTAGATTTACAAACATTGTTAATACAAATATCGAAAAGTATATATAATTATTCTATTAAGTAACCTGTACTATAGCGTAATAAAATAATTTTAAAATAATAGTTAGTTTAATATGTATTTTGCTGATTTATAATATTTTTGTACAGAATAATATATGGTCGTATAAGTTTTGTTTGTGTATAATATTCTATAGCCAGTTTAAAATTTTATGTAAGTATAAATATATAATCATCAAAGCATACTATTCCTCCGTTTATTTGGTGTGTTTTACATTTGTTTTAGTTTATCCTTAGCAAATTACTGACATAACATAAAACAAAAATAACTCCTTAAATATAACATAAATATAAAAAACCAACCACAAGTACTAATAGTAGCAATGACATTGTCCTAAACAACTACAAAATATATTTTTAGTGACTAAGATTACCTCAAAGTTAAAATTTTATTTTCCACAGTATTAGATACTCTGACATAAAAAAAAAGAATTCTGGTAATTGAAAACTCAATCTCATTCTCTAAACATAATCACACTTACAACCAACTGAACATAGAAGAAAATTTATACAAAACTATATATTTCATGAAAACCGATATATTGAATTCCGCGCGTAGCGCGGACCTGCCCTAGTTACATTATATACTGTGGCGGACGCAAGTAGTAACGTACGGGGGCACGTGCCCCCATCTAATTATTATTTTTCCTACAATAATTAGTACCAGCTTAAGAAATGTCCTGCAACTCTAGAACTAGACATACTAAAAAAATGTCATGTGCCCCATCTAATTATGATGCTGCGTCCGCCCCTGATTATATACACATTCGACCCATTTCAATTACAGTGTTAAGAAAATGGTCATACTTATAAAAAGATTTAGATGTGTTTGAATTAAAAAAAACATAACAAAAAGATATGATAATAGTTAGAATAATACAAGTTAGAGAACATGTTTGACAGCAAAATAAAAACTTACACACATCAAATATACATAAATTTAAAAATTAACAAAATATAATCTCTCCTGCTTGAGTAACAACGAGCAACACTACGACGGTTTAACGTCGTCTTCACGGGTCTGTACCAAAAAAATATGCGGAAACTCAAACCATCAACAAGCTGCCATGTCAATGACATGGATAACAACTCCAAGCTTTGCTTCTATTTCAAGCAAGTCCGTAAATTCATAATCATCCTTTGAGATGACTTTACCGGCTCGACCATAAAATGCAACAACAATACATGATGTTAAGAGTTTTCAATGCTCCTAAGACAAATGTTGTAATATAAAAGATTGCCGAACCAGTTCTGAGGGATATCAAAGCACTGAGAATGCAAGTACTCACTTAATCTAAGTGCAACCAATGATTTAGATGGGTTTTATGCTATGACTAAAACTAGAAAGCAATAACAGAATGATACTTTCTTGACTAAGGGAAAAGAGAACTCATGGGCATAGGGATTAAACCTTGGGTGATCAAGTATCGAACTAAGGATGGCAAATGATCAATCAGACTATCAACCTTAAGCCTAGACACAATTCTAAGCAAGCTCTATGTCTAGATGAATGCTCATTTGCTAACATATCTCAAACATCAAATGTCTTTGGTTGAATAATATGAAAGCAATCATTACTAACAAGTCTATTAGCTATCTTAGCATCTTTAACAACAAATGTCTTTGGCAAAGTATACTAAAAGCCTAGGAGAGTTGTCTCAGGCATTTCATAAAACACCTTTTGGGTAGGAAATGTCTATTGATCAACTTTTGAGTGGCCAACTCAGAAGATGCATTATCAATACTCTACTAGCAAGGAACAAGAATGATCTACACTAAAACATCCTAGAACTAACCTAATCACCCTTGATCTCCCTAACCCATGAATTCAAAAAGGTGATTACTCACTAATCTCCATGATTCCTCTTAAACTCATATTGGATTTCAGAATAATCATGTAGAGAAATAGATAAGAAATCAACAATAACACAAGAACATAACAATCAAAGTCCAAGAGATGAACTTCTCAAGAGAGTTTTTGTGTATTTCTCAATAGATCCAAAGATAATCTGCCTGGTGGCTACCAAAGATGTTTAAAACATAGGTTTAGAAAATAAAAACGTGCATAATGAAATGACCAAAAGGCCCTTAAGTAAAATAGAAAATCGACCCAACAACAGACACGGAGCGACCTCGGCATGTCGCTCTGGCCTTCGGGAGCGACCTCAGTGGGTCGCTCTGAGAGGTCGCTCCGGGCTTTGCTTCATGTCGTCTCGCCATAGAGAAGCGAGCGATCTCGGGGTGTCGCTTTGGGAGGTCACTCCGAGAGGGGTGTGAGATGCGAGCGACCTAGGCGCGTCGCTCTGGGCAAGTCGCTTCACTGGGTGAATATGGCGAGCGACTTCACGGGGTCGCTCCAGCTAGGTCGCTCTGAGAGGTGCTTTGGAGCGACCTCATGACGTCGCTGCTGAACCTCGCTTCCCTGCTCTGCTCGTCCAATGATCACATATTTCACCTCCTTTGAGCTCCAAATGCATCCAAATAGCCCCAAGAACTCCATGTGGCACTCCAACACCTGATAGAGACTCACGTATGCAAAATGTAACCTAAACATGGCTAAATCCTAGTCTATATGATCAAAATGCACATGGATTAATTGATAAGATAATGGAAAATTGCAAGATATCAACTCCCCCAAACATGTTCTTTTACTTGTCCACAAGTGAACTTTCTAGAACTCATAGGGAGAGAGGTTTGAAGGTGGGAGCTCATAGCCAAAAGAAACACAACTGGTACTCGATTCAACATCTAATCCAGCATTAGCACACTCTCTTATTACACTCTAGCTTCTCTAGGCCTATCTCAACTCTTTTTTCCCTTACACTCATCATCAAGCATCCACACATTCAAATCAACCAACTCTCACATTCATTAAGCCCAAAACATCATATGAATTCTTGCAAATGGTCAGTTGGTCCAAGTCATTTGGTTGGGTGAGCGAAGGCTTTTATTCAAGTGATTCAAGAGGTTCGAAACATAAAATCTTTAAGGTGGTTTACTCTCGAAACAAGTAGCCTTGACATTGCACATAATATATATAAGAAATGGATCAACTCATGCATACAATGCTCAATCTCCATTGTTCTACCCTTTTCCCAAACATACAATTACACAATCATTCTCAAATGTCAAACTCAACTCACATCTCTCACCAAAAGATCCTAAGAACATTAACTCCTTCTCTTTGAAATCTACAAGGGATTTTTCACAACCTCAAAACATTACTTAGCTCCTAACAACTTTGCTAGCCCCCTTTTTCTTTTCTTTTCATATTTTTTTTTTTATTTATTTTTTATTTTTTAAATGGGGGCCAAAACTTTTCATAACTTGAGCTAGAGGTTTTTTTCTACTTATCCCAGTAAGACAATTCACTTAAACACAAAGAGTTATTTCTTTTCCTTTTTCATTGCTCCCAAATCATAATCACAACTCTCACCCCCCCCCCCCCCACTTATAGCTAGACAATAGAGTGCCCAATCCAGCAAGAATGAAGATCAAGCATTGTCGTTCCCGATACTCTCAACATTATGCACATGTAAGACTTTCCGAAGAAGGCCTCACTCATCAAACAATGAAAGCTTAAAAGAAGGGAAAGGTTTTGGGAGTGGTCTACCACTAGAGTTTGTCAAAATAAGATTGGCATAAAGGATGTGACAACTCAAGTTTGTATAGCCATGACTCAGTACACAAGGGACCATGAGCAAGAAGCATTAAGTTCGTTCAGTTCAAATAAGGTTGTAGTTGGCTTCAAAGACTGAATTTCAGCAATCAACAAGTTTCAGGAAGAGTCTTCAAGGCTCGAAGCATACAAGTGTTTTTGAGAGGTGCATAGGCTATTCAGGTGCAAAGTAATGTTCTTTACAAGGCATTTCAAATCATTGCTCCCAATGCAAGTAAATGCAACCTATATGCTCTAGACTCTCCTAGAAATGCCAATGATGCAAACTAAATGAATTTTTTTTTATGCAAATATATATGTATAATGCAATGCATGAGACTCAAAATCATCAAAGCAAACGTGATCAAATACTTGGTACCTCCCCCAAACTTAAATGACACAGTCTCTGTGTTGTCAAGGAGAGAGAGATACCCAAAAAGAGAAACTAATATGCAAAAACGAAATGGTATATACAAGGGAAAGTACTGGGTTACCTTCTATGGAGAATGAGTAGAGGGAGATGCTCCCTCCTCGTCGTCCTCAGGTGGTAACTCTTCAAGGTGCTCATCAGTAAGAGTGCCCATCTCTTCAATGTAGAAGGCTTGCCCGAACACAGTTGGTTTCTTCATTTTCTCCTTGATGTCAAAGTGGAGAACATGCCCTTTACCCAAATGGAGATCAATCGTGCCCTCTTTCACATTAACAATTGCTCCTGCTGTAGCTAAGAATGGCCTTCCAAGAATCAATGAGTCCTGAGCCTCCTCACCCATCTCAAGCACCACAAAATCTGTAGGTATCTCATATTTTCCAATCTTCACAAGTAGGTCCTCTAAGATGCCCACAGGGTACTTCACTGAACGATCAGCTAACACCAGAGAGAGTTTACACTTCTTGTACTGAGTGAATCCAAAATAGACAAAGGCATCACGCTGACACTAGCTCCCAAATCGCAGAGACATTTCTCAAATATCATAGGTCTAAGAGCACAAGGTAGTGTGAAGCATCCTGGATCCTCTAACTTCTCTGGAACGTCAAGCCTTTGGATGATGGCACTGCACTCATGGGTAAGAATCATCATGCTTTCCATTTTCTTTTTCTTTGCAGCTACAACATCCTTCAGGAACTTGTTGTATTGAGGAATCAACATGAAAGCATCGATGATGGGCATTGCAACCTGAGCTTCACTCATTTGCTTGTCAAACAAATCCTTGTACTTCTCTAGCAGCTGTCTCTTGAATCTACCAGGGAATGGTAGTTTGGGTTCATAGGGAGGAGGAACAAAAGAATTCTCACTTGCTGGAGCAAGAACTTCACCATCTTTCACTGTTTTCTTCTCTTCTCCAACCTTTCCTTTACCCTTGGCTTCCACAATCTTCTCCAAGATTTCATCATTGATTTTCTCATCAACAATCACCACTTCATCATCTAAGTTGATGGCCACCTCCTCACCTACTTTCTCAGCATCCTTGGTGAGGGTTGTAGGAGGTAACTGCTTACCACTCCTGAGGGTGATAGCTTTGGCCTCCTTGGGGTTTTGGTCAGATTTTCCAGGTAAAGATCCTTGCTGGCGAGTCTGGTGAGTGTTCATGGAAGCAAACTGATTCTCTAAATTCTTGACTGTAGAAGCAAGATGTGAGAACTTGTTGTTGAGCTCATTGTAGCTCCCATCAATCTTGGAATGAAGGTTCTTCAACTCATAACCAACATGCTTCTCACTTCTAGTCTGAGACTCCAAGATTTGTTTCAGCAGGGTGTTAGTGCTGCTCTCTTGAGGAGCAGGGGAACCAGATGAGGGGCTTTGCTGAGGTTGATAGCTGCCTTGCTGGTTGTGTCGAGGCGGATAACCACTCTGTTGGTTGTTGGGATAGGATTTATGTTGGTAGTTGTTGTACTGAAAGTTGGGCTCTTTTTTGTACCAGCTACCATTGTTGTTGATGAAACACATCTCTTCCTGACCTTCCAAACCCTCAACCTCATGGACAACAGGTGGATCGTCCTGCTTGGAGTTACCAACAAACTTCAGCTGCTCTTGTGTGGCTTTATCAGCAAGGAGGATGTCTATCTTATCCTGTAGAGCTTTCAACTCCTTCCTCGTCTGCTTATCATCTGTTCGACTGCTTCTGTCGTGGTCTCCACTGTAGATTGCATCACTCTTTACCATGTTATCAACCAGCTCCTCTGCATCTTCCTCAGTTCTCCCCAAGAAGAACCCATTGCTAGCTGTATCCAGTCTGGCCCTGTACTTAGGAAGAGCGCCACGGTAGAATGTGCTCAGCAAGCTCTCCTTAGAGAAACCATGGTGTGGGCATTGAGTTTGGTAGCCCTTGAATCTCTCTCAGGCTTCACTGAATCCTTCCAAGTTCTTCTGTTGGAAACTAGAGATCTCATTTCTCAGCTTAGCAGTTCTTGAGGATGAGAAGAATTTCTCCAAGAATGCTCTCTTGCAGTCATCCCAAGTGGTGATAGAATCGCTGGGTAGAGACTTCTCCCACTGACGTGCCTTATCCCCCAAAGAGAAAGGGAATAGCTTGAGCTTTAAAGCATCTTCGGACACACCATTGGTTTTTGACAACCCGCAATAGCTGTCAAACCTGTCCAAGTGATCAAATGGGTCCTCTAGAACCAAGCCATGATACTTGTTGTTCTCAATCACGTTGAGGAGTCCTGATTTGATCTCGAAGTTGTTGGCTGCTACAGCTGGTGCTCGGATTCCCAGTCTGTGACCATGAATGTTGGGGCGGTCATAAGTACCAATGGGTCGAGCTGCCTGTGGTTGGTGTTCTGCCCCTTGCGGTGGATCTGCCATATCAATATCCAATCGCTGCAAGTGGGCTTGTTGTTCTTCTTCTCTTCTAGCTCGAACACACTCCCTCTCTAAAGCTCTGATGTCTGCTACTATTGGAACTAGGTTTGTTGGATCCCTGCTCCTCAAGTTCATACACCTGAAAGTTAAAGGTAGGTGAAGAAGAAGAATCAGAAGCAAAAGAAAATAAAAATGACTTAGTCTCAAGTAAGTGACTAAATCTCAATGTTCAAATCTACTCAGAATTTGGCAACGGCGCCAATTTGATGTTAGGAGTTTTCAAGGCTCCTAAGACAAATGTTGTAGTATAAAAGATTGTCGAACTAGTTCTGAGGGATATCAAAGCACTGAGAATGCAAGTACTCACTTAATCTAAGTGCAACCAATGATTTAGATGGGTTTTAAGCTATGGCTAAAACTAGAAAGCAATAACAGAATGATACTTTCTTGACTAAGGGAAAAAAGAACTCATGGGCATAGGGATTAGAAATTGGGTGATCAAGTATCGAACTAAGGATGGCAAATGATCAATCAGACTATCAACCTTAAGCCTAGACACAATTCTAAGCAAGCTATATGTCTAGATGAATGCTCATTTGCTAACATATCTCAAACATCAAATGTCTTTGGTTGAATAATATGAAAACAATCATTACTAACAAGTCTATTAGCTATCTTAGCATCTTTAACAACAAATGTCTTTGGCAAAGTATACTAAAAGCTTAGGAGAGTTGTCTCAGGCATTTCATCAAACACCTTTTGGGTGGGAAATGTCTATTGATCAACTTTTGAGTGGCCAACTCAGAAGATGCATTATCAATACTCTACTAGCAAGAAACAAGAATGATCTACACTAAAACATCCTAGAACTAACCTAATCACCCTTGATCTCCCTAACCCATGAATTCAAAAAGGTGATTACTCACTAATCTCCATGATTCCTCTTAAACCCATATTGGATTTCAGAATAATCATGTAGAGAAATAGATAAGAAATCAACAATAACACAAGAACATAACAATCAAAGTCCAAGAGATGAACTTCTCAAGAGAGTTTTTGTGTATTTCTTAATAGATCCAAAGATAATCTGTCTTGTGGCTACCAAAGATGTTTAAAACATAGGTTTAGAAAATAAAAACGTGCATAATGAAATGACCAAAAGGCCCTTAAGTAAAATAGAAAATCGACCCAACAACAGACGCGGAGCGACCTCGGCATGTCGCTCCGAGAGGTCGCTCCGGGCTTCGCTTCGTGTCGTCTCGCCATAGAGAAGCGAGCGACCTCGGGGTGTCTCTTTGGAAGGTCGCTCCGAGAGGGGTGTGAGATGCGAGCGACCTCGGCGCGTCGCTCTGGGCAAGTCGCTTCACTGGGTGAATATGGCGAGCGACTTCACGGGGTCTCTCCAGCTAGGTCGCTCTGAGAGGTGCTTTGGAGCGACCTCATGACGTCGCTGCGGAACCTCGCTCCCCTGCTCTGCTCGTCCAATGATCACATATTTCACCTCCTTTGAGCTCCAAATGCATCCAAATAGCCCCAAGAACTCCATGTGGCACTCCAACACCTGATAGAGACTCACGTATGCAAAATGTAACCTAAACATGGCTAAATCCTAGTCTATATGATCAAAATGCACATGGATGAATGGATAAGATAATGGAAAATTGCAAGATATCAATACACATCAATGTTCCTTGCATTTTGCGCTGCATCGAAAATATTTGCCACAAATTTTCACGGAAATTAATATATGGATTGATTGCTATATTTAATGTTTCAAAACCAAATTAGTTGTCCAAATAAATATTCTAAAAAGTATTGAAGTGCAAATGTACGAATAACGCAATAGGCTGGTGCAGACAAGACTAATCGATTGTATCACACTGCCAATCAAATGAGCATACAAAAATGTTTACAAAAGTTTTATATCTTCAAAAACCAATACATCACATTCCGTGCGTAGCGCGGACAGACCCTAGTGTTAAATAAAAAAAACCTCTCTTCCAAACCAAATCAAAAAAAAAAAAAAGCAGAATTTAATTTCTCGATACAGGTAATATAATGGGTAACACAAAAAGACGGATGGTTTTTACGATAAATAACTGCTTATCTATGATTTATTTTGCTTCTAAAAAATAACAATCAGAGTATTTATACATAGTAAGAAAAATATTTTTCAACTCAATGCTGAAGAAATCATGCTTTGGCTAAGGTAACTTTGATGAAACTTCGTAACTCTGTTTGAGACCTGTTTTCTAGTATCCTATTAAATATTAATGAATGTTTGTTCAAAAAAAAGTAAGAAAAATACTTTTCAATAATGATCTATAAATTCTGTAAATTAAATATCTGTATGAATTTTAAATATTCAAAAAGTTTAATTATTTTAAATAACTGTTTTAATTTCTTTTTTTATATTTAAAATAAAATGCATAAAATTAAAAAGATCATAGATCATCATCACAACATTAACAGAAGAATACCACACGGTAGCTTTTTAAAAAACCTTGCATATATATCCCCCAAGTTTGCGGGAAAAAGGGTTTTTAATTCCCAGACTATTTGTAATAGGCAATTTAAATACAGAAGTTTTAGTTGCACGTTTGTATTCCCCAATTTAATGATGACTTTAAATTAAGTATCAAAAAAGTCAGACGTCATAACCCGTTAATATTATATGAAACAGCGTTTGTGATTTTCCTTGAAAACAAAGAAATCCCCAAACTGAAACCCTAGATCGAGTGCAGAGAGATTTCCAGCGTGCGTGATGGTGAAGACGTTCACCGGAAGACGAGGAAGAGCACGAAATAAGCTTCAAATCCAAAGGGGTTCATCAAATCCCATAGTTTTTGAAGTTCCAGATGTTTCTTTTCCTCCCACAGTTCACGAAGGTTTTAAAGTTCCTGAAGTTTCAATAACCACTAAGAAAAAAGGTAAAATCAGTTCTTTTCATGTTAATAATTCTTATTATTGATTCTTGTAATTGATTCTGTCGCATGATGACTTCTTATTAGGACACGAGATGAAGAAGGTTCTTGATTTGATGAAGAAACAGTGAGACATGAGGATGAAGAAGAAACAGTGGTACATCGTAATGAACAAGAAGCTATGGACTCGGGTGAGAATTCATCTGTTGAGGCAGATGATTGTGAGGTTATTGTTGAAGATATGGCTGGATATAAGGAGTCTGAACCGGTGCTGCAGTCAAATGATAATGAGCTTCTCGATGTACCAATTCGTGAAGACGATCATTTTAGAGAAGCTGGCTGTGAAGATGGAAATGAAAACTACGAGGGTAATGAAGATAGTGGCGATGATATCTGGAACGACGATCACATACCGGATCCATTATCAGATGATGACCGTCATGAAGTAGAAGAAGAAGGAAGGCAATTCAACTATGGAGATGATGAAAATTTAGCTTTAGGAAAGACGTTTAATAACGCTGAAGAATTCAAGTATGATGTTCTCAAGTACTCGTTGAAGACGCAATACGACATAAAGTTCTATAAGTACTTCGAATTAATCCAAAAATTAGGTCACATGTGATGGTTGAAGAGATAAAAAGAGAGTATAACATGATTGTGACCTTGGAACAATGCAGAAGAGCGAAAGCAACACTTGCGCCAGAAGAAAAGCTGGTCATGAAGCCCATTTTGCTAGACTTTGGGATTATCAGGAAGGTACTTTCATCGAATGTTGGATCAACAATGGAGGTTGAGACAATTCCAGGACCAGTTCCTAGAAGCAAACAAAGATTTTACAGGTTGTATATGTGTTTTGAAGCCTTGAAATCATCTTGGAAGGAGTCATGCAGACCCATTATAGGACTGGATGCTGCTTTTATGAAATGGGATATAAAAGGTCAAATGCTAGCTGCTGTCGGTAGGGACGGGGATAATCGAATTTTCCCAATAGCTTGGGCTGTCGTTGAAGTTGAGGATAATCCTAATTGGCTATGGTTTGTGCAACTACTGAAAAATGATTTAGGACTTGAAGATGGGGAGGCAGTTACAATAATCTCAGACAAGCACAGGGTATATGTTTAGGCTTCATTTGTTCGTTTATACTTTTTTCTTGCTTTGTACTTAAGCTCAATGTTCATTTGCACAGGGTATACTGCATGCTGTTCATGAAGAGCTTCCTAAAGCCGAACACAGAATGTGTGCTAGACACATTCTAGAGAATTGAAAGAAGACAAACAAAGACATTGTTCTTGAACGTCTATTTTGGAAAATAGCAAGAAGCTACACACCAGCAGCGTTTATGGCCAACTTAGAGGCGCTTAAGAAGTACAATGAAGGGGCTTATGAATCTTTACAGTGTACTGGACCGGCAACATGGTCTCGTGCATTCTTCAAGATTGGATCTTACTGCAATGACAACCTAAACAACTTGTCTGAGTCGTTTAATAGAAGTGTTAGAGAGTCTAGGAGGAAACCTCTTCTTGATATGCTGACAGAGGTGAGGAGAAAGACCATGGTGAGGAATGCAAAGAGAACTATTTTGACCAATCGGTGGAATAAAAGATTCACTCCAAGAGCAGATAAGGAGATTGAGCTTAATAGGCAGAAAGCTCGGGACTGCATTAGGTATATGACCACTGGACAGATTCATGAGATAGAGTATCACGATGATGCATACACCGTTAACATGATTGAAAAAACATGTGGTTGTGGCTACTGGCAATTGAATGGTCTGCCTTGTATGCATGCTATGTGTGTCATTACAACAACAAGGTTAGATCTTAATGATTATGTGTCTGATTTCTACTTGACCTCAAAATGGCGACAGCTATATGCACATGATATGAAGCCGGTTCAAGGGATGAAAATGTGGCCACGGTTAGGCCGAGCCCCAATTCTGCCACCTCCTTCACGATTCAATCGTGGAAGACCAAATAATTATGCTGGGAATAAAGGTCCCCATGAGTCTACATCTAATCCACACAAGCTTACTTGCCATGGTCGTGTAGGAACTTTCTCAAACTGTAGAAAAGAAGGCCATAACAAGACTAGGTGTCCCAATCCAACCGCAGCTCCTCCACCAAAATGTCCTAGAGGTCGTCCATGTAAAGAACATGTTTGAAATGGCTTACTCACTTCTTGAGTCTGACATTGTCTTATTATCTTAATTTTGGTGCTTATTGTCTCTAGGGAGAGTCTTCAAACTGTGGAGAAAGAACATTTCAAGGCTCATCACAAGTTCCTCCTTCTTAATCATTACAAGGAGCATCGCAAGAAGCATCACACCAAGCATCACAAGGGCGTTTCGGGTTATCTACCTAATTACGTGCACTTGTGATCTTAAGTAACAATATCTCTCAGCTCTGTATGAATTTTGGATAACGGTTATCATTTTTCTTTCGGTTATGTAAGGATTCCGACCTTTGGTCATGTAGGATCTTATGACAAGTAACTTCTTTTTATAAACTCTAAACTGCTCTAATTTTTTTTATATATCTCTGAGATTAATAAGATAGAGGTAGGGGAACTACCAACGAGTACAGAGTGTCCTCAAAATAGAGGAGGAACACTTTCAGTTCAAAAAAATAAAACTCAAAAATGCAGCAGAACTAAATAAATCAGCACAATATCAGTGGATACCAAAGGAGCCGAGGTAAAATGGAGACGGACATAGGTTCGAAGCCTTCAAACCGATAGTGGTATCATATCCCAGCCAAGACGCATCATGCTCCTCCTGTTTCCTGCAAAATAAAAGATGGTAACCAATGAAGACCACTTCTAGCAACATAAGATTGGAATCTACAATCCCTAGTTACACTCTCAGCTATCTCTGCTGCCACCAGATTACGAGATTCAGACGTATGTTCTAAGCTCCATGGGAAGAGTGCAGGCAGCATCCGAGATATCCCGCTAATAAGAGTTTGAAACACATGAAACTTCTCAGGATGCAGGAGAGCTTCCGTGGCCAGCGTGTCTGACGTTTTTTATTTAACAACACAAAAGATTTTTAAAAACTGACTTTTGAGATAAAAACTAACGGAACGTTAATAACTTCACGTCTGATTTTTTTGATCTTTAATTTGCTTACTCAACATTAGATTGAGGAATAAAATAGAGCAAGTGAAACTTGAGTATTTAAATTGCCTATTACAAATAGTTTGGGAATTAAAAGTTCATTTTCCCCCGAGTTTGCTCCAGGTTTAATAGTTGGACTTTTGTTTTTCCATGGCCAATTACTATTTCACATCCAGGTTTAATAGTTGGGCTGCAGTCATTGGCTTCCTCCAACTCACCTCATCACCGCCGTCACGCAGTACCAAAAGTTACTCCGACTGTAAATCCGGTAATTAAAGTTTCCATTAACGTGAGTGACTTTAACCCTCCTCCCACTTTGTCGCATTCAATTTTCACCTGTTCCTCTTCCATGGTTACTGAGAAATCTACTTCAATCCAATTTCATTCTACTGTATCTGGAAGATGACTCAGTTTTTTTTTTGTTGGTTCACAATCACAAGTGGAATATAAGAATTTGAATGTGTTTTCAGCAATTTGGTTTCAACCAAGGAAACTCATCATTAACTGTGTAGTTTATTGGAGCTGCCAGTATATTTACGAACTCATCTCTGCGCCATTGGCAGCAGATGGGTGGTTTGAGTATTCAAGAGGATATGTTCATATACAAATCTATCAGAAGGTCAGTTAATTCTCGTGCCCTCGGTTCTAAAGGTTAGAGAATGATCATCTTCTCTATTGACATTTAACACTCTACTTGAAGAATGTACTAAGCGATCATATTCAATTGGAAAATCATAGCCAGTATTGATTGTATGTGGATGCCTTGTCCCGTTGTTTCTATCCATTGTTTGGCTGCTCTTCCATCATATTCACCATCAACTAACTTTGAGTATATATGTTCCAAAAAACAGTAACAATGAGGAAAAGTGAAGGGCTCCCTGATTTCCAGAACCATATCTTCTAAAAGTGATACGATGATGCCATAGGTCTGTCTAGCCATTCAAGATGTACTTTTCCTGGCAATTGACGTTAATGTAAGTCATGTATGCTAAAACAGTTTTGCAAGGAAACTTAAGTGTGATCAAAAGAGTTAACCTTTATATCAGTGTTGTGAAGCTATCAGCAAGCCGTGTAAACTGTTCCTAGAAGGAATGGCTTTGGTCACAGAAGATTTTGATGCAGTCATTGGTAAGGTGATATGCAATGGATAGGAAACAAAGGAAGCATAGAGCTGGTATAAACAAGTGCTGATGTGTAGCTTTGATTAGTTAATAGAGTCAGTTTGTCAACGGACCTTGGCTATATAAAAGGATCCGAGATCAGTTGTAGTTTCTCATGCCGTTGTTGCATCAGGAATTGCGCTCGTTCTCAGGTTGTCGAGACCAAGAGTTTTGGGAGCTTTCAAGATCATACGCTTGAGCTCTGTGTACTTCTATTTGGTTGTTCAATAAAATTGCAAATTCTTATCATAAGAGTACTCAAGTGAAGTTGGCAGCGAATTGACCAATGAGTGACCAAGTTCAATCTAAAAATGTATCATGTTTATCATTTTGGATCAATGCTATTTATTCCATTTATGCAGATACTGTTTCATAAGTGAAACTGTCCAAGGAATGAGAAAATCAAACGATTTTGTTCAAGTCAGTACATATTGAAACAACGTGAACTACAGGACAGACTAGTTTGACCCTCGAGTTACACAACATAAAAACACACACACAAATAACACTAAGAGCATGATTATTAAAGATATTCCGCTAAGAACCTCACCCTAAGAACTTCCCAATAATCATGCTCTAAACAAGCAACAAAAATACAAAACATAAACAAAGAGTAACCAAGTCAAACCTCAGATGAACGGCTGTGCCATGAGGTCCCCCGTACGAGAAGCTGCTGTTGCTGTATTTCTCCACGCTGTAGTTGGTAGCTCCTACTATCAGCCGGGAAACAGGAACGAACTCCCCTGGGCTGAGCGCAACCTGTAGATCCCTCACGTACGCGGCTCTATCGCTGCCGGGACGGTAACCAGAACCCATCTCAGTAGTCGTATGTCGCCCCGATGCCCTGATGTCGACGATCTCTCCCCCCCACTGAACGTTCTCTGCGTGATCAGTGAGACGGCTGAAGATCTCGACCGGCCAATATCTGATCGCCGAGAGCTTGGTCCCATTGCTGAAACCAACTCCCAGCCACCATGGTCCCCGCGCTGGATCCTGTTTCAAACAGTTATTTGTGTATCAGAAAATACTTATTTAACAAAACAGAACAGCAGTTAATAGACTAATTACCTTCCACACTTGTATGGTGAGTTCGGTTTGAAGGCCTCCTATTGTCGATGCCGGTGAGATAGCGCCTTCAATAAGAACGGTCCGGCTTGTTTGTACGAAACCCGGACAGCGCAGATTATAACACATCGTCGACGTATAAGCATCCGTCTGAAAACAAAAACAAAAATCCACATAATCAGAGTTTAGACATTATGGAAGAAATTCATTATCACGTAGTCAAAATGTAAGCCATCAATTGCAGTTTAAACCTACAAATCAATTTCACATCCTTAATGCAGTATGAAAGAAATCTTTACAATAAATCACAGTTACTCTCTAGATCATGACATGTCCTAGCATCTGGAAACCCATATATAAACAAACGACACTTCCTCTCAACGCTGGAACACATCCCCAATAAAATTCATGTAATCATCATTGCACGGGTTGTGCTTTCTTTCTAAAACCAGTGTCAATAGCCTCATGAAATTAAGCACCGTTCTAGCAAATGCCATAGCCGATAGTCTACAAGAACAATTAACCTACACCCACTCACAGTCCATCTTGCACATGTACAACGATTTATGACACAGATATCTTGCTAGCGACAACTTCTCATTACATCCGAAAAATTCTAAGAGTATTTTCATAGAAACACATAGGCATAACACGTCTCCGTAGAGCAGCCAAAGGTCAGTTTGACAATGCTATCTATCTATACAGAATAATAATGTTAAGCAGGAGAGACACCCATGTCGGACAAAAAATATTTGATAAACTTGAATGGCAACTAAACAAAACAAGAGCTGACAACTGCTACAAGCGCTTCCATAAATTACTCCATAGAGTGAGAGTAACTAGGCTTGAATGTTACTCGACAAATTATATGAATATAAGAACAAGGATTACATGTCATCGCAATAACGTCTATTCAAGATGGATTTTAATCAAATTATTTATATTAACTCCAAACACGTATATTCCTCAGAATCTATGCGTCTTTGATAATGTTTTCTTTCTATAATGTTACCATTTCAGATACTTTGGATATTGATTCTGAGCTATATTTTTCGTTTATATTGTCAACCTAGCTTTTTAAAAGCTCATTACATAATTTGGTTCTTCGTTATACCTAAAATAACAAAAACCAAAGTATACTGAATACTGATCCAAACCAAATCCGATTATGAAAATTATATGTATTAGACATCTAAACCGATTTTTTTTCAAACTACCAACACGAACTCAATTAGATACTCGAACAACCTAATTAAATAAAAATAAATTGAATTGACAAACGTACCGTCCAAAATAAGAACAGTCTGGGCTGGGAGTCCTTATATATGTAGGGATAAACCTTAAAAATAATCAAAAATATACACTTGGTCATTTTGCTATATATAAAATTGTAAACTACACAAATTAGTTACGAATTAAGTAGGAAAGTTTTTGATACCTGCCAGCCTGCCTCGATTGAGTTGAGCGTATTGTTGTCATAGGAACCGGAAATGATCCATATCTGAGCCAAGCTGAACTCGGTAGCCTGTTCAACTTTGGGACGCCAGACGTTGAACGTAGCTTTCGCCCCGTAAATCTTCGATGGTGGTCCTGGTGGACTATCCAAAGCTCCTATAGCATACTGTGTTTCAAAATTGATCAGTTTACGGATAACAACTCGCATATATTAAACAAAGAACAAAACTCAAAACATCTTTAAAAGCTTAACGATGAGAGTCTTATGCTGAGACTGCTTCTTTTAAATATCTCAAAGTGCTAATCAGTTTCCGGATAACAACTCACATATATTAAACAAAGAACAAAACTCAAAACATCTTTAAAAGCTTAACGATGAGAGTCTTATTCTGAGACTGCTTCTTTTAAATATCTCAAAGTGCTAATCAGTTTCCGGATAACAACTCACATATATTAAACAAAGAACAAAACTCAAAACATCTTTAAAAGCTTAACGATGAGAGTCTTATTCTGAGACTGCTTCTTTTAGATATCTCAAAGTGCTAACTTGCACACTAAAAACATGAAACAGTCAGCCAACTAAACCGCTAATTAAGGACCAGAGAAAGAAAATCAGAGATACAAAAAAGTGTTCAGAACAGACCAAATTAAGTTTTAAACTGTAACACAAACACCATAAGCTTTTTAAGATTCTCATTATATACGGAAGCAAAACATGTGAGAGAAAGCAACCAACGGTTATAGAACAGCTTACCTTCGTTGTTCTCTGATGACCGCAGCCGTCACCGGCGTTTCCTCACCGGAACCGCCAGACCCAGACCCACCAGACCTAACTTCAGCATTTACAATCTCTTCCACTTCTGTTTGCTTCCCTGTCCTCACTTTCACCATTTCAGATCTAGATTTAAAAATTCAAACTTTTAGAGAGATAGATTTGAGCAGCAAGATCTTCAAAAAGACTTTTCTTCTAAAAGATTTTGGTCTGGTGAATCTTATTGTCGTGTTCATACGACCCCTTACTGCAGTAGGCAGATCTGTCTCCATCACCTCTTATCCTGAAGCTCACCCTTCTTTCATTTTCACCATGTCTCCCACCACCGGATCTCGTTCACCGCCATCACTGGAACCATTAATCCTTCTACTGGATACATCTCTGCAGGTTATAGATTTGAAACTTTCTGTCTCTATCTTGCTTGCTTCGATGATGTCCTTTGAGTGTTCTCTCGTGCCTTGTTACGGCGCGCTCGCCTCTGTGCGATTCTCTGCAGTATGCAGTCTAGTTTCTGGTTTCACTCCACTAAATGATAGTTTGAAGTTGCTTCCTCATCGCTTGTGGCAGATTCTTAAGGAAACACTTGTTGTTTCTATCTTTTCAGTGTTTCTGGATTGTTTATCCTTTGTGAAGTATGATTGCCTCCCATATGTTCCATTCGGTTTGAGTGGTTCTGTTGCAGGGAGTAGTGTGCCCAAGATTATGTATGCTTCCATGTTTGTTTTGTTCAAAGGCTCATCCATTTGGTGCTTTGTCGCCTCTGCTTGTGATGCCGAACTTCTGATTGTTAAAGCTGCTTCTGTTGCGGTTTCAATCCCGGGTGTTAGACCAGTACTTGTGCTCTCCAATTCCCAAAGCTTCATTTCACTTCTTAGCACGATTGGCGTTGAGTTTCGAGGACTGCTCAGCGACATTATGTGTTGTTTATGTCTTATGTTTGCTCCTATCTTATGGTGTTATATCTCATTGCTTTGCTTTGCTATGGTAGCAGCATATGTTTTAGCCGGTTTGGCTTTGTTATTGCTTAATGTAAACAATTTCTCCAGCAATGGGGACTAATGATTTATAAAGCTGTTGTTTGATCAAAAAAAAAAAGATTCTCATTATATATCAAGCATCAAATGGTCTCAGGAGGATGAATGGAAAAAACAAACACCATGTCCAAAACACAAACACCATAAGTCAAAACCAAATATTATTTTGGTTTGAATATTTTTAAAAAAATATTATGATTTTAATAATAAACTTTATTTTACCTCATGTCCCAGAGTGGCTTCTTGCCCAGGTTGAGAACCTGTCGTCCTGTTCAGTTGTCGTACGGGGATTGTCCGTTTAGGACATTCCGTCCCGTTTCCGTGCCATACCTGCCAACTGGTATCGTCTATGTCTGGCAGATATGCCGGTGCTTCCTGTATCGTTGTTTAATAAATATGCATTAGTCTTTTATAATGTTAAATGAATGTATAATAAATAAATAAATTTATAAATTGTACCAAGACTGTATGATTCCTCAGAAGAGGGTGATCAAAAGCAGGCTGATCGTTGATGTTGATGCAATCAACGATATCCCCATCTGGACTCTGCGATTAAAATACCAAAAAAACATATCAATATTAATTGCATAACTAAATCACATTATTATTATTATGATTTTACTGATAAAATTAATAAATAAATAAAATTACCATGATCGTTAAGACCGGCTGCGTGGCTGCAGTGCGCGCGACTACGGCCATAACCAAGAAAAGAAACCCCATGCTCATCTCCATGCTATGAAAAAAAATAAGAGTTTATGTTAATATCATATGATCGTGACAAATATTTAGTATTCTTAGAGAGTCTTTTTTACTTTTTTTTGTGGCTTTCTAAGAATTATATGCTTTAGTTAGCTTTGATTAGATGCTCTAAGGTTTTGATTTCTTCAAAACTCATTGTTTCTCCTCGTGTCATTACTAGTTAGTGTCATTACTAGTTAATGAAAATTCACATACTTAACAAAGAAAAAAAGAGAGTAAGGGGTCGTTTTGCACTGAAATCTATGGGAACAAAGGACGCTAGAGTTGATGTTATGCTCAACAAACAGATATGGAGTAGGTTCTCCTATGAGTTAGAGGCACACAAGTATACTATTAAGTGCAAACTTGTTCTTCAATGGGCATCTAGCTTGAGATTATCGTATATAATGAATATAGAGGCCCACAAGTATACTATTAAGGTTAAGATTCCACCTTTATTGAGGCAAGCAAGTATACAAAATTTCAGAGCTAAATATATATGAGTACGTGGCAGTATGCAAACACTATCATTAAGATTGACGGTAAATGCATATCTTCGTTTCGTTTTCCTTGTTTCCATTTTTCTTCATCTCCTTAGATCTTACGTAAGTTCACCTTTTCCATTTTTGCTAAAAGAAACTGTGTTTAGCCTATACTAACATCTAAGTATTTACGATGAACATTACTTTTACTATGTCATGCCATAGTTTATTACTTTTTCTTTATGATGAAGTTTAATTTAATAAATTATCCTGTTTATTTCTAAGATAGATGAGGTATGTTTGACTACACCATATGAAAATTTTAACATCAAATATCAACAATAAATTCAAAAGCGATAAGTGTAAGATTAACATCAAAATTTGGTACCATTGCAAAACAAATCGTATTTAATTATTATCACGATATATTCCAAAATTTCCCTAAGAAGAAAGTCTGTTCGTGGTTGCATTGTCAGCCAAGATCTCTCTGTTCTCAACCTTGTCATTGTCAAGAAGGGTGAGAAGGATCTTCCCGGGCTTACAGATACCGAGAAGCCAAGGATAGGGGACCTAAGAGAGCTTCTAAGATCCGTAAACTGTTTAACCGCACTAAAGATGATGATGTGAGGAAGAATGTCGACATTTACCTCCGGAAATTCACTAACAAGAAAGGTAAGGAAGTGAGCAAAGCCCCCAAGATCCAAGGATCGCCAAGGCTAACTCTTTGTACGACAAGCTTCTTGCCTCCAGACTCAAGGAGCAGCGTGGCTGAAACAGGTGAAATCAAAGGGCATTATTTGAATGCTACTGCGGGTACATGATCGCCGTAGTGAGAGTTTGGCAAAGATGTTTATTATAAATTTAAGCTTTTCTTTGTGCTCTTCTTTTATGTGGTTATAATACATATAGCTTGCATTTGTAGAGATTACGTAACCTCAATGATGATTATTTTTTCATGTTTCTATTATAGACATGTTTCTAAATTTAGCTACACGTTAGTACAGCTAATTGTCACTACCATAATATAGTTTTAGTAGTGAATAAGTAGGTCACTTATTCATGAATATTTTCATACAAATATCTTATAAGGACTTCGAGTAATTGTTTGCTAAATATAAACTGACAGTAAAAATGGCCAAAATTAAAAAAAATATGTTGTTGGGAGAACTCGAAGCCCGGCTTTGGATAGAAGTACAAGGTCTAATCAACCACTACACTAAAGCCATATGAGATAAAAATGCAGCCGATTTTATTCATAATAACTTGCGGCTGTAAGCCATTGCTTCTATTGCTTGGGCCTAGGGCCGGCTACTTCGAGTGAACACGACAACTGCACATCCCGCTGGATGAGACCAACCATCGAAACAAAAGATCATGCCAAAAGCATTCTTGATGTTAATATATCAATTTCACAGGCATGACCATATAAATAAATTCCAAACTAACATTCTCCGGGTTGCCAAATAAAAAATCTGTCTGTCCCTTCATTGTTTCTATAGTTCACAACATCTCCGGAGGATTTCGAGGCAGCGGATGTGATAGGAAAGTTCATGATCTCAGTGTGTTTCAAGCCTCTTATACACTGGAGTCTAGAACATGAGATTCGTCATGGAGGGTGTTGTCACATGCATTGTTTCTGATGGAGAGCAAAGATGGAGAGGCCGAGCTAAAAGTTCCATGAGATCAAGGTGGCCACTGTTGTCTTTCGTTCCAAGTTTCGAATTATCTCAATTGTTGATAATTATTAGGAACTTCAGGGTCATCTTCATGGGTAATCATCAGATTAGAAAAAGTTAACCATATCTTAATATAGCTTTACTTGACTATACGAAACACGTGATACGTGTGATATACATAAGATGACAAACCATCAAAATGAATGAAGAAAACACATTGAGATAAGTCTTGTAACAATTACTCAGATATTAGGAAACACTTTTTTGTTTAACGCTGAATCTTCATTAGAACTCATTACAGTAGAAACCAAGCATAACATTCTACTCCTAAAGTTAATGTTACCAGCATGAACTAAGTTGGCTAATTGTTCTAATCCAAATAATGAACTATGTAAAACAAACCAAAAAAACGTAGGAAGTACAATAATTATCCTCTGTTTTTTTCTTCTCACGTACTCCTTCAGAATACCATGGATTTATTACTTGTGGAGTACGCTCTTCTTCTTCACCGTCTTTTGTTTCTTGTTGTTGTGATGCTGCATTTACCATTCAAGTTCAAAATCAAAAGTTTAATTGCTCGAAGAATTTTTTTTCTTTGCAAATTTATCTAACAAAAAAATGAAGTTAAGTTACTTGCCTTTTGTCTTTCAGCAGCCTCCTGGTCTGTTCTCTCTTTCCAGCTGCTCTTTCTTAGTTTTATGGGACGGTTCCCAACATACTTACCTGTGTATTCAATTGACTTCAATAAAATGTTTCAATGGCAATGATTATGAAACAAAATCATATAACTAGTTCTGAAGAAGAACAGTGAAATAAGATATCAAGATGAATCAACACATCAAACAGATGCTTACCATTCATTTCTTTTAGGGCTGCAGCTAGATCCGCAGGATTTAAGAAACTAACAAACCCATAACCCTTGGTTTTACCAGTCCGCTTATCTCTGATGACCTGTCATGGTAGATACGATTCTTATGTTCCGTAAAAGCTTTTTTTTTTTTTTTTTTTTGAAAGAATGTTAAATTAATTCAAACAAAAAAAGCTGTTTACAACCAAGGTTGCTTGTTTTAAGCTCAAAAGAAATTGAAACTTTGCTTTACATTAGAAAGTAGGATCATCTAAAGGAGAACCAAGTTCTCATGGCTCCCTGATAAGTTGAGTTGTGGCTATGTCTGATGCTTGAAATACGATTTCGAACTTGTTTGTCGATGATTTTTGTAAGCCCTGACGCTGCCTTTGGGTCCTCTCCAAACCTCCTACCATTCCGTTCTGCCCAAACTGCACATAGAGTGGCTTGGAAAGCATATCGAAACAAGAACAGCTCCAGTTTGCTTCGCCTTTTAGTGAGAAGGGGTATAATGTCATCCCACACATTGGTATAATCCATCCTCAAAAGCTTTCTAGTGAGGCTCGACCACACCTCCCCCGAATATTTACACTGAAAAAACAGATGGTTTCTAGTCTCAGGACAGTCCTTGCACAGCGGACACATAACCGCAATGCCACCATTCCATAGCGATATGCGATCTCCAGTAGGCAGTCTATCCAGGATTGCGACCCATGTGTGGAAGGAGAACCTTGGAGTGCTGTGGCGAAACCACACACCTTCGAACCAGTCAACCCGTTCCTGCATCCCTCGCAAGAGCTTCCAAGTTTCTTTGGTAGTAAAGCTCGGTTTATAATCATCACCACACTTCCATAGTCTGATATCCTCTTCACTCTGCAACCCTCTGTTTTTAACCTTCAAACTCTCCAGCTCGATGAGATTATAAAGCTCCACTCGGTGTCTTCTTCTCTTGTGCTTTTGGATTACTGTAGCAACTGTATCATGGAGTCGAATACCCATATTCATAGGTCCACCAGCTCCTGTTTTATCCATTAGACATCCTAGTTCTGACCAGTCATCAAACCAGAAAGACGTTGACATGCCATTCTGAACTTTCATCTTCGAAAATACAGCAGCAACTTCTCTGCACTTGAGTAGCTTCTTCCACATCCACGAGCCAAGAGAACTACTATCTTTTACTGTCCAGAAAGATCCCTTGCGGATTAGATAACGTCTCACCCATTTCACCCAAAGAGAATTTTTTGAAGATAGGATACGCCATACCAACTTCAGACAAGAGACCTGGTTTGCTTCCTCAAGAGACCGCAGTCCCAAGCCTCCTTCTTCTTTTGGCCTACAGCAATCCTTCCAACTAACTTTTGCTTTATTTGTATTCAGATCAGCTCCCGACCACAGAAACGCTGTGCAGAGACTGTCAATCTCTTGAATACACTTTCTTGGCAATTTAAATGCTGATATCCAAAAGTTTGTGAGACTGTGAATAACAGATCCAATCAGCTGCAGTCTACCGGCAAAAGACAAATATCTGGCTGTCCAGGAACCAAAACGAGCTCTGATCTTCTCAATCAAAAGAGCATAATCTCTTACAGTCATTTGTTTAGTTAACAGCGGCAACCCGAGGTATCTCACTGGTAAGTCACCGTGGGCGAAAGCAAAAGTGTCAAGGAGCTCTTGCTTCTCAATATCTTGTACACCAGCGAGAAAGATTGTTGTCTTTTCCACGCTGATATGTAGACCCGACATCTCAGCAAAATGGTTGAAAATATTTATAATACCTTCAATGGATTGGCGCTTCCCATCAGTAAAGACTAGCAGATCGTCTGCAAAGCTGAGATGTGTAAGCTTAAGTCCTTGGCAGTAAGGATGGTATCCAAATCTCTTTTCTGCAGCACCTTTGTTAAGCATTTTCGACAACACTTGCATACAAATAACAAACAGGTATGGTGACAAAGAACAACCTTGTCTGATTCCCCTTTTGCTATTAAAATATCCGGCAAGCTCTCCATTGACTTGCACCGAGAAAGAGGCCAAAGAAACACATTTTTCAACCCATAAAATAAACTTTTCCGGAATGCCCAACGCTGCAAGAGTGGATAGCAGAAATGGCCATTGTACTGTGTCAAAAGCCTTTGATATGTCAATCTGAATAGCACTTCTGGCCGAGACAGTGCTCTTATGGTAACTCTTGACTAGTTCTGAAGCAAGTAGTACATTTTCCATGAGGAGGCGATCATTTACAAAAGCTGATTGGTTTGGCTCAATGAACTTAGGGAGGAGCAGTTTCAGTCTGTTCGCCATGAGCTTTGAAATGATCTTATATAGAACATTACAACAAGAAATTGGCTTGTAGTCTTTCATCTTTTAGATTCCTCCTTCTTTGGTATGAGAGCCAAAATAGTTGAGTTCACTCCTTTTGGTAGAAACCCAGTATCGAAAAAAGCTTTAACAGCCACCACAAAGTCCTTAGCAACTATATGCCATGAAACCTTAAAGAATTCACATGTATATCCATCAGGTCCTGGTGCCTTGTTTCCAGCCATGGAAAATAAGGCCTTTCGGATCTCTTCCTCAGTAACTTCTTTGGACAAAGCATCTCTATCATCCTCATCACACTGAAACTCCAAGAATGTTTTAATTTCTTCAACATCTGGCCCACGATAATTCTCAACTTCGTGTCCAAGGAAACCATTGAAATAATCGACAGCCTCTTTCTTAATGTCTTCCTGGGTATTAGCAATACTACCATCCTCTCTTTGAATCTCCCGTATAGAATCTCCCGTAAAAGCTTTTAACCACACAAAAATTCACACTGAATACTTATCTTTGTGATTCAACTAGTAATGATCCTTATATCTAAAGTCAACCATGTTCTGTACATATTGCAAATGCATCACAGTCGACATTTTGAGCAGTCGAACCAACCAGAAGGGATCAAAGTTACTGCAATTGTGTAACTTCTTTCTCAAATATATGTTCATACAAAACCCGAAAAGGAAGAGATCTACACACTTACTTTGGCCATATTGAAGGTGGGGAATCGAGCAAACGCCTTGGAAAGAAGATCATCATTTACTTCATTCCCAAGATCACCACAAAAGAGCCGATAGTCATCTGGCACAAAAAAGTGGAAAACAGAGTTATAATTGATGATAGGAGTTTCAAGGCTCCTAATCAAATGTTGTAGAATAAAGGATGTTAAACCAGTTCTAAGTGATTCTAAAGCAAAGGGAATGCAAGACCATGCTTAATCTAAGTGCTATCAATTGGTGAGATAATTTTTGAACTAATATGCTACTAAATTTCAATAAAGGGCAAAGCATTCTTTCTTATGAGATAAGAGAACTCATGGGCTAAAGGAATTGACCTTGGGTGATCAAGTTTCAATCTAAAGGTGTTAACTTTCAACCAATCTATCTACCTTAAACCTAGACACCATCTTAAACAAACTCTATCTCTAGATGAATGTTCATTTACTAAGATAACTCAAGCATTAAATCTCTTTGGTTGAATGTTATCTAAGTAATCATTAATCTCAAGTCTACTAGTCATCTTAACACATTTAACAACAAATCTCTTTGGTAAATAATGTTAAAAGCTTAGGAGAGTTGGTTCAGCCATTTCATCAAACACCTTTCAGGCATGAAATGCCTAGAGCTCAACTTTAGAGAGGTCAACTCTAGAATTGCATTAAAAGCACTCTACTAGCAAGGAACAAGATGGATCTATACTAAAACACCTTAGATCTAGCTTAGTCACCCTTAGTCTCCCTAACCCATGAATCCAAAGATGACTACTCACTACTCTTCATGATGAGCCCAACAATCAATGATGATTTGGTGCTAATCATGATTAGTGATCCCAATAATCAAACAATCACAAGAGAAAATGATCAAGATAAGATCTTTCACCTAAAAGTTCTTTGTGATTAGATAGAAAAACAAGATCAGATCCCCTCTTGGGATTACAAAAGTATTTATATGTCTTTGGTAAACATAATGGTTTCCATTCAAAAGTCTAAAAAGCCCTTGAAAACATTAAAATTCGACTAAGGTAAAGTCTCGACTCGGGTCAAGACGATCGGCACCAACCCGCGTGGCCTTCCCCGCGTTGGATCTTCGACGACATTCCTTCTTCATGTGAGCGGGTAAGGGTCCCCGCGCTGCTTCACCCGTGTGACTCCTCGAACAAAGCTCTTCGGCAACGCGGGTAAGGGAAGATGGAGATCACCCGCGTCGTCGTCCTTGCGTGAAGACGTCGACAATCCTTCTAGCTCGTGCGAGTGGGTAGTCGACCCCGCTTGCCTCTTCCCGCGTGGCTCCTCCGATTTGGTCTTTCCGTGACACGGGTAAAAGGACTCGGGGTGTTGCAACCCGCGTGAGACTGGCGTTGATGTGGCTTTCGGCGCGAGCGGGTACTGCTTCCCGAGTTGCTCAACCCGCGAGGAGTTCTTCATTTCTTCTTCTCGACATCTCGACGCGGGTAAACTAACCCGCACTGGTTCTCCCCGAGTTGAACTGGCTTGAACTCGAACTAACTTCATTTTCATCTTTTCTTTAACTCCCATGCCTCTAAACACCTCCAAGCACTCCATATGTCACTCTAATACCTAATTAAGACATATGAATGCAAAATGGATCCTAAAGATGCTAAACTCTTAATCTATATGATCATTATGTACAAAATGGAAACTTAAAACAATGCAAATATGCAAGATATCAACTCCCCCAAACTTGTTCTTTACTTGTCCTCAAGTGACTTTGCAAGAACTCATAAGGGAAAGAGGTTTGAAGGTGGGAACTCATAGCCAAAAGTAACACTTCCTAGTACTCAACTTAACATCCTAAGGAAACATAGCAAATAGCATGAGCAACTCCCTTGTTATACTCTAGCTTCTCTAGGCCTATCAATACTCCTTATGCCTCTACACAAGTTGCAATACTCATCAACCAATAAGTTCTTTAAACCAGCTCTCACATTGATTCACACACACACACATGGTGAGTTCTCACAAATGGGCACATGATCTCAATCATTTGGCTAGGTAAGTATGGTCTAGTATGAAATAAGAGAGAAGGGTTCAAATGTCATCATTTCAAGGTGGCTATCACTCAAAAACAAGGAGCTTGATCATTATGCAAAATTTATCTAAGATTAGAAGCAACTCATGCATACATAGATTCATTCTCAACATACTACCCCCTTTTGTTATAAGTAATCTCAAGTTCTACCCCCCCTTTTTATCATCATCTCAAAATCAAAGCAAACCCCTCACATCACTCACCCAATGAACAACTCTCTTTTTCTTTTGACTCAACTACTAGGTATTTTAACTCACTATTTACAAACTCTAACTCTTTTTTTTCATTCCCTTCCCCAACTTCTCTTTGATTCTTCTCTTTTTTTTTTTTATTAGGGGGAAGGTTCTTTGTTACATAATCAAGAGCTTCATATTTTCTTTTTATCCCTAGAGTTTTCATTTCTATTTAATCTCTTTTGCTCATCTCTCTCATCTTTCTCACTCTCTAAAACCCAAGATATTAACATTTAGAACACACAAACCCCTCTCACCATCCCCAAATGCTAGCTCATTTTGCTAGCAAGAGATGAGAACAAATCTATATCGTCTTCAATACTCTCAAGATTTTGCACATGACAAGCTATCAAAAGAGGCCACTCATGCAATTAAGTGTTTGGTCTCAAAGAATGGCTAGGGTTGTGGGGTATGGAGTGCCATTTGGGTTAACAAATATTGGTATATAAAGGAATAAGATAACCCAAATGTGTATGAGATCCATGATCAAGTATGCAAATGCTCATATTCAAGAGAGATTAAGTTCATTCAAGCCAAGTTCGGGCTGGAGCTGATCTCAAGAACAATGCCAACATCCAGCAAGCAAACAAGTTTCAAGAAGAGTTTTCAAGGCTCGAAGCGTGCAAGGTTTTCAAGAAATGCTTAAGCTACTTGATATGTTTAACTAGGATGTCATTTTGAGTTCTAGACAAGGGTTCTTTGCAAGGCATTTTAAATCATTGTTCCCAATGCAAGTGAATGCAACTTATATGTTCTAGACTCAATCCTAAAAGTGCAAGTGATGCAACTACATGTTTATTTTTGTGTTTTTTTTTTAATTTTTTTTTATGCATATATGTATGTACAATGCAATGCATGAGACTCAAATCATCAAAGAAGACGTGATCAAATACTTGATACTTCCCCCAAACTTAGTTCACACAGTCTCTGTGTTAGGAAATTGAAGGAGATATCGAAAAGAGAGATAAATGCAAAAAAAAAAAAAAAAAAAAAAAAAAAAAAACTGGTATATACAATGGGAAGTGGTAGAGTACCTCTCTATGAAGCGTGGGAGGAGGCCGATGCCTCATCCTCGGTGTCAGCTTCCTCATCTGTAGAGGCAAGGGATGGAGATTTGTTTCATGAGTCGGACTGTTGCGCTGGTGGGTTTCTCTTCTGGCGGAGCAGCTCTTTCTCGGTGGCGGGAAGTCTGAGTGCTAAAGGACCAATTGAAGGCTGAGGCTGGGGGGTAAGGAAGTCAAAGTCTGATGATGAACATCTCGCTACAGCTCCTCTAGTCAGTATATCAGCTACCTTCTTCATGAACTGAGCTGAAGCTTCTGCTTGCCTCTTCACAGTCTTACTCAACGCCTTACACTTGTCTTTGAGCTTGAAGATTGTTCTGTCCTGAGCCTTGTTCCATCATTGGAGGTTGCTGATATGCTCATGAGCCTGACGAAGGGGTCCATGGGGAAGAGCTCCCGGATGCTGCTCAAAGTAGTAACGAGGAGGACCATAGCGGAGCTCGGAGTTTATACCGGAAGCTTCTTCTTGGAACACACCACATTTATCTGCTGTCTTCTTCCTCTTGGGAGATCGTATGGGGCCTAAAGGACCATGGGGACCAAGGAAGTGCTCACTCCCAATATCAAAGCTAATAGCTCCAGGCCTAGTCAAGCTTGTTAGGGCGGTGTTTGGGAGAAGCACTTCAACCTCTCGCGTAGACTGTATGTAAGAGTATACGCAAGTTCCATTGAACCTTCCACTGAAGTACTGAGCTTTCTTCAAGTAGCTTCCGTCTAAGAGGGCGGGACCAGTTGGATCATCTTCTAAGGGTATATCCTTGAACCGAAGCAATGGGGTTATCAAACCACCAATGCCAACCTGAGGCTCTGAGTCACTTGTTGTCCAAGCCCATTCCTTGTAGTGGACGAGGTTCACAAAGAATCCCACCATTCCAAAGTTCTTGTAGAAATCAGTATCGACAAAAGCCAACTGAGAAGGATGAGCATAATGCTGAACGGTTTGGTGAAGAAGTTGTAGCTCTTCATCATTAACAGTGCATGGTTCCTTTCTTGGAAAGATGGTGTGGATAATTAACCGGTGGAGGTAGCGCACTGAATGGTGGCGAATGGAAGCATTCTTGTCACGGCTTGGCCTGCGAGTCTTCCCCGCCAACACCTTCCAAACCATTCTAGCAATGCTCTCCTCTCTAGGGGCATCATATAGGATAGGGATGGATGATTCCTCCAAATCCTGAAGACCAAGGGCTTGTCCAATCTCTTTGAAGGTCATGTTGTAAACCTTTCCATGGATCTTGAACTTGATCTTTCTTCATCCTTGCCTCACATGTTTGGTGGTGTGAAAAGTAGCCACCAATAATGACAAAAACTGACAAGACTCATCTTCGTAGGTAGGATAGGCCATAGTGAAGAAGCTTTGCATGTTCATGTGCTCCAACATTTGCTTGATGTCGTCACCTATCTCCAACTCTTCCATGATCTTGATATCTGCAAATCGAGTTGGAGGCCACAATACACCATTCTTCAAATGCCCATATAGCTCATCTTCAGTTGGTGTCTTGGTTCTATCCCTCTCAGTGTCGACCTTCTTCCCCTTAGACACTTTGGCTCGCTTGTGCGGGGCTTGGTCTTCTTCAGTGATGTCTTCATTCTCCTCCTCTTGGGGAAGAGCTACCCCATTGCCTTTCGGTTCCTTTGACCTTTTGGAATGGGCTGACCTTCTACCGCCAGCATCCACACTCTCAGCAGTGGCGACTTGCTTGCCTTCTCTCTTCTTTGCTGCCAATACTTGCTGCCTAGGAGTTCCTCCCGGCGTAGATACTGAGGATAGAGACTTTCCATGTCTAGCAGTCTCTTGCCTTGCAAACTCTTGTTTCTCAGCTTCCATCTTATGTTGGTCATTTCTCTCCATTTGTACCTAAAAATTTCAAACTTTGGAAAAGGATAAGCAAATGGGAGAAGGAAACTTGACAATGCAAATGTGAATTCAATTCATAATGATTCAGTTATAACAAAACTATCACATTGCATACAAAATGTGATCATAAGCAAAGAATAAGGCTTTTAAGCAAAATTTTAGCATGAAATGAGTTCTTCAATTAGTAAGCTCTCTAATTAAGTTCTCAAACACCCTAACTAACCAAACCAAACCAAACCAAAATCATATGGGAATAAAGCAATTTCGAAAAATTCCCAAATCTCATGAACCCTAATTTCTCAAAGTTCAAATTCAACTCAATTTCACCATAGAATCAACAACCCAACATGATATATAAGCTTTTCCTAGTCTATTTCACAAGTATCAACCAAGAGAATGATCAAATTTCAAGTTCAAATTTCTAAGATTCATGTGACCTACGAAATTGAACTTTAGGATACAATACCTTGTTTTGGATGAAAGGAAATGTAGATGTGAAACAAGAAAATAAACTACAGGGGCGAAAGCTTTGATTTAGGAAGAAGAATGGATTGATTTGGTGAAGAAGTGAGTGAGATATGGGTGATTTGGTGAGGGAGGTTTTGATGTTTTGTGAAAGTGAGATGAGGAATGGAAGAGAGAGACGCGGGGTAGGGTAGTTTTAGGGGTGAAATGGGTCGGGTTTAGGGTTAGAAACCATACCTGAGCGGGTTAGACCCGAGTGACATGGGTAGAGGGAAACACCGGAACCCGCGTGCGCTCCCCGCGTGACAATGTCATCGATCGTGTTCGTCGTGCGAGCGGGTAGAGCAACCCGCGTCAAGCCATCGAGGAAGCTACGCGGGTAAGTAACCCGCGTGACGCCTACCCGCGTGGGATCTCCATATCCGACCAAGTTCGTGCGAGCCGGTAGAGGAACCCGCGTGGGATCTCCCAGCGTGAGATTCATCCATCCCTATTTTATTTTTTTATTTTTTAGTGTGTACAAGGATAGACATGGGACTTCCTCCCAAGTGAGCTTGTTTTAAGTCACTAGCTTGACTTTGCTTCCTTTTGGCTAGGCGGTGATGGGGTCGGAGAGTGAAACCGAGATTCTTTTCTCCTCTTTTGTGGTTCCCATGTAGAGCTTAACTCTTTGTCCATTGACTGTAAAGTCTTCACCATTCTTATCCCATAACACAATTGCCCCATATGGCCTAACTTCCTTGATCTTGAAAGGACCGGACCATCTTGACTTGAGTTTCCCGGGAAACAACTTCAGTCTAGAGTTGTAGAGAAGCACTTGATCTCCAGCACTGAACTCTCTCTTCAAGTTCTTCTTGTCATGAAAAGCTTTGGTTTTCTCCTTGTAAATCTTTGAGTTCTCAAAAGCATCCAGTCTAATCTCATCAAGCTCATTGAGTTGGAGAAATCTCTTCTCCTTGGCACTCTTGATGTCAAAGTTCAGTAACTTAACAGCCCATAATGCCTTGTATTCAAGCTCAACTGGTAGATGACAAGCATTTCCATACACAAGGTTGAAAGGTGTGGTTCCTAAAGGGGTTTTGTAAGCTGTCCTATAAGCCCAAAGTGCATCATCTAGCTTGATAGACCAGTCTTTCCTTGTAGTCCCCACAGTTTTCTCCAAAATAGATTTTATTTCTCTGTTGGAGATCTCAACTTGACCACTTGTCTGAGGATGGTATGGAGTTGCAACCTTATGCTTCACACCATTCTTCTTGAGAAGACTTTCAAACAGTTTGTTGATGAAGTGGGAGCCTTCATCACTGATGACAACTCTTGGAACTCCAAACCTTGGAAAGATGGTGCTTTTGAACATCTTGATCACCACTCTAGAATCATTGGTAGGACTTGCTACAGCTTCTACCCACTTGGAGACATAGTCAACGGCTACAAGGATGTATTTGTTGCCAAAAGATGATGGGAATGGTCCCATGAAATTAATACCCCACACATCAAACACCTCCACTTCTAGAATTGGGTTTTGAGGCATCTCATTCCTTTTGGTGATGTTCCCTCTTCTTTGGCATGAATCACACCTAGAGACAAAGTCTTGAGTGTCCTTGAACATATGAGGCCACCAAAACCCAGCTTGTAACACCTTTGAGACAGTCTTGAAAGTAGCGAAATGACCTCCATAAGATGATCCATGACAGTGTGTGAGAATCCCTTCGACTTCTTCTTCAGCTACTACTCTTCTATAGAGTTGATCTCTACAAAGGATGTAGAGGTAAGGCTCATCCCAATAGTATCTCTTCACATCTTTGTAGAACTTCTTCTTGGCATATCCGTCAAGACCCATTGGCTCTCTTCCACAAGCTAAGTAGTTCACCAGATCAGCATACCAAGGACCTTTCTCTTCAGTTGCCTTCACCTCTTCAAGCTTCTTTCCAATTTCACAAACCGCTACCACTGCTCCAATTGCCATGATCTGTTCCTCTGGAAGCCCTTCATCAATAGGGATCCCACTATCAATCTTCAGTCTAGACAAGTGATCAGCTACACCATTCTCGACTCCTGGCTTGTCTCTGATCTCAAGGTCAAACTCTTGTAGCAGCAAGATCCACCTCAACAGTCTTGGCTTAGCATCCTTCTTGGCCATGAGATGTCTCAACGCAGCATGATCAGTGTAGACTATGACTTTTGACCCAACCAAGTAGCTTCTGAACTTCTCAAAGGCATAGACAATGGCTAGCAGCTCCTTCTCAGTTGTAGCATACTTCATTTGGGCTTCATCAAGAGTTTTACTCGCATAGTAGATCACATGAGTCTTCTTGTCCTTCTTTTGACCAAGAACAGCTTCCACAGCATAGTCACTAGCATCACACATGATCTCAAAGGGGAGATCCCAATCTGGTGGCTGCACAATGGAGGCACTAACCAGCTTGTCTTTCAACTTCTTGAATGCTTCCAGACATTCCCAATCAAAGTTGGATGCAGCTTCCTTGCATAAAAGCTTAGTCATTGGCCTTGCTATCACTGAAAAGTCTTGGATGAATCTTCTATAGAATCCAGCATGACCAAGGAAGCTTCTAATGTCTTTAACCGTCTTTGGTGGAGATAATCCAATCATCACTTCGATCTTGGCCTTGTCTACCTCAATCCCCCTTTCTGAAATCTTGTGTCCAAGCACAATCTCTTCCTTAACCATGAAGTGATATTTCTCCCAATTCAGCACAAGGTTTGTCTCTTCACATCTCTTGAGGACCCTGCTAAGATTGGACAAACAAGCAGAAAATGAAGATCCGTAGACAGAGAAGTCATCCATAAATACCTCCACAACATCCTCTATAAGATCAGAGAAAATAGACATCATGCATCTTTGGAAAGTGGCTGGAGCATTGCATAGCCCAAATGGCATCCTTTGATAAGCAAAGGTACCATAGGGGCATGTGAAAATCGTTTTCTCTTGATCATTTGGATGTATGGGGATTTGGAAGAAGACTGCATACCCATCAAGAAAACAATAATAGGGATGATTTGCAAGTCTCTCTAGCATTTGATCAATGAATGGCAAAGGAAAATGATATTTTCTAAATGCTGAGTTAAGTTTTCGATAATCTATGCACATCCTATGTCCTGTTATTGTTCTTGTTGGTATTAGTTCATTCTTATCATTTTTGACCACAGTAATTCCTCCCTTCTTTGGGACAACATGCACAGGAGACACCCATTTGCTATCCGAAATATGATATATTACTCATGCATCTAAGAGTTTCAGAATCTCTTTCTTAACAACATTTTTCAAGTTGGGATTCAACCTTCTTTGATGTTCTATAGAAGTCATAGATTCATCCTCTAGATGTATCCTATGCATGCATAAAAAAAGTGATATCCCTTTAATACCATCTAGTGAGTAGCCTATTGCCTTTTTATACTTTCTAAGTTCATTCAAAAGCTTAGACAATTCATCTTCACTAAGCTCACTACTCACTATGACAGGGTAAGTTTCATTAGGGCCAAGGAAAGCGTACCTTACACCATGGGGAGGAGGTTTAAGCTCCACTTTTGGTGCCTTGAGTTCACTCCAATCATCCTCTTGGAGGTTCTCATGTTGAGTGGCCGAGGAAGCATGGTGAGCCTCATATGTAAGCTCCTCATTCTGACCTTCACCACTAATCCCCTTGTGAGAATCCAGCATTTTCACATAGGCATCACTTTCCTTGTTCTCAATCACTTGGACTTCTCTCTCAATTGTTAAAGCATGCTTTAGAGAGTCTTCAAGTGCCAACTCCTCTAGAAGCTCATCAGCTAGAGCATCCATTTCATCAATGTAGAAAACTTGGTTCTGGATGGTTGGCTTCTTCATCACTTCATTGATGTCAAAGTGGAGAATGTTCCCTTGTCCAAGATGAAGATCAATATTTCCTTGTCTAACATTCACAATAGCTCATGTTGTGGCTAAGAATGGTTTTCCAAGGATCAAAGGGTCTTGGGTTTCCTCCCCCATCTCCAACACAACAAAATCAGTAGGGATCTCAAAGTTACCAACCATCAGGGGAAGGTCTTCTAAAATACCAACAGGAATCTTCACAGATCTATCAGCCAACACCAAAGAGAGTTTACACTTCTTGTATTGAGTAAATCCAAGCTTCTTTGCAATAGACAAAGGCATCAAGCTGACACTAGCCCCAAGATCGCAAAGACACCGTTCAAATACGATGGGTCCTAGAGCACAAAGTAAGGTGAAACATCCTGGATCCACTAGCTTCCTTGGAACATCTAACCTCTGGATAATGGCACTGCACTCGTGGGTAAGGATCATCATGCCCTCCATCTCTTTATTCTTTGCAGCTACAGCATCTTTCAAGAATTTGCTGTATTGAGGAACCAACATAAAAGCATCAATGATGGGCATTGTGACCTGAACTTCACTCATTTGTTTCTCAAAGAGTGCCTTGTACTTCTCCAATAGCTGTCTTTTGAATCTTCCAGGGAATGATAGCTTTGGCTCATAGGGAGGAGGAACAAAAGAGGAGTCCTTTGTTGGAGTAGCAGTTTCACCATGTTTCACTGTCCTCTTCTCTTCTCCAACCTTTCCTTCACCCTTAGCTTCAACAATCTTTTCTAGAATTTCTTCATCAACCTTCTCATTTACAATCACCACTTCATCATCAATGTTGATAGCCACCTCCCCACCTTGCTTTTCACCATCCTTGGTGAGAATTCTTGGAGATAACTGTTTACCACTCCGTAGGGTGATTGCTTTCAAAGTTTCCTTGGGATTTTGCTCTAGCTTTCCAGGTAATGCCCCTTGTTGGCGACTTGGTTGAGAATTCATTGAAGCAAACTGGTTCTCCAAATGTCTGATCTTGTTGTTGAGCTCATTGTAGCTTCCATCAATCTTGGAGTGAATGTTCTTGAACTCAACAACACTTGTATCAACAACACTTGTATGAAAGCAAATCACCCCATTGTCTTCTCATTCTTTTCCTGAAAATCCAAGAGTTTCTTGAACATTGCATCCACACTTGTATCTGAAGCTGGAGCATGGGAAGAACTTCCTTGAGCCTGAGTAGACTGATTGTTGTTATTGTTGAAACCAGGAGGGGTGTTTTGTCTAGGTTGATAGCTCCCTTGCTGAGTGTTTTGCTTCTGTTGGTATCCTCCTTGCTGGTTGTTAGAGTAGGACCTTTGCTGGTAGTTGTACTGAAAGTTAGGCTCCTTCCTGTACCAAGAACCATTGTTGTTGATGAAGCACAGCTCTTCTTGGCCTTCCAAACCATCAATCTCATTGATCTTGGGAGGAACCTCTTGATTAGGACCACCCACAAAGTTCATCTGCTTTTGCTTAGCTTGGTTGGAAAGAAGCAAGTCCATCTTCTCTTGCAAGGACTTGATATCTTTCTTTGTCTGTTGATCATCACTTCTGTTGACCTATCATGCTCCTCACTGTAGACCGAGTCACTCTTAGCCATGTTCTCTACCAGTTCCTCTGACTCTTCCTCGGTTCTCCCCAAGAAGAAACCATTGCTGGCAGTGTCAAGCCTGTTTCTGCACTGTGGTAGAGCTCCTCTGTAGAAGGTACTAAGCAAACTCTCCTTGCTGAAACCATGATGAGGGCATTGAGACCAATAGCCCTTGAACCTCTCCCATGCTTCACTAAAACTCTCTAGACCTTTCTGTTGAAACCCAGAGATTTTGTTCCTGATCTTACTTGTTCTTGAAGTAGAGAAGAACTTGTCTAGGAAAGCTCTCTTACACTCTTCCCAAGTGGTGACAGTGTCACTTGGAAGAGTCTTCTCCCATTGGTGTGCCTTGTCTCCCAAAGAGAAAGGGAACAACTTCAACTTGAAGGCATCTTCAGAAACACCATTTGTCTTGGACAAGTCACAATACTAATCAAACTTGTACAAGTGATCAAAAGGGTCTTCAGCAGCAAGACCATGATACTTGTTGTTCTCTATGGCGTTGAGCAGTCCTGACTTGATCTCGAAGTTGTTGTTCTCCACTGGTGGTGCTCTGATTCCTAACCTATGACCATTAATGTGAGGTTGATCATAGGCTCCAATGGTGTGAGCTTGGCGCGGTGGATGTTGTGGCTGGCGCTGTGGTCGAAGGTGATCAGCTCTTGGATCAATGCCTCCTTGGGCATCACCATCTTGAGGCAGATTCTCCATATCAAACCCCAACCTTTGCAGATGAGCTTGTTGCTCTACTTCTCTTCTCTATCTTGCAATCTCCCTTTCAAGTGCTCTAATGTCTTCAACTCTTGGAACTAGGTTTGTTGGACCTCTGCTCTTTGTGTTCATACACCTGAAATCCAAAGGGGGAAAAAAGAAAGAAAAGCAATAATACAATTAAACAAAATTGACTTAGTCTCAAGCAAATGACTAAATCCCAATGTCACAATCAACTTAGAATTTGGCAACGGCACCAATTTGATGATAGGAGTTTCAAGGCTCCTAATCAAATGTTGTAGAATAAAGGATGTCAAACCAGTTCTAAGTGATTCTAAAGCAAAGGGAATGCAAGACCATGCTTAATCTAAGTGCTATCAATTGGTGAGATGATTTTTGAACTAATATGCTACTAAATTTCAATAAAAGGCAAAGTTTTCTTTCTTATGAGATAAGAGAACTCATGGGCTAAAGGAATTGACCTTGTGTGATCAAGTTTCAATCTAAAGGTGTGAACTTTCAACCAATCTATCTACCTTAAACCTAGACACCATCTTAAACAAACTTTATCTCTAGATGAATGTTCATTTACTAAGATAACTCAAGCATCAAATCTCTTTGGTTGAATGTTATCTAAGTAATCATTAATCTCAAGTCTACTAGCCATCTTAACACCTTTAACAACAAATCTCTTTGGTAAATAATGTTAAAAGCTTAGGAGAGTTGGTTCAGGCATTTCATCAAACACCTTTCAGGCATGAAATGCCTAGAGCTTAACTTTAGAGAGGCCAACTCTAGAGTTGCATTAAAAACACTCTACTAGCGAGGAACAAGATGGATCGATACTAAAACACCTTAGATCTAGCTTAGTCTCCCTAACCCATGAATCCAAAGATGACTACTCACTACTCTTCATGATGAGCCCAACAATCAATGATGATTTGGTGCTAATCATGATTAGTGATCCCAATAATCAAACAATCACAAGAGAAAATGATCAAGATAAGATCTTTCACCTAAAAATTCTTTGTGATTAGATAGAAAAACAAGATCAGATCCCCTCTTGGGATTACAAAAGTATTTATATGTCTTTGGTAAACCTAATGGTTTCCATTCAAAAGTCTAAAAAGCCCTTGAAAACATTAAAATTCGACTAAGGTAAAGTCTCGACTCGGGTCAAGACGATCGGCACCAACCCGCGTGGCCTTCCCCATGTTGGACCTTCGACGACATTCCTTCTTCATGCGAGCGGGTAAGGGTCCCCGCGCTGCTTCACCCGTGTGACTCCTCGAACAAATCTCTTCGGCAACGCGGGTAAGGGAATATGGAGATCACCTGCGTCGTCGTCCCCGCGTGAAGACGTCGACAATCCTTCTAGCTCGTGCGAGCGGTAGTCGACCCCGCGTGCCTCTTCCCGCGTGGCTCCTCCGATTTGGTCTTTCCGTGACGCGGGTAAAAGGACTTGGGGTGTTGCAACCCGCGTGAGACTGGCGTTGATGTGGCTTTCGGCGCGAGCGGGTACTGCTTCCCGAGTTGCTCAACCCGCGAGGAGTTCTTCATTTCTTCTTCTCGACATCTCGACGCGGGTAAACTAACCCGCACTGGTTCTCCCCGAGTTGAACTGGCTTGAACTCGAACTAACTTCATTTTCATCTTTTCTTTTAACTCCCATGCCTCTAAACACCTCCAATCACTCCATAGGTCACTCTAATACCTAATTAAGACATATGAATGCAAAATGGATCCTAAAGATGCTAGACTCTTAATCTATATGATCATTATGTACAAAATGGAAGCTTAAAACAATGCAAATATGCAAGATATCAATAATAAATCCATTTTCACCCAAAGCCTAACAGTGATAACAATCAAAGAACTCAAGGTAAAGAAGAGGAAGGGCATTGCTTACTTTCTGGCCACTCTGCAAGAGTAGGATCCTCCCAAGACTGTCAAGCAGCTTTACGAGGAATAGCTCTCTTCTTAGTCTCCGCTTTGTGTTTGGTTTCTGTTGTGGGAACAGAAACCGTACCTGAGCCGAAGTTCAGCCAGATAAGCAACAACTGCCACAACTGCCTCAATAGAGCTACCTGCGACCAAGGTTCATTCAAAGAGAATCTCAACCACCAGAAAGAATTTTGGCATGAAACCAATTTTCACAGAAGGCCAACTCAACTATTCATCACTGAAGCTTAGAATTACAAGAAAATATTCACAGAGGAATAAGTTATGAATTTTACAAGTTGGAGGTTTCCCAGCCCATCCGTTTGTGAGTATCGGCCCTTAGAAGAGAAAATCAACCAAACCAAGAAGCGGCCCGAGCCAAACTCAATTATGGATCTCAAGAGAGATCTTTTGTGGATCCAACAAGCCAAGAATCTGGAGAAAAGGCCCAGTGAAATTGAAGATATAACCATTTTTCCAGAACCGGTTATAAGGAGCCAATTATGGAAAGATTGTGAAATCAATTCGGTCAACAATCTCCAAACCGAGATTACTCAACCAAGGCAACTTCCACACGATCCAAGACATCCAGAGGACACATCACACGATCCAGAAGAGCCTTACATGATTTGACCATACACCAACAAGTATGGGAATAAGAAGATCTTCATTTCGGGTAACTTGCCTTTTTCGGATTCATTCTTGCTTGGAGGAGTTAAGGACCAACGGCTCTTTTTCTTTGAACCAGAATATACAAAGATCAATGTGAGTTTATTCAGCAACCAGAGATATCAAGATACAAGATCAGACCTTTCAAATGGCTACAAACCAGCCTAACGGCTAGTTTATTGAAGACAAAGACCATCAGCTTTATTTTCTTGTATTTTCTATCTTTTCTAGAGTATTAGAACTAGGCCTGGGCATTTCGGGTATCGGTTCGGTTCGGTTCGGGTATTTCGGGTTTCGGGTAGTTCGGATAGTAGCTAGAAGATCCATTCAGTACTTGACCTATTTTCGGTTCGGTTCGGTTCGGATAGTTTCGGGTTCGGTTCGGTTCGAATAGTAAATTTAGGAACCGAAAAATATCCGGAAAAAGTTCGGTTCTCATTTGGATCCGGTTCGGGTTCGGATAGTTCGGGTACTTCGGATAATTTGGACAAAATATTGATTATTTAAGGTAAAATATCAAATAATTATGATGATTTAGATAAAAAAAAATTGGATATTTCGGATTACTTTGGATATTTCGGATAAAACTATCCGGATAGTTTCGGATACTTTCGGGTAGTTTGGATACTTTATAATAATTTAGTTATCCTCAACTATTTTCAAATACTTTTAATAGAATTTTAAATTAAAAATATATATTTAGTGATGTTATATGTATATATAATTAATATTTTTATATATTCGGGTACCCGTTCGGTTCTCGGTTCGGTTCCGGTTCGGTTCGGTTATTTCGGATATAAAAATATAGGAACCGTTCGGGTATTTGAGGGTATTGGTCCGGTTCCGGTTTCGGGTATTTCGGTTCGGTCCCGGTTCGGTTCTTCGGTTCCGGTTATTTTGCCCAGGCCTAATTAGAACGTTGTACTTGAGTCCAGGTCGAGACTATATAAGTTTAGGTCATAGTCCATTGTAAAACACCCTTGATCATTTTGAAAGTAATAAAAAACATTTTTTCTTTTAACAAAGTTGTGTATTCTTTGCTGTTATTTCTCTAGTTAGTCTAATAAAAAACAAATTAAAAATTTTAAAACTGAATATTCTTATTTTTTATTGATTAACATTTAATATTTGTTAACCTTTTTCATTGTAATGAAAATTAGCATTAAGTTTCTTGCTATATATATGATTGTTACGTATTCTAGTTGGCAGAAGAAATGAAATGAGAATACTATCCCGACGAGTTTAGCTATTTTCCTCTGATTTTGGTTTGAATCCGTAAAAGATTGTTTCCCCATCCGCAAAACTCCTTGGATTCGTGTTTCAATCTCATAGCTTTCTTGTTGAAATTTGCGATCCGAGAGACACCAGATCCGGAAGAGGAAGAAGAAAACAAACAATGCAAGCAAGGCATGGGCACTCGTCGTATCGAGATCGGACGGACGAGTTCTTCGGCATCGTCGAAACGCTGAGGAGATCGATTGCTCCGGCGGCGGCGAATAATGTGCCGTATGGTGGTGGGAGAAGAGAGGATCCGAGATCCGCGGCGGTTATGCAATCGGAGTTTAACAGAAGAGCTTCTGTGATCGGTTTAGCTATCCACCAGACGTCTCAGAAGCTTTCCAAGCTTGCTCAACGTAAGTTTATTATAATGAACTTCGCTCATTCATCACTGAATCTGTATGACGTGGCTTGCTTAGGGAGTTATAACGATCTCATTTCAAAGAATAAGCTCGTTGCTGAACATGTAATTACTGGTGGAATTTGCGTACATCTTACTGGTAGCAAAAGATAGTTACTACCATTGCCTACACAGAAGCAAAATTGTTAGGCCTGAGCATGGTAACCCAACCACAGACCTGAACCCGAACCAAAAATTTTTGAATCTATACCCGATCTGAGATGTAAAAAATACATAAGATTTTTTAGACCTGAACCGAACTGATACCTGAAAAACCCCAAAAATCCAACCCGAATATCCAAATAAATATTCAAAAAAGCCTAAATAAGTAATTATATATCCGAGTGGAGCTAAAAGCTACTTCAGTTAGCTCATGGTTTGTTTGATGGTGTGAATTCTTCTTTGTTATAGTAGAAATGGAAGAAGCTGTTGCTTTATTCACATATATATTTTGAGCATATTAGTTTTATTTATTTGTCATTTACGTTGCAAAATCAGTGGCAAAGAGGTCATCGGTTTTTGATGATCCCACACGGGAGATAGGAGAGCTGACGGCGGTAATCAAACAAGAGATCTCTGGACTAAACACCGCTCTGATCGACCTTCAAGCTGTACGCAACTCTCATAATGATGAAAGGAACATATCTAGAGACACAACTACTCACTCAGCGACAGTGGTCGATGATCTAAAGAATCGTTTGATGGACACTACCAAAGAGTTTAAGGATGTTCTCACTTTGAGAACTGAGGTTAGGTTCTTTCTTCTGAGAAACGACTCTTTTATTTTGTTTCTTGTAATATGATGTTAAACTGTGAGCTCTGGTGTTTGCAGAACATGAAGATTCATGAAAATAGAAGGCAAAGATTCACGAATAACCCTTCAAAAGAATCAACAAACCCATTCGTTCGCCAGCGCCCTTTGGCTTCTAAGCCTGCGCCTAGCCAACCTGCTCCTCTCCCATGGGCTAATGGCTCTTCTTCATCGTCATCTCAGTTAGTCCCAAGGTAATGTACTACTCATCCCATAACCACAGTTGCAACATTTCACTTGAAATTTGGTTCAGAGTCTAGCCTAGTTAGCGCAGTGCATTTACGAGAATTCAAAACCTTTCTATAATTTATGCATTTGCAGGAGACAGGGAGAGGCTGAATCTTCTCCATTGTTGCAGCGGAGTCAACAACAACAGATGGTCCCGTTGCAAGACACTTATATGGAGAGCCGCGCAGAAGCTCTACACAACGTAGAATCAACAATCCACGAGCTAAGCAATATCTTTACACAACTAGCAACCATGGTTTCTCAGCAAGGGGAGATCGCTATCAGGTTTGTCGACACCAAAATGTGTATAACTTGTTAAAATGCATTGAACATTTGTGAAAAAAGGAAGTAATATAATATGTTGTTAAAAAAATTGGTTTGTACTACAGAATCGATCAGAACATGGAAGATACATTGGCGAACGTAGAAGGCGCACAGAGCCAACTGGCTAGGTATCTGAACAGTATATCATCAAACCGATGGCTCATGATTAAGATTTTCTTCGTACTGATTGCATTTCTCATGGTTTTCCTCTTCTTCGTGGCCTAATATTGAGATTTTTTGTTTTAAAAGTGTTTTAAACATGTAGACATATGGTTCTCTTTTTCTGTCGTATTGACATGTAAAGACTACAAGAGAAAGGGATCTTGATGCTCTTTGTTCAGATTAGTGGAGATTTATATATATATTACCACTTTTTAAATGTAAAATTGATTTACGTTTCCCAACCATTTTTGTCTTTATGTTTCTCTTCACAACTTCTATACATTTTTATTTTTTATGGTCCCTATTTTTAATTTTTTAGCATTCTCACTTTTGGTCCGACTCCGTACCAAGAAAACCAGACTTGCCTTGCAGTTGATTTCCCTTGGTTTGTTTCTGTTGTGTAACTTGTAAGTAAATGAAATCTACAACTATACGACTTGAAAATAATAATAATATGAAAGGGACATGTGCTCTGTATACAAAGCTGGAAACACACGAGCGATCAATTTGTTGAAACTTGAAAGTCAATACATATGTCACATACATATATATTAAGCTAGAACAATCAAGTGAACTCATTTTCATACGTTTAGCTCTTCCACTTCAGGAGTTAGTGGCTTAAAGAGAGCGTTCACTTCGCTTTCTTCTACCTCGTCTAAGCTTGCTGGTTTCCATTTCGGGTTCTGCAAAATAAACGAAAAACACTTATGAGATATGAGCATAGAGTAAGCACAACGGATATCATGTCACATTATGAACCGAATGAGCATAAACAACCAAAATCAATGAGTGGGAATGAACAAAACCTGGTCCTTGTCGACCAAGACTGCTCTAACACCTTCAGAGAAATCACCGCGCAAGGCAGCTCTCAGAGCAATGCGGTACTCCGTTTTCATCACACCATTAAGCTTCAAGATGGAAATAATAATAAGTACGAACTCGTGACGTAAATGGAAACAAAGAGTTTGGACCCTCACCGTTGCCATCTCATTGTCGGTTTTACCCATGGCACAAGCAACTTTGGAGAAGTACTTCTGTGTTAGGTATAGAGAGAACGGGGCTCCTTTTCCAAGGCCTTGGAGTGCTTCCTTAGCCCATTCTGCAACTGTACACAAAACACATTGTCTAACTTTCTCAAAGGCAAGATGTTAACTTCAATCTCATAATGCAAACAGCAAGTAACTAACAAACATTAAAACAAGTTATGTCAATCTCTCATACCTGAAGCATCAGTGCTCTGCTGGTACTTCTTCAGCTCTTCGATTGTTTCCTTAACAGATTTAATAGCACTAAAGGCTGTTTCTATTTGAGGCAACATCATTTTGAGGTAGGCTTCAGAGTCAGGACCGCTGCTGTATTCTGATAAAGTTGCTTGGATGTCTTGATGAGGATCCTTGGAACTGTATTACCAACACGAAAGCTTTCTTGACAAACAGAAAAACAGATGCTCCTATACTTGATCTATGCACACACAATCGTTTTCTACTGAGAAAAATAGGGAAATTCATAAATGCAGGTCACTCTTTTGAGTGAAAAGAAATGAGTAGAAATGTTTCAATTTTTGTTGATCCATAAGAAGAAATGCTTACATGTCAGCTGACAGAAAGGCTTCTTTGAGTGAAGCTAGCTTTCCAGATGGCACATAATGTGTCCCAAGACCCACAAACATTGCATCAGAAGGTGTGGAGATCCTTCTCCCAGTCATACCAAGATACGCACCAACAGACCCTCTGCCAGGGGTATGAGCTGCTATATATGAAAACCCTACATCTGGAAACAAGCCGATTCCATTTTCTGGCATTGCCAGGACCGTCCTCTGGAAATGAATGACAAAAATAAACTATCACAAATCATGCTAAACATCTACTTGCAAAGAAGTGCAGATTAAGTATTTTACTATTTGTACCTCTGTTATCACACGGTAGGGCCCATGTCCAGAAAGACCAAGGCCAAATCCCATTGTAATGCCATCCATCAAAGAGATATATGGCTTTTTGTATCCAGCAATCTTGCATATCAGGGTATACTCAGCTGTAAATACCTAGAAGAAAGCAAAGCTGTGAAGTCAAGACATCATAAACAAGAAACATACAGCTAATCATGGGTAAAGAACACCTTCGCATACCACATAATGCAGTAAAACGGTAAGAAAGTGAAAATGAGTACTAATACATTATATAGTTTTAATAAAGCCTAGACTAAGAGTGCCACACAGGTTAATTTGATCAAGATGATCTAATCATTTTGATCTCATTAAGCTAGAAGCTTCCTAATACATTATGTTTTAGCAGAAATAGAGTATCATGCTCTGGAGATATGAGATTGATCCTATAATATCAGGTAGCAAGTTTTGGTTTCTACTAATGTTCCATGTTTCATTAAGCCAAGAAGAAAGCGCACAAACCAGACCTCTATCATATCTGACAAATGTTTTTTGGTTGTAAACTGCTTCACATCACCCCCTGAAAATAAACTAAGACCATGGTTATGCACTATCTATCCGGTTTTGACTATATAAAAGAAGACTCATTTGATGCAAGAAAATTACTCAAAAAATACCCACTCCCCCCTCAGATAAAACACAGCACAGAGCAATAACTAGATCAATCAAGGAATGATGCTGGAATCATCTTCTAAAGCCAACCAATAAATAAACAAAATGGTTCATAAAGAAACCTTTTGCACAAGAGGAGTGTGTTTGTCCATTAAGATATCTGCAACAACTCCTTTAATATCCATCCCTGCACCATTCATAATATGGTGTCACTCCCACAAAACTCTTCCCCCAGAGCATTAACCAAGCCTAAGATTAAGAGACCAAAAGCAACATACTTTCCAAACCAGAGAATCCACAACAAAAAGAGCTAAACTTTACCAGCACAAAAGGCTCGAGGAGTGCTTCCTTCGACGACAACACATTTGACTTTGGGATCAGATTCCCATTCTTCAAGCAAGCTTTTGTACTTCAAATCCATTTCTGTAAAAAAAGAAATCAAAACTTTCATGGATTTTGAATATTGGGTTAAAGAAAATACAAAAAGGGACCTAGATTCATGGCGTTGAGAGCTTTAGGTCGATCAAGAGTGATGACAGCGACGCCATTTGGGTAAACGTTTCCTTTTACCAACTCTTCTCCTCCACCGCTGCTTCCACTGGCCATCACAGAGAATTTCCGGCGATTCGATACGGAGTGAGATGAAACGCAAATGTTACGAGTCGTTGGTGGATGTCTGGAGAAGAAGAAGCGAGCAGAAGCCACACCCAAAGTTTTGATCATCGCTTTGTTTCTTACCGATTCCAAACATCAACCACTTTTGTCGGAGGAACCAAAACATCAGTGACCCTGTTCGAATCCACCAGAATACTCAGTTAAAAGGCTTCCACTAGCCTTAAAGTGTGTCGTTCGGCCCTATAGCAACATTACCCAATAACACTAGCGATTTTCTTTTTTTTTGAATTATACGCTGTATTTTAATCCTAGATGCGAAGTGAACCCAAACTAGCCACATGTTAGCAGTCTACATTTTCAGCCCAGCCCACGTGTTGGTTTCATGTCCCTAACGATGCCGAATGTCAACTCCCCGGTAGCCGAAACCGAATCAGCTTCACCGTATTGGGCTTTGCCCTCAAGTTAATCACCACAAGCCCTGGTTAACACTAACAATTTGTTTATAATTTTTGTTGTTCGATCTTGGTTCGATTATGTGGTTAGTAGACTTAGACATTTTATCTGAAATGTCTTATGGATTTGTGATACCGCAGATTTTTAAGTTGTATGTTACAGAATTTTTCAGATGCAAATTTGGATATGATAAAATATATTTGAATTATGAGAAATATACTTGAAATTTATAAAGTAGACTTAAAATTACAAAGAAATATATCCGAAAATATAAAAAAAGATTTGAAAAGTATCCAAAAAAACCTGAAAGTTACAAAGAAATCGATCCAAAAACATGAAAAAGATGTGAAATATGCCCAAAAGACATGAAAATCAAACCGAAACTGTTTGTATTTGCAATTCTTTAAAGATATAAAAATTGTTTGCCCAAACAGGTCAAAAACTGAAATGATCCGATCCAATCCGAAAACAAACAGAAATTTTCTAAATACTTAATTTGATCCAAATGTCTAAAACTCGAAAGATCCAAACCCGAAAAGATCCGACCCGAACTATATCCGAAGACTTGAATGACTAGTTGTTGTTCTATCTTTTTTTGTTTTTTGTAATTGAGATTTATTGTTACTACTATATTATGAATTTTTTTAGTAATGGAAGTGAATTTAGTAATGATATTGGTTAAAGGTTTAGTCAAATACTCATGTTATTGGTCATGGGCATTGGGTCATGATTAATATCTATCTAGTCCCTACGTCCTAGGAAATCCAGGACCATAAGAAAATTAAAAAAAATTGGCCACTAGAAAGGAGATTCAACCCCTGGTTGGAGGTAACGAAGTCTGTAGACTTCACATTTTACCAGTAGACTAAACGAAAATTTTAGAAAATTGTACCCGAAATTTTCTTTAAAATAAGACGGCCGGAAGCCATCGCTTCACTGGCTTCGCCCACGGACCGGCTCTGGTCCCTACATATGTGTGTACAAAGGAGGAAAAATATTCAACACCTTTTACTTACAGTAATGGATTTTCCCTTTACAAAACGAGTTAATGGAAAACAATTTAATTAATTCTCTCACATTTAATTTTATTAACAACACTCATGTGATTACATCATGAATGTACACCTTTTAATTTAACTAGAGTTTTTCTCCGCGCTATGCGCGGATCATGTGCTTTAAATTTGTCAAATTCATAATTTTAAGCTGTATATTTTATATTCTAGATTATATATATTATTAATATTTTTTAGTTATTCTTGTATTGATCTGCAATAAATTTGATCTCTATTACTTAAACACATCAGTAACATATACATACAAACAATATAACGTTTAGGGAAAAAGGTACACAGTTCCATTAAGCTTAGCAGGACGAACACTTGTTACATTTTGCCATGTAGTCCTCTTGTTTCTCTCATTTATTTACTTTTTAAAATAATTTAAACGAATACACATATGACAGTATTTCTAATCTAAAGTAATGTTTGAGATGGGCTAAGATACCAATGCAAGAAGAGAACAACTATATAGCAAGGTTGGTTCGGGTGGTGAAACCTATTATCAGGGTTTCGTTTTCAGATTCTTAGTAGTTAATGCTTAAGGGCTAATCTCGCTGGTCTTAGATTATTTCACTGTAATTAAGTTGACACTGAATTTCTCTAAGATAAGTGTGTAAAATTTTATAAACTCACCGGAAACCAAACCCATAGGCATGAATGCATGATCCCACATGGGATCATTAGGTAGAGGACTATGGAAACCTTGAGGGAGATATAACTTAAACACTTTTTTTTTGTCACTGACTTAAACACTATAGTTTGGTATGTCACCTTTTCAGGTATTTAGTTAAAAGCTCGCAAACATAAAATTAGAAAATGGTTGTAATGAAAGAGCTACCTCATTGTATCTGCTAAGAAACTTACTCTTAACATTTTTCCATTGTGGTCATTTGTGGGCCTCTCAGAGTTTTTAATAGACGTCCAGAGATGGACTTCTCTAGCTACCTCCCCTCTCTATATCCTTAAGTTTTATTTTTTGAACTCCTCTTATCCAGGTCTTTTGCAAGTGTATTGTTAGCCTCGTCAATTAGGCCAGAAGCTTAAGCTCTCTGACTTCTCTCACATACCTTCAAACAAAAAGAGAAGAATTTTTTTGGTCAAGTGACCCAATTGGATATCACCAACCAATATAGAGAAACATGCAAATATATTTGTTAAATCCCTATGAACTACTCGCAAACGAATCCATGAAAAAACTTATGTACCAATAGTAAGGTACGATAAGACTCCTCTTTTATTTCATAAGTTAAAATCATAATAATCACGCTCATTTTGATCAAAAAACTAAATAATCACACCCATAAGTTGAAAGTATAATAACTATAAAACAAAAGCTTTCTAAGTAGCCTTCTGCTGTCAAAAGCTAGTTTTCATTTTTTCATGATTGTTTCACGGGCCCCACTATGATGGTAAATTGGCTATATATGCTTCGTGCTCTCCTACGCTTGGTGACATGGTTAGGCCCAATTATAATAGTAACTTGGCTAGATATGTTTCGTGCCTACACTTAGTGACATGGTGCAACATCATTAGGTCATTAATCATGGTTTCCTGCAACAACATCAACAATTTCCTCCTAGAAATTCTCTTATATGTACTTAAAATAATTATTTGATGAGATTATATGTATGGCCAAAGTCAATGACCAGTCTCGGTCAGCATCAGCATCAGCATCATCTATACTAATATACTCATAAGCAGGTTGTTACACATCCTTCTTTATGGTTCATCTTCCTCTCACCACCAACATTCCATGAAACTCATCTCTCTCTCTATTAATTCTTCTGCTTATCAAAAACCCCACTTAAGCTCCTCTACCTCTCCATTGTGACCAATAAAGCCTCTAGATATATCTCTCTTGAGAACAATTTTTGCGCCTCATTCTTGATTTTCTTGGCTAGTCCCCAATGTAAATTCTCTGCCATTTACCTTGTACACCATATCAACTCGAGCACATTAGATGAGAGATATAATTATATTTTTCCAACATAGTGCAAGCTTACTATTCTTTATATAAGCAGGAGAGTCTTCAATGTAGAAACACAAACTTAAAAAAAAAAACAGTATAGTAAAACTGATTACCTTCTGCACCCACGCTAAGATTCAAATAGAACTTTGACAATTCCATGGATAGATGCATTGAGCTACAAAAAAAGACGCATGTGATGTCCTTAATGATCACATTCACCCCGAGACCATAATTCAACTGTAAAGCTAGAAGGAACATAAATGAATGTAAAGCTCAAGATGTACTGTTCTTGGAAACTCACCAGCCCCCACTTGTGAGCACCCATGGCAGAGAAAAGTAGCATTAAATTTGTTGTCCTTGCATGTGCGTATTTACTCTCAGCCGTGAATCATATATAAAAGTTGTCTTCCTCGTAGATTCCACATCTTTTCCATTTGGCTCCGTTATATTGGATTAGTACCTGGAAATATCAAAACAAAAACAGATATCTCAAAGACAGTAATGATAATGATCATAACATTTAAAAATAAGTCAAACTATTTTATTCTAGTCGCCTTTTACAAAGTATCAATGCAGTAAGAATACCTCAATCCTAAGGACATTTAGTCAATATCTAATAACCAAGGAGAGAGGCAACTCTTCTGCACTGGTTTCAAGATTAAACAAAACACAACATATGTTGGAAAATCTTGTTAACTAAGGCTATGATGTTGCAAAAAAAAAAAAAAAAACTAAGGCTATGATGTTACAAAAAAAAACTAAGGCTATGATATTCAACAGCATAGTTATGAGCGAAAATCAGCAACTAACCAGCTGTCTCACGATTGTTTTACATTTTGAAAAAAAAAAGGAACCTGCCAAGATTCGTGGCCTTTGAAAGAGTTAAACACATTCATTATTTTCACATAATGAACATAGTTTTATTCTCACCTTCGCATTGTAATTAGACTATAGGCTTAGTTGAGAACCACTCCTCTTCAAAATCTTAATCGAGTCTAGTCTAACTTTTTGTGATACCATTGTTCCTGTGAGCCATCACAATTCAATTCGAAGCTCTGTCATCCTGAAAAAAAGTAGTGTAACTTAAAAGCTGAAAGGAAGTGATCAGATCAAATTTCTTATAAACGGTGAGACTATGTCTTTACCTGTGAACGACCCGAAGAAGATAAAACATAATACGAAACCTTGAGATTCCCAAGCCGTAGGGAATTTGTATTCGATCAATGTATAAGTAGGAGATGTACGCAAGTGAGTTTTGTTGCTGTCAAGTATGAGGAGTAGTTGGAGCTCCTGTAGATTTTTTCCGACGATTAGCTAATCTGCGTATTTGGATGGTTTTTAATGTTTGCCTCAGCTATTAAGTCAGATAATTGAAGCTAACACCTACAGGGAGAGGAATACATTATCAACGAACTATATATTAGATTTATCATATAGATCGGCTCTCCTGTCGCAGTTCGCATTGAACTATTTGATAGAATGAAACCTGAACCTAGCTTTGGAGGCTGTAGATTTTGGTTGATGTAAAAGGGCTTTATATAGAAAGAGAAACAAAGGAGATTAAACAAAATCATAAAGAAAGGAGTAAAGAACATATTGAATCATTTAGAGTGATCGTGGTAACGGTGAATATCAGAGAGTTGAAACGACGAAGACGAAGTGTAAAGGTCTGGGACAATCAAGCTGTGAAGGAAAAGGCTGGGCCATTTCGAAATTTAGAAGCCCATTTGAATGCCCGATTCTAAGTCGACAGAGCAGTGCTGACATGGTCAAATAAATGTTTATGATTGGATGATTTTATTAATCCTACGTGGATGTCCTGAGCTTTGAGCTTATTCTCCTTTTAGTATAGGTTAGATTAGAAAGAGGAAAATATTGGTAATGTAGTTTTTTATACTTTAAAAATGAAACAATTAGGAAAAGCTAGTAACTATAGTTTCAAAATATCCAAAAGAATATCCAAAAAATCAATTTTCAGTCACCAAGAAGTAAAATATTTGTGGAAATTGTGTTTTAAATCTGCCATTAATGTATGTTATATCACCCAATTATTGTAAATGCCCAACAATGAAACTTAATAAGATAATTAGAATTAAAACATTATTATTAACTTGGCAAAGTCAAAAGGCTAATAACAATGGACTTGGATTTTTCTTCAACAACTTGCCAAAGTGGTTGACAATTTCTCCCAAATTTTCCATATAAAGATAGAGTCATATTAATTAATGTGGTTTCTTGTTACTTTTCTTTTAGGCTCAAAACAGCAAATGATTCATCAAGTGTTGAAATGTTGACCGAGGCAGTCCAACGATTCTCTCACACTTGAAAATAAGTTTCAACCTCTTTTTTTTTTTGTCAACAGTTTCAACCTCTTTAAAAACCCAATAAGATGTGTTAAAATTCTTAATCTCCATCAACAATGGGAAACTCTCTAAAGTCTTTCAAACGCCAACCTCATTCAGTGGCCTACAAGCGTCCCATCTCTGTTTCAGGTACATATATGTTTTTCAGATGCACTTTACTTGTCCTTCACGTAAACTTGCATGAAAAGTTTGAGGCAGAAAACGACAATCTGAAAGTCTTCAGCTTCACGGAACTGAAGAAAGCAACTAAGAACTTCAGAGAATGCAGGGTCGTAGATGGTGACGATCGCTCTTCTCGAAAGTTCTACAAGGGCTACATCGATGAGTATGTTCCATCAAGAACTGTAACCGGAATCACTGTTTCTGTCCTGGATGTTGGTAGCTCATTCCCTCTACAAGACCGAGAGATAAGCAAAGTCAGTCCATTTGTATATCACCTTTTATGTCTTGTGCATCTGATTGATCATGATAACATTTAATTGCAGGAACAAGTGCAATCTCTAGGACAAATTATTCATCCCAATGTGGTCAAATTTTTGGGTTACTGTTGTGAAGATGACAAAATACACTTCTTGGTTTTTGAATACTTCCACAAAGGAAGCTTGGACCGTCACATTTATGGAAGTTAAGATCTCTTATAATCTAATGGCTAATAAATAGCATTTTGATTTACATAGAAGTCATGTTTTTCTCAACAGAAGAAGAAGAACCACTACCGTGGGAGATACGGGTTAAGATAGCCATTGGAGTAGCTCGAGGTGTTGAATTTATCCACTTTATCAAGAACAAACCGTTATTTCGAAAACTCAGAATGTATAACATTATGCATGATGAGGTAATGGTTTATTTACATCTCTCTTTTATTTTTTGTTTATTATCGTAAAAATCAATGCCTATGTTTGGATTTTTGCCAGCAATACAATGCAAAATTGTTTTATCTTGAATCAAACCAAGAAGATGCATGTAGACTCATTGGAGGACTTGAATACGAACCTCCTGAATATGTACAATGTACATTACAAAAACCTTAACTTCGTTCTAAACTACATATGATTTTTGCAATGTAAAGACAATTTGTGTCATTTGTACAGGTCGTCTGGATTTGAAGTCTGACGTTTTCACGCTTGGTGTGATCTTGCTTGACCTTGTAACTGGTTCTAAAGATACAATACGAAAGGAGAGAAGAAAAAGCATAGCTACCACCAGACCATCTTTATTGTGCGATAATCAGAAGATTAGGGAAATAATCGATCCACGACTTAGGAATGATTATCCAGTGAATGACGTGAAAGAAATGGGCATACTCATCCAAAGATGCACCAAGTGGGACAAGAATGAATGACCACTGATGCAGCAAGTCTTGGATTCTCTAAGTTACATTGCAGAGTTTAAGACTAATGTGCAGAGGCTACTAATACTTTTCACTACATTGGAAAAGTGAAGAGGTTAATGATAGATTAATACCCAAAACCCATGCTAGAGCGAAATCATGGACTATTTTGTTCTAATCATATTACTTATAAACACTAATCTCATAAGATCGATGATATGATCCATGCATAAGTTGTTAACCATCATATTATCATGCACTTGTAGCACTTCGGTTTGTCCTATGAATCAGAGAAGGATCATTGTTTGGGAACAAAATAGATGATTAAATCCACAAGAGAACCCACCTCAAAGGACAAGAACGACACAGAACTTGAGCGATATAGAGAAAGAAAAAAAAAACACGACATATGCTTTTCTATGTTTCTGGTCGCTCATTACAAAATTTGTCACTTGACAACGAGTCTAGTCACCGAAACAACAACTCTAAGTCGACTAGATTTTCCGATCAACAACAACAAAATCAGCATACAAGTATTGACTCCAAGTCTCCAACAGTTGTTCATTGTTCCGTGTATATATGTGAACACTTTCACAGTTAATGACTGCAACTGATACAATGCAATAAACGTCGGACAGTTAAATTAGAATATGCAAACAAGTATTTCACGAAAAATTTAACATTTTACCAAAAAAAATTATTTGACAAAGTTGTACTCTAAGATTTATCTCCTTCAATAAAAGTCAATATGAATTCTGACATACATTAAATAATTTGACCTGGTCCGTTTCAAAGCTAGATTCGGTAAACAAGGCTAGCTAGGTGTAGGAGGGGGGCTTCCTATGGTCCACACTGCATGAACTTAAGATATACTTAATCAACAACATATTAGTTATAAGATAAGATGCGTACTACTAGCTAGATAATGTAAAATATAGTATGTAAATATGTGGTCCAACATAAACTTCTAACTTCTAAGCAAGTAGAAAACTAACTTTTGTTATTAGAGTTTGATGACACTCAAAAATGATAAATAAATGTATCTTCCTTGATATAATGACTTTTTGTATCCCTTCCAGTTTATGTATCGACTCAATTCGTTTGGATTTGATAGATCCTGACTCCACATCAAAAAAGCTCATAAGTTTTCAACCCAAATTGAAGATTAATTATTAACTACTCATATCTTATTTTAATTCATAAATTTTTGTTCTATGTATATTTCATTCAACGATACGTTAATACGTCATCAGGCATTTGTGTAGATCAGTCCTCATTCCACGGAACAGTTAAAATATGCACATGCTTAAGTTTAATCAGCGATCTTCAGTTAAATTATTAATGAGATAGATTTAAAATGTTACCAACAGAATGGATCCAGAAAAAAAGGAGAGGGATTAGATCATAGATTAGAGAGATAGGTGCATGCATGTGTATCTACGCATAATTAGATAATTTAGTAATAATATTACATGAAGATGGGGACATGGACATGAAAGACCCATGTGGAAATAGAAAGAAATTCAAGAGGAAGACCAAAGCTGAGCATTCTTGACCTTACAAATGCTCTCTAACACATCTACTGGCATTATGTTCCCCTTCACCACTACCTTTTTGCTTTCAAGCTCCACTTTGTACCATGTCACTCCTGTTCGTTAGAATAAAACCATATTGATAAGTTTTTCAACAGTTTTATAAACTTTTAAATTTGTGCTATATGCTGAATTTCCGTGCTATGTTGAATTTCTGTAAGTTTAAAGAGGTATATATGATATATTACACACACACACATATAATATTATCTAAACAAAAATATCCGTCTTTACCCATAAATTATTGCAATTTTCACTATTTGTTACTGCAAATATACAATTTTACATTAAAATTTTGATATACTCTTTTGTTCTTATTGGTGTTTTTGAATTCTTATGATTAAAATTTTAAATAGTAATTTTATTCTAACGACTAATCATTTGCTAGATCTCATTTTCGTTGCACAAAAATTTCAGTAAATATGCTACAGATTTGTTCCTGAGTTTTGAATTGATGTTCTTATTTTTAGTTCATCTTTTGTTTGATACAAAAAAATATACTCCTATATGAATGTTGTCACAATTCAGTCTTCTTTCATTTTTGGAATTCTGTTAATTAAACTGTATATTCCACTAAACATAAATGCAATATAGAATTAAATTTTAGTTAATGTGTGATTTACGCAAAGAAACAATGATTAAATTTGTAATTATTATTATTGAATCATGTCTTGTGATTGTATTTCCCTAAAAGGAATGCCTAAAAAAATAAAGAAGATTTGGCGTTACCGTCTAGTTTAGAAATATGCTTCTCGACTTTCTTTGCACATCCGTAGCAATGCATAGACACCTTTAGCTCCACTACCTGCATACATCACCATCATCATCCGGATTGATTATTTTCAAAATCATTCAAACTTCAAACTCTTGAAACAACTCACTTAGAAATATTTTTAGGTGAAAACTGAATTCGTGATACCTTATATCCATCAAATATATTATTCTATTCGATTTTGGGAGAACTAAAAAAAAACTAACTTGGAATAACAAGAAAAACGCACACCACCATATAAGAGAAAAAAGGCCCACACAACTTTTTAAGAGCTAATTAAACATTTATTTCACTGTTTCCAAAAAAAAGATGCATAGTGACAAGCGTTTTTCAAAGCTCAAGAACTCATCGTAACGTAGTCTATGACATAATGTTGCGGTGATTTGTGGTTACCTTAGGCTTAAGATGAAAAGCAAGAGTCTGACGATGATCGGCAGATACAACATCTTTTAATCTCATGACCTTCCCCGATTTCTCTGATGATGAATCTATCAGTGGCTCCTTCTCAAACTCTTCGTCATCGTTTTCAAGGGTGTTTAGACAAAAGCATGAACACTGTTTTGTTGGATAAAACAGACAATCCCATGCTCGACCAATCTTCTGGAGCTTCCCCATTAAATTGGAAAGTAATTTTTAGTGTTTTTAGAGACTGATGTTGGGAAGACTTAAAAGAAGTTGTGTGAGAGAGGAGAGAAACCTTGCTTATTTGACACACTTACACTGTCGTAAAGGGATATAGAGAGAGAATATAAGGTGGGGAAAGAAGTCAAACATTGAAATGATTTTGTAGAGACCGATAAATTTACCAAATTTTTTATTATCTTCAATGCATCACCTACAATGTTAAACCTACCATTTTTCTTCCTCTTTTAGTTTAGTGAAGTCCATTATGGTGAACCAATAGTATTATCTTCAGTGCAATCTAGATTGGTACGGCGACTGTAACCACTAGATAGTTATATTTTTTAAACAAATCTAAGCAGTTTTTCATGTGTTACTTTTTAATTTCATAGAACTAAATTTATGACACAGTGTCATCCAATCGAATTGAAAAACTGTTTGCAATCATACAATTATATGCCATATAATATGATATGACAGGTGATAAAAGAAAGATAACAAGACATAGGTCACATCTCACGTTCAACAACTCTCCAACATTGACACCAATTTTCTTATGACATCAGTTAATAAATGAAATTCAATATTCATATAATTATAAGAGTGATTTAGCGAGTGAGGCATGTGATGCAAGCTAAGATGTGTGACTTGTAGTTTTGTATAATTGATTGAAGAGTGGATGGATAATCAAATCATCTTCTCTTTTGGCTCCACTCTCGCCGCTCCACTTCTTTAATTTCTTTTAATATATTCTGATTATCCCATCTCTTTGTTTTTATATTGATTCGGCAAAAAACATTCAGAAATAGTAAACATTTTCGTCTTGTTAAATTTATCTTATCTACTTTTAATCTCTCATATCATAGATAAACTGAACCTGATAATATGAATTTCCGACAAGAAAAACATAGGGGGATTATAAAAGCAAAAAGATATGAGTGATGAGCCTATGAAGAACATGCGGGAACAAGGTATTATATGCTAAGTGATATTGGTTAAGCACGTGAAAAAAAGAAAAATGTATAATTTTCCTTCGAGTTGCTAAAACATGTTCTTTTATTTTATGCGTATTATCGAACCTCCATTAATTATGTTCCTACTTCATGTGCTTTTTATCTCCACTTATTTTGTTGTTTCCTGCTATAATTCTAAATTCTCATTAGCTGGTTGATTATATTTCCGAAACAAGAACCACCACTTCATTACAGGAAAATATTTTAAAACAATTATTAATAAAGTGATATTTTGAAAGAAAAAATAAGACAATGGCTACATATATTATTGCATATAATCCTAAAGATCGAGTTAATTTATTTAACAAAATAGAATAATTATTTAATTATTTGCAATAAACGGTTATGGTATTTGAGCAAATTGAGCTATAGCCCAAGTGGTGCAATTACTGAGATTTGAAACGACAAGGTTAAAATGTTGAATTACTAAAAATTTATTACTTATCTTTGGCAGGTTGTAGTGTTTGTTCGTAAGGTTTCTAGATTAAACTTTCATAGATATGGTTAGAGACAACATTAACAATGACCAAATTGCCGTTTTGGAAATCCAACTACAATGAACTTAACAACATCCATTCGAACGACAAATGTCCATTGATCTCTATAACAAAACATATAATATTCTTTCACCAAAGCCGCTCCGGTCTCTCGTGTTTTGTACGGATGTTTCTTCAGTCTTTACGGCGGTTTTTATAATATAAACGGTGCAAAATTAGAGTATGATACGGTGCAACTGCAGTTTATGGAGTTTACAGGACAAGTGCGGATTTTATAAAAAAAAAAATCAGTTTTATCAAAAAAGCATAGTACAATTTTGAAAAAAAATGTAATAACAAATACAACCCTGCTAATGAGCCACCATTCACAACCATAATTTCTTTTTGTGCCAGTGTTTGTTTATTCCTTTTTATTGTTTGCATTAATTTTTTTTTCTTTTGAGAAAATGCATTAACAGCATTTATATGTACAAAGCAATGAACCTGCACAGAAAAAGTAATTCGAAACACAACTGACAGGAAAAAGGCTGGAACTGGTTAAAACAATATTGCAATAGCTTTGCAATTCCGGTCTTCAAATTATTGCCACTGCAGTTTTATTTATTTTTGCTAAGCCAAAGTTGATGAATCTAGACATTATATAAATCTAGAATCATAACATATTATACTAAAAGAAAATTACTAACGTTCGGTAAATCAGAACAGAAAATAATTATGCCAAAATCAAATGATTTCGTAGGTGTTCAACTTTTTTACTACTCGCTTTGTTTTAAATTAAATGTCGTTCTAGGTATATTCACGTAAATCAATAAAATAGTTAAATGTTCAGTTTTAATTTTATTAACTATTAAAATTTATTGTATTTTTTCTTAATTTATGTAAAACTAAAATAAATAAGTTATGATATATATTATATTATAATTTTAAAATGACATTTATTTTGTAACAATTTTTTCTTTACAGTAATATTTAATATGGAATGAAATGAGTATATTTTAATATTCAAATTGCTATTTTTTTTAAAAAAAAAGGTTGGCGTTAGCACCGCCCCTCTATTATTGGAGGCATGGCCTCATTTGTCGACCCGCTTTTTTTTAAATTAATATTTCCTTAATATTTTTCTTTTGTTGCATACTTGCATGGCTGAAACAATGGCACCCAAAAAAAAAAACGAAACCCATTTGGTTTCCTTTTCTTCGTTAACACGATTGGTAAACATACTCGATGAAGTCTCGTTTATATGGGAAGCTCATCCGCTAAACACACACTACGATAAAACAGCAAGGATACTGAGGGAAAAAATCATCGGAATTTCGTCGGAATAACGTTATTCCAACGACATACCGACGAAACAAGTCCTCGGAAATAATTCCTCGGAATTTTTTTTTTCCTCGGAAATCCCTCGGAATTTTCCGACTGAATTCCGAAGAAACAAATTTCCGAGGAAACAAATTTCCGAGGAAATTCCGAGGATCACTAGTTTGTCGGAAATCTCCTCGGAATATACCGAGGGAGAACTTCGTCGGGATATTTCCTCGAACGTTCATCGATCGATGCGTTTTTGGACATATATCCATCGATCGATCGGAATATACCGAGGGAAATCTTCCTCGGAATATTCCGAGGAACATGTCCCTCGGTATATTACGAGGAACATGTCTTTCGGTATATTCCGAGGAACAGGTCCCTCGGTATATTCCGAGGAAAGGTGTCCCTCGGTATATTCCGAGGAAAGGTGTCCCTCGGTATATTCCGAGGAAGATGTCACTCGGTATATTCCGAACGTTTTTTTATAAACAGATCGATCGATGGATTTATGTCCAAAAACGCATCGATCGATCGAGTAAAAGATATAATTAATTTCCTCGGAATGTAAAAAATATTAATTTTTTTAAAAAAATAAATTTTTTGAAATTTAAATTCGAAAATATAAAATTAAAATTAAAATTGAAATCATATTAATTAATATTCAAAGTTTCACAAATAAAAATAAAACATTCCGAGTTTTTGGAAGAAAAAAAAAAACTACGGGTCTGGCACGTCCGGGAACACCTCGTTCGGGTATCTGCATCATCTCCATCATTTGCTGGTTCAGCCTCCTCTGTGCCTCATAGCCCGCCTGTTGAGCCGCCATCTGGGTCTCCAACAAAGATATGCGATCATCATTGTCCTTCAACTGAGCCGTAAGTACTTCTGGATCAACAAAGGGCGGTGGTGCAAAAGAAGGAGGAACCGACCGGGTGCGACGACCCAAACCGACCAAACGTCCCTTCTTCTTTGGAACCGACTGAATAGAAAATAGCCAAATTTACAAATTTAAACCAAGAAATAAATGAATTGAACTTTAAAAAAAAAAGAACTTACAGATTCAACGATTTCGTTGATTCGAAACCTGGACAAGTTGGTCGAAGCCGTCGAAGCGTCATCCTCGGTTTGAAGCTGAGACACTTCGTCTACCACCTGAGTTTGGACCAGGTCGACCACGTCCCTCACAAGACCGTCATCAATCTGGCCGGTCTTCTTGTTGGTATACGCCCTCCTCATTAGGGCGAGATCATCTACCGGCTCGCCATCATTTTCTTCCGCCTTGAAAAAAAACATAAATTCAAAAAACATTAGAAATTAGAAGAAATGCACAATAAATTAAAATTCTGAAACTCAAATAATTGAACAAAAAGCGGTTGAACTTACCATGCGATCTCCCAGAGTGACAATAGATTGAGCACCCAAGTTATGCTTGTAGATGCCCTTCCCTTTACGGTCGCTCTTGCGGTTGGTGGAGTTGGTGGAAGAAGTTTCTTTCGTCTCTTCCTTATCCCAATGCGCACACAACTCCTTCTAGATCGTGTCGTTCATCGACTTTGGGACCTTTTAATAAAAAAAAAATAGTTTAATAAATTAAAAAATAGTTTAATAAATTACTAATTGTTTAATAAATTAAATCGAACATTATTGATTTCCCACTTCTTCTTCCACTCGTGGATCTGCTTCCTATAGTTGTCTATAACTTTATGGACGAAGTGGTGATAGATAAAGAGCGTCTCATCGGAATTCCAGTTGAACTCTTGCTGAAAAAAAACACAATTAGTAGAAAATTTATATTAAAGACTAAAAATATAAGTAAAAAATTAGAATACTTACCGCAAACTAACGAAGCCACAGAACCTGCTTGTCTGTAGGGAAGTGAGTGAAAGTCGGATGTCCCCTGTCGAGGGCCGAGTACATCATACGGTTGATCCATGCGCTGATCCCGTTCCCGGATCGGTTGAACCTAATAAAAAGAACAAACGGTTAATAATGAATCCAAATTTAAAGAAAAAAAATGTTTAATTACCATGTTTGACCCCGTCCATGTGGATACGGAGTGAGATACGGAAGATGGTCACGACCGGGCTGTTGAACCAACTCTGCAACACTCATCACTCCCGGAGGACCCGGAGGAGCAGGAGCGGATGCAGCAGCGGGAGCGAGAGGAGCAGGAGCGGGTGCAGTAGAGGGAGATGTATGGTTGGAGCTGTGGGGCGAAGGGGAATCCTGAAAATGGCTGGAATCCCGAGACTGGCTCCCCGTACCACCACGACCACGACGCTGTCGAGGCCGGGTCTGATCATCATGAGACCTGTAAATTAAAAAAATATATTTAATAAATACAGAAATATATAAATTAATTTTTTTTTTTTTAAAATCCCAATAATTTAATCACAAAAAAAGATTTATAGATATTAAAAATATTTAATAAATATATAAAAATAGTTCTAATAAACAAAAAATAGTTTTAATAAATAAAAAATATTTTAATAATTACAAAAAATAGTTTTAATAATATAAAAATATATATATATATATATTAAAAATATTTTTAAATCCCAAATAATAGTTTTTAATCACAAAAAAAGTTTTATAGATATTAAAAATGTTTTGTAAAATCCAAAAAATCGAATTTATATACAAAAAAGATTTTCTAAAATCCAAACAATCAAATTTATGTAGAAAAATCGTTTTGTAAAATACAAAAATCGATTTTATATACAAAAATCGATTTTATAAATACAAAAAAAATAAAAAAAAAATTCTAAAAAATTCTAAATCAATTCAACAAAACAAATTATTCAACCAAATCACAATTCTAAACCTATTATACAACCAAATCACAATCCTAATCAATCACCCTAACAAAAATCAATCAAAACTACACAAAAACCTAACAAATAGAACCTAAGCGAGTGGAATAGGGTCCTTACATGATTTGTGTAAGAGAAGGGGGAGATCGGCGGAGATATCGTTGGATTTCAGGGGGAAATCGCCGGAGAGAAGAGAGGAGTCGCGCAGAGGAAGAAGAGAGAAATGGGGAAGAAGAAGGGGCTCGTGGTTATAAAACCTAGGGTCCGACGGACATTATCCGTCGGAATTCCGTCGGAATTCCGTCGGAATTCTAATTTCAATTTTCGCGAAATATTTGCCCGGTAAAATGAAAATATTCCGAGGAAATTCCGACGGATAGTAAAATATCCGTCGGAATTTTCTCGGAATATTCCGAGGAAATACCGAGGAACTAGTGTTTGGGGTTTCAAAACATCAATTTTTTTTGCCGTATTTCATTTCTTATACAATTGTAATGCATACCATTGAGGATTCTTTGTATAGATGAGCATAAACCATGAAATAACAAATTTCAAAACTAATTGAAAGTATTCCCTTTACCGTTCATTAAAAGATGTAAGTGTTTCTCTTATGTTGTGGGATTTCGTTCATACAATCGGCAAAGTGTTAATTATACGGTAAGAAACAAATTTTTGACTTCACAATGAACGTAAGACACTTAATAAGGGTTATATAGTTGTTATTCAAACCGCAAAACGTTTTTTTCGGTTTAAAAACCCTATTTCCTCGGAATTTCCTCGGATTATTCTGAGGGAATTCCGAGGAAACCCTCTTCTTCCTCGGAATTCCGTCGGAATATTCCGAGAAAATTCCGAGGAACTAGTGTTTGGGGTTTCAATACGTCAATTTTTTTTTATAAACGGATCGATCGATGTATATATATCCAAAAACGCATCGATCGATCACTAAGATGGACCAAAGCGTAACAATGTGATCGATCGATAGATTATCCCATCGATCGAGAATCTCAAGCGTTCCTCGGAATGTCCTCGGAAAATCTCGTACGTTTTTTTATAAACGGATCGATCGATGTATATATATCCAAAAACGCATCGATCGATCACTAAGATGGACCAAAGCGTAACAATGTGATCGATCGATTTGACTATCCCATCGATCGATTGAGAATCTCAAACGTTCCTCGGAATGTCCTCGGAAAATCGTGTAAGCTTTTTTATAAACGGATCGATCGATGGATATATGTCTGAAAACGCATCGATCGATCACTAAGATGGACCAAAGCGTAACAATGTGATCGATCGATTAGATTATCCCATCGATGGATCGAACAAAATCTCGGGAACAAAACGCATCGATCGATCACTAAGAGCAAGTCTTCTGTTTTTGGTCTGAATTTCTGCTGGAAAGTAGTACTCGGCAAAGTTTGAAGTTTCTTCATTGATCATCTGTGCGACTATAGAACCTTCCACCCTACTTAAATTTTTCACCATCTTCTTCAAATGGAACATATACCGCTCATACAGATACATCCATCTATACTGCACAGGACCACCAAGTTCCAATTCTCTTGCCAGGTGAATAACAAGATGCTCCATTGCATCAAAAAATGAGGGAGGAAATATCTTCTCAAGGTTGCACTGAATCACGGTTATGTTAGTCTTCAAATTTTCAATACCTTCAAGAGTCACTGATCTCGTGCATAAATCGCGGAAGAAACCACTTATCCCTGCAATTGCTTCATGAAGATTTCGTGCTAATAGTTCCTTGAAGGCGAACGGAAGGAGACGCTGCATCATTACATGGCAATCGTGGCTTTTCAAGCCAGTAAACTTTCCTTCCTTTCTGTCGATACAGTTACGCAAATTTGATGCGTAACCGTCTGGAAATTCCACATCGTTTGAAATCCAATCAAAGAATGCATCTTTTCCCTCTGCATTAAGTCGGTATATGGGAAAAGGAGCCCTACCATTCTCATCAACATGAAGTTCTGAACGAGCACATATATCGACTAAATCCAGTCTTGACTTCAAATTATCCTTTGTTTTACCTTGAACATTAAGGATCGTGTTCATGAGATTGTCAAAAAAGTTCTTCTCAATATACATGACATCTAAATTATGTCTTAGCAGATGATCCTCCTAGTATGGCAGATCCCATAAAATATTTTTTTTGTGCCAGTTATGTAGGTCTCCAACAGCATCTACCGGAAAACGCTCATGTCCACCGACGTCTGGCGTCCTTTCTGCACCAAAATCTCTTAGTTGTGTCTTCAAATCTTTCCCACAAATTTCCGGAGGTGGACTGTCAAACACCCTCTTGTTCTTCGTAAAAAAATTCCTACTCCTACGATATGGATGATCAGGTGGTAGGAATCTCCTGTGACAGTTAAACCAACATGTTTTCCTTCCATGTTTTAGTTGGAAAGCATCAGTATTATCTTGATAATATGAACATGATAGCCTTCCATGCGTTGTCCATCCAGATAACATACCATATACTGGAAAATCACTTATTGTCCACATTAGTACTGTCCGCATTTGAAAGTTTTCTTTACACGAAACATCGTATGTTTCAGCACCTTGAGCCCATAGTTGTTGCAACTCATATATTAGTGGCTGAAGAAACACATCAAGTGATCTCTTAGGATGCTCTGGTCCGGGAACGAGAATCAAGAGAAACAAAAACTCTCGTCGCAAACACAAGTTTGGGGGTAGGTTGTATGGTGTAAGAATGACGGGCCATAGAGAATATTGTCTTTCACTCTTGCCAAACGGACTGAAACCATAAGTACATAATCCAAGGTAGACATTTCTTCTCTCATACGCAAAGTCGGGATACTTTGATTGGAAATGCTTCCACGCTTTTGCATCTGAAGGATGTCTGATCTCACCTTCTGTTGAGTGCTCCGCATGCCATCTTATTGGTTGCCCTGTGCGTTCAGACAGATACAACCTCTGCAACCTTTCCGTCAAAGGTAAATACCACATCCTTTTATATGGCACTGGAACTCTTCCACTCGTATCTTTATAACGAGGCTTTCCACAAAATTTGCATGTAACCCGCTGTTCATCCGCCCTCCAATAAATCATGCAGTTGTCGCTGCATACATCTATTACCTGATACGATAAACCAAGACCAGCTACGAGTTTCAGAACCTCGTAGTATGAACCAGGAGCTACATTATCCTCGGGTAGAATACCTTTTACAAAATCAACAATCGCATCCACACTGTCTTCAGCCAAATTATAATCTGTTTTAATGCCCATCAATCTTGTAGCAGATGATAAAGCTGAATGACCATCTCTGCAACCTTCGTACAATGGTTGCTTTCCAGCATCCAACATATCATAAAATCTCCTAGCTTGTGCATTGGGTAAATCTTCCCCTCTAAAATGATCATTTACCATCTGTTCAGTACCTACACCATAATCTACATCCGTTCTAATTGGTTCTTCTAATCTAACTGCTGGCTGAGGTTCGCTAGTACTACCATGTTCATAATCAGTTTTCCCATGATGATACCAAATTTTGTAACTTCGTGTAAACCCACTCAAATATAGATGAGTCCAAACATCCCACTCTTTAATAACCTTTCTATTTTTACAATTAGAGCAAGGACATCTTAACATACATGTTTTTGCTTCCGGTTGTCGGTGAACTAACCCCATGAATTCGGTTATACCTCGTTGGTATTCTTCCGTAAGAAATCTCGTGTTCGGATCCAAATGAGGTCGATCGATCCAAGAACGAAAATAATTTGAAGAAGACATATTTTTTATGAATCAAATTCGTGTGTAAATAGAGTAAGAGGGAGGATGAAGATATGGAGTGAATGAAGAGGAAGAGGAGTGCTTGTATTTATAGTTGAAATCCTGCTAACAGACCGAGGAAATTCCGACGGAATTCCGACGGAAAAGGCTAGTTCATCGGAATTTCCTCGGAATTTTGTAAAATCCCCCAACGGCTCTCCAACGGCTATAATATTTCCTCGGAATTCATCAGTTTTTTCCGAGGAACACATTTTTTCTCGGAATATTCCGACGGATTGATATTTCCTCGGAATTTCGTCGGTATATTCCGAGGAAACCCAATTTTGTGTTTCTTCGGAATTTTCTCGGAAATTACTCGGGATATTCCGAGGATTTCATTTTCCGTCGGAATGTCTGTCAGAATACCGCTGTTTTCTTGTAGTGACGAAGCAAAAACACGAATGAAAACAACAAAATATGGGTCAAAAGAAGATATTAAATAATTATCTTCAGAATAAGGCTTCTCGTTGCTCGTGCTCGAGCTTTATGTAAGATTGGAATGGTTGTTGGACGCTGACGTCGATGTGGCGGAGCGACTCGATTCCAACTTAGTTTTTTCATAAAGAAAATTCCAACTTAAGTTTTCATCCGAGTTTAAACCGATTTTTAAAAAGTAATTCAATTGTTGATCCAAAAAAAAGAAGTAATTCAATTTAATGAACCATCAAACCGGACCAAAAACGTAATATATATAAAATTTAATGTTTCTGGCATAGGACAAATGGGCAATAATGGTTGGACCAAAATCAAGTGAACCAAAGAAATGTCCCAGTCCGGGAACCATATATGTCTGGTTTGGAGAATCTAGTGTCTCTTTTTAGTTTTCTTTCTTTAGTATTTATTTTCTTAATAATTTTTCTTAACATATACTTTTGATAGAAACTCCGTTAATCATAAGACGTGGAGTTGCAATGTAAATATTTTGGAAAACACATTAAATTGCCGAATTGATATGTATAACAACTTACATGATCGAATTGCAAGAGAGAGAAAAGAGAGAAAAGAGAGATCTTGTTTGGGGTTCGGCGCGCGGCCGGCGCGTGAGCGTCCGTGCCGGCGCCGGAGCCTCTGTTTGTCCTTCGTAGTGTTCCCCCTTCGCTCTTCTTCGCCAACCTGTCAACGACTGCCTTGTCCGAGCTCTGGATTCGACCTCACCGCTTACGGTGGTTTCGGTCTTGGAGTAACGACGCTCTCGTCGGGAGGGTCCTGGTGGAGGAAGTGGCATGCATGTTCAGTGGTGGTGTTTTCCGGGAGGTGGAGGCTTTCGTAGATCCACCGCCGCCGGCTCTAGTTCCCGGGAAGGGAGTCTTCTTTAGATTTGCCTTCGCCGGCTTTAGTTTTGGAGAGCGGAGGCTAGCACAGCTCCGCGCTTCCACTTAGGATCCCGCGGTTCTTTGGGAAAAGTTTTCTAGTTTAGTTTTGTTTCATGGTCGGCGCAGTTGTCGGTAAGTCTTGGGTGGGGTCACTGCGGATGAGATCTTGGTTGAAGACAAGGTTCTCCGGCGAGGTGATGATTCTCAAGGAAAGGAAGAGATGGCTTCTTGAGTCGCGTGTCTTGGGTTTGAAGTATGCTAAAGGCGGAGGAGATCTCGAGGTTCGATTGATCTCTCCGGCGGGATGACACGGCGGTGAAGAATGGCTTTGCGTTTGTTTGGAGGCTTGTCTGGTTTCGAGCTCCGACGAACAAGGTGCTCGAGGGTGTTTGTTCCGGTGGCGTAAAGGCGGAGGTGATCAAGTCGAGGCGGTGACGACGTGTGTCGCGTCAATGGAGCAGATCACTCCACTTGTCGAGCCGCCTCCTTGATGCGCTAGCCAGCTGGCCGGGCGGTTTCTAAAGTTGGGCCGAGGGCCTGTTTAAGTTTTTATTTTGCCCCTGGGGTTGGGCTTGCGTTTGTTTTCTTTGTAATCGGGCTTCGGCCTTGTATGGGCTTGGCCCAATCATCTTATAATATCAAATCTTTGGCGGAAAAAAAAAATATGTATAACAACTGCACAATGACCACTGTAGCTGAGAGTGACTACCAAAGTCCAGAGTGGTCATTACTCTCTTACCTTTTTACGGCCATATAATGTTTCTTGTAAGTGTTGTCTCTTCTATTACTTGTAGTTCACTGCTCCCGGAGAGATACTTGACTACGAAGGACTACTATAAATTAGGGGGACCCACTATAAACTCCTGTTAAAAAAAAAAAAAAAATCGGCAGCTTTGATTAATGCTTACTTGCTTCACTCAATCCATAATGATTCTCGGGTCATGGTGAAACCATGCAGAGACTTCTTAGAAAGATAGTATGGTTTTGGTTAAAAGAGAAACAAATTGAGATCAAAAAACATAAACAGATTGAGATCTAAGAAACATAAATTTTCAGATGTAAGTTCTTGCAGATTAACAATGCAAAGTTTATCGGAAGTTCAAGAAATATCCAGGTAGAACTGTTCGTTGTGGTCGTCTATTGCATATAGTTTGTCAATGAAGGATGTTGTACATGTAGAGTAGTCTGTTGATATGAGTGTTGCCGAGAGAATTACATCATTGAATCGTTGTTCGTGAAGTTGCTCATCGATATTTCATATGTTTTTGTTAGTTAATCATCATGTGTAACAGAAGCAGAGATTAGATGATGATGTAACCGACGATTGATTAGTGTTTAAATCATAAATAAATAAGATCAAGTGGTAATACTGAATCAGTTTAAAAGAAAAGAAAAATAAAATAAGTTGTTTCAGTCATCAAGTGGCTAAGATGAAAGTCTGATCTGCCGACTCATGTTATATAGTGCTATGGTTATATGAGCTTACATACTAAGATAATGAAGTTGTGATTAATGTGTATTAATTAATGAGCCAAAAGTGGCATATGAACTTTCGAGATGACAACCAGTCCAAATGTCATGTTAGTGTAAGTATGTGGAGTTGTGAAATGTGATAGTGACAAATACCTAGAATTATGTTGTGTCAGAGCATGTACAACGCGGGATTATAGATAATCCTTAGCTATAATCCTTAGCGCTTTTTGATTAACTAAACATTAAAAAAGGAGTGCAAACTTAAGGATGATCCTTAATTAAGGATAAAAAGGACGAAGTCCTTAATGTGTTGGCGCTATCTCATTGGTTCGGATTAGGGTTGTCTCTAACACGCGAGCCAACCTCATTCTATCTCGAAGCCGAAAAAAAAACCAGAGCAGAAAGAGAGGCGATAGAGAGGCGACATAGAGGCGATTTGCGATCGTGACTTTTGAAGGTAAAATCTGAGCTTTATCTTTTTTTTTTCTTCTCGAGTTGATGTATGTTGATTTCATCACGTTTAAGGGTTCGATTGTGGTGTTTTAAAAAATTTAGGGTTTCAAATCGGATTGGGGATTAAAATTGATTTAGGGTTTTCGTCTGGGTTTGATTTTTTTAAATTTTCGCTTCGGTTGTTTGTTGTTATCGTCTGGATTAGAGGTTCGGGAATGAGTTCACAATCGATTTAGGGTTTTGGTTCGTGATTTGAATTTTTTTTTTTTGGAATGAGAATCGTCTGGGTTTGATTTTTTATTTCATTTTCGCTTCAGTTGTTTGTTGTTATCATCTCAATTAGAGGTTCGGGATTTAGTTCACAATCGATTTAGGGTTTTTGTTCTTGATTTGAAATTTTTTTTTTGAATGATAATCGTCTGGGTTTTATAATATTTGTCGATTTAGAATCGGTTATATGTTTGCAATGGTTACAATGAATTTAATCAACAATTTTTTTTCTTCTTGCAGGTTCTGAAATGGATGAAGAACAACGAGATATGAAAGCACACGAAGCATACTACCAGAGGGTTGATTTCGTATCAAATTCGCTGCAGGGGATTCCCCAACTGTGCCCCTGTGGATCAATCACGAAGGAAATTGTAGATGAAGAGGATACATATGACTACCTCCCTGGGAAAAGATACTTCATATGCAAAGACTTCGAGGTATGAAGTTTTTTTCTATCTCTTTCATTTATTAGCGGTTATATGTTTGCTATTTGACCATTTTTTTTTCTTTTGGCAGAATGACGGTCTGCGTTACAGGAAACCATGGGTTATGGGTGTGCAAGAAGAGGTTGAGAGGTTCAAACAGAAAGTTCCCCGCCATGAGAACCTTCTTAGAGAGTGTGAGGCACTTAAGGTGAGTTTATATTTTTTTCAGTATCATAAAATTGGTGTTTGTACTATCTTTCTAACCCATGTGTTTTGGTTTGTCTTATGTCTGTTCAGGCACAGGTTAAAATGTTGGTAAAGCGGGTGTCTGAACTTGAGCGACTCCTTTGAGGTTAGTCTTTAAACTCAACCGCATTAGTTTCCTGGTTAGAGAACATAGCTGTTTGAATTGAAACGGATAGGACTGTCGGTAACTGTGTAGTTAGGAAAAAATAACTTTGCCTTAGTGAATCACACTTCATTAAATAGACCCTAACTGCATTTTGCAAACTAAAACTTCATTAAATTGTCTCTAGTTGTTCTGATAAGACAGTTTTCTACTAGAATTCAATGTTGAATCCCTTATTTAATCCTGGTAGAATACTAGTAGAGAATCACACTTCATCTTAAATGGCAAGCTCCTCTAGTTTTGTTAATCTCTTAGCGAGCCAAGGGTCAGTTGACTTTGACTCTGCAGAGACTCCATTGTTTAGTACCCAATCTTTGCAAGAGTCAAGTGTCAAAGAGAGAAGAAAGTGGTCTGTGAAGGAGGATTTAATCCTGATAGGTGTTTGGCTCAACACTAGCAAAGATTCAATCGTCGGTAACGAACAAAAAGGTGCTGCCTTCTGGAAGAGGATTGTAGAGTACTACAACTCCAGTCCTCTCCTGGTTGGGACAGTGCCAAGAGAACTAGGGCAATGCAAGCAAAGATGGGCTAGGATCAATGATTTGGTCTGCAAGTTTGCTGGCTGCTACGACACGGCATTGAGGGAGCAGAGAAGCGGTCAAAATGACAACGATGTGATGAAGGCTGCCTTGGATATCTTCAACAGTGACCAGAACATGAAGTTCAACTTGGAACATGCGTGGAAGGAGCTTAGGCATGATGTGAAATGGTACTCCACCTATCTGGAGAAGGACAAGGATAAGCGCAAAACTGTGGATACTCCGGTTGCAGAACCAGAAGATAGACCAATATGGGTTAAGGCTGCGAAGGCTGCGGGTAAGAAGAAGAAAATTGGAAAAGACGAAGAATTAACCAAGCTTGAAGGGCTGATGGAGATGAAAAAGCAAATCTCAAGGCAAAGTTTGCTTGAAAGTTTGCTTGCAATGAGCCACTGTCTGATATGGAATTAGCACTAAAAACAAAACTGTTGTCTGAAATGTTGTCATGATGGTTTGTTAGCTTTAGTTATCTTTGTTTGCATGATTAGTTTGCTTTGTTTACTTTAGTGACTCATTTCGTTGTTGCTTTGTTTCAGGATCAGTAGAAGACATGTGCGAGATGAAGACAAAAGATGGTGTCTCTTCCTTGTTCAGTCACGGGTCTTAACTTTCATGTAAACCGGGTCAGAAGGTTTCTTTTTCTGTATGTCTTTTGTATCTCCATGTCGGAGAGTCACGGGTTGTATGTGTCACGGGTTGCTTTGTTGTTGTTGTTGCTTTCTATTACGAACTTCCAAGTCAGTGTGTGTTGCTCTTGTTGTAGTCTGAAATTGTATCATCTCATCAATGAAATTTCTTTCCTCTTATTCCAAACTTTGATCTTTCTACTTCTCAGCAACTCAAGACACTTCAAACAATTCTCCAATCTTTCCTCCTCTTCTACTTCTCTAAATTTCACGACAATTAAACCAACAAATCAAGACAGTTCAACCAATTCTCCAAGCTTTCCTCTTGTTCAACTACTTCTCAAATAACTACTTATCAAGTAATGTTTTTTTTTAACTCTAAACATGATTCTAAAACCTGATTAGTAATTTTTTTTTATTTTTTTAACTCTAACCATGATTCTAAAACCTGATTACTAATTTTTTTTTTTTTTTTGCAATATGGGAGATGAAGTCGATCGAAGATTAAATGCGGCATTGGATAAGGCTGTCGATGAATATTTTGAAGACACATACAACAACATCGTCAAGAACCAAACAAAGAAGCAAAGCAAACGTGCATATGTCGAACAAAACCGTGAAGAGGGCCATACAAGACTATGGAATGACTACTTTAGTGAAAATCCTACATTTCCGCATCATTTATTCAGACGGCGTTTCCGCATGAACAAGGCGGTATTCATGCGTATTGTCGATCGCCTCTCAGAAAATTTTTCATTCTTTCAACAAAGAAGAGATGCTGTCAGAAGATTAGGTCTATCTTCACTATAAAAGTGTACGGCAGCTCTTCGTATGCTTGCTTATGGCTGTGCTGCTGACGCCGTTGAGGAATATCTCCGACTTGGTGAAAGCACAGCACTTTCATGTTTAAGCAATTTCCCAGAAGGCGTAATACAGTTATTTGGAGATGAGTATCTACGAAGACCCACTCCAGAGGATCTTCAGCGACTACTCGATATTGGAGAGATACGCGGCTTTCCTGGGATGATAGGAAGCATCGACTGTATGCATTGGGAGTGAAAAAAATTGCCCAACCGCCTGGAAAGGACAATACACACGTGGATCAGGAAAGCCAACAATTGTCTTGGAGACTGTAGCTTCACAAGATCTTTGGATATGACACGCTTTTTTTGGTCCTCCAGGTACCTTAAACGATATTAACGTCCTCGATCGGTCTCCTGTTTTTGATGACATTTTACAAGGCCGAGCTCCAAGGGTACAATATGTGGTCAACGGGCACCAGTATGATTTGGCGTACTACCTCACAGACGGCATATATCCAAAATGGTCAACATTTATCCAATTTATCTCAAACCCTCAAGGTCCTGAAGCAGAGTTATTTGCTAAAGTTCAAGAAGCAACCCGAAAAGATGTGGAGCGTGTTTTTGGAGATTTGCAAGCTCGATTTGCAATAGTGAAAAACCCGGCTATTTTGTGGGACAAGAGACAAATAGGGATGGCTATGCGAACATGTATCATACTGCATAATATGATAGTAGAAAATGAACGCAATGGATACATTCAGTATGATACATCAGAGTTTGAAGAAGGAGACTCGAGTAGAAGTTCACAGATGGATATGTCATATTCTCCGAAGCCTTCAAATCTTCGTACTGTGCTTGACATACGTTAAAATTTTAAATTTCTAAGACTAAAAAAAAAAAAAAAAAAAAATTCTAACGACTCCGTATTGGATAACACATTGGACCTATAATTATGATAAGAGTCTTTAACTATTGGAAAAAAAAACATTATAATATAGCTAAGGATTCCAATGGCAGGTAACACCTTTGGAGTTGCTTTTAGAAGTTAAATTATATAATGTATGATCATTACTATATTTAGTATATTGGTTTGCCCAATTTTATCGCTTCTAGAAAGAAAAAAAACTTTATTGCTTCTACTCGGGAATTCCTTCTAGTCTTACCAGCTGATGTGTATGTGAAGTTTGTGTACAAGCATCACATATATGGACAAGATCCTTGTTGGAATAATCCAAACTTTTAAGATCACATATATATATAAAATAATTGTCTTAACTATATTTGTAATTGGTTTCCTATAAAATCTACTTACAAAGATTTGATTTCTGAAAATTTAGAGTCTTTAATCGTCTAATACCATATTCATACCAAACCTATTAGATGAGAGCAGGTTTGCCTTCCATCGTGGGCGCCACGCCGTAGATGAATTAGTCGGTGTAGTTCTATACCACATAAGGAGAAAATATATCAAAAACGACAGTCTTTGTTATTTCCCCAAAATATCTCTATCTCCTTATGTCTCAGTTGTCCTTTGTCTTCTGCTCTTCAGTATGATTGGAGCCACCAGCATCCATACTGTCATAACATATTAACATTCATAAACAAAACATTACAAAACTGTCTCCCAATCTTGGAGTATAAATTTTAAGGATGAATGCATTCAAATTGTCACTCAAGTCTTTGTACTTACTGTATACGCAAACTGCAAGCCACTCGTTGACAATTCTTACCCAAGTACTCGTCCATCCCACGTCAATCGTCCACCTAAACGAAAAAAAGAAGATAGTAGTATAAGTTGAAGTCTCAAGCTTTATACTAGTCATACAAAAGCTCATAAGTTTATTATGTATTAGTGTGTATGTATGTGCATAGAATGTATGAATAAAATTGGTGAGAAAAGCTTTACTTTTTCATGGGGTGATGAGTGTTCCAACCGATGAGTAGCATAGCGAAGTACATTGCTCCTGTCGCAAATACAAAATGAAAGAATCCATATCCATATGGAACATCATCTTCCTTCTCTTCTACTTCTCCTTGGCTGTTCGCGTCTTTCTTGAATTGGAAACATTGAGAGTCTATTCCCGTTGAAAATGTCGCAATAACCATTGCAAGTAACGCAACCACGAAGCTCTGCACAATATTATTCAGAATTAGCGTATTAGTTTTGCATGAAACTAAAGAAAAAGGGTATTAAGGTAATAAGGTGTTGAAAAAGTATACAATAATGGTAAGCCAGTCCGTTCTGTTTGACTCTGCTGATTTTCTGTTGCAGCTTTCTCCCACTGGTTCACTGCACAACATTATTTTGGGGCAAACCAATTTACTATATAGCTCAACTAGTTCAGGATTTTTATAAACTTGTATATCTTATAGAGTTTAGGGTTTAGAAATCAGAAGTGGAGTGGGATAAGTACATTTAGAGCGTTCACATGTCAAATTTAATGTGGTTACCACAAGGAAGAAAATAAATTAATTAATGCGGTGTTTTGGTATTTGTTTGAATATAACATACCTTCGAATAGCGCACCAGCAGATAAACACAATATAGAGTCCCATAAGAGCCGGAGTCAAGTATCCAGCATTCACCTATTTGGGTTGGCAACCACAAACACATCTTAATAACTTCTAACATCTAAAATACACACGTACATGACACAAATGTTGATTGCAATGGTTACTTACTTTAGGGTGAAGAGCAATGCTTGTCATGAGTTGGAGGAGGAACAACGTCCAAGTTATGAAGAATATATTGAGAAGGCATGAAGAATCCGGCGCGTACCATATATACATCAAAATTAACCCAACTATACACACTGTATATGAAGTAGTTGCTAGTAGCATCACATGGACATGGCTACAAACATAAACATATAGAGTGTGTTGCTTGATTAGAAATATATTGAAAAAAAAAAATGGAACTTCTTGGCAAATCAAAACTAACCATCTTTCTGCGTCTTTTTTGGACTGATAGCATTCATTAAGCCATGTAATGAAACTGATCACACTAATTAGCTGTATGAGCAGAAATACCCTATAAAGAAACAAGAAAACCTTAATATTGGAGGGTTTCATATCATATGTACATTGTGAAAATTGGACATATCAATCTTACCCTGCACCAAAATGGGCAATCTCTCCTGCAGATCAAACAGAAGAAAGAACCTTTTAATCACTTGTCATGGCATTTGAATTAGAGAGAGTACTAGAAGATGAATTCTTCCTGATAATCCTTACCGTAAAGGCGAATAATGGTAGAAGGAAGCAAGAAAGGGATGATGGTTAAGGCAGGCCACATGATAAGCTTAGCAGACCACCATCCCGAATGCCATTTATCTCTTGATGAATGCGTTTTCGACGTGCCAAGTGTTGATAGAAACATAACGAAATAGAACAACTGAGGATTTACGGTTAAGCCCAAAACATTTTCTGATAGTTGTGTAACATGACTTAAGTGAACATATAGCATTCAAGACTGATTCAAGAAAGGATACAAAACATCCCAAGCTGACCCTTAAGACTCCTTCTGTCCCCAGACAGTTCTCTCCACCTTTACAATTCTTGAATTCTGAAATTTAGAAAAAAAAAACAGAGGAGTTGTATCAGACTTGTAAGACAAGGAACGAGATTAAAACCTGATTTAGTGGTACATACTTGTCACTTCTGTTAAGGCACGCTGACCATAATCACGAGCAGCCCATGCTAGTAGATTAGCGATTAGGAATATCAGACCGTATGCATATCTAGCCATCCAGGGATTGCAGCCATTTCGAAACTGATTAAACCATGATCCATTCTTGATTGCTTCATAGCTATCGTTTCTACTGCTGCTTCCGCTGTTGCTAGTGCTTGTACCAGTCTCCATAACTCCTTATACTTACTAGACTTTTCTCCTCTTCATGACATTAGAAGACTGAAGATTTCAAGAAACAGATTATCCATGGGGAAGGGTATAACTCGGTTTCTTGTAGCGGAAGAAATTATCAAAAACGAAAAAGAGAACACATGAGCGAGAAATTTGATGATTTTTCTTCCTTCAGATCAAAATCTATGGAAAAAAAAAAAGAAAAAAAATGAAGCATATGTAGATTTTAAGAAGAATGTTTTACATGAGAAACATATGAAGCCGTATCCTCATAATAGTCACACAGAATCCATTTCATTTTTTGTTCTACCAAACATGACAGAGAATACGTATACTACAAGTAACTCCTACCCTTGTTTATTTTACCTAAGCTAAAAAGGCAACTTTTATATGCGTCAACAAGAATCCACAATAGATGGCTCATTTCTAACCATGATTGAATATTTGAAACTTTGATCCTTAACCATGTGAAATGATAAAGAACAAAAAGACAAAAAAAATACCAAACTTAAAGAGCAAGCTGTAGTCTTTAGGACAGTCAAGATTCTTAAGACTTTGAACTCCCAAAGTCAAGATTTGGCAGTAACTGATAAAGTATTAAAATCATAAGGAGAGGCGTGTACAAACAGAGAAGCACCCAAAAGAAAAAGGTTAAGAGATCAAAAGGGAACCAAAAAAAGAATCAGATTTGATAGAGATATATACAACTTTGGACTCGAAAAGAAATGTTGTGGTACGGATAGTTTTGGGCAAACGAATCTTTCAATCTCTTACGAATCTGAATGGGTAATGGTAGGCAGCAACATCGGATACCCTTTTGGGCTTCACTGGTCCACTTAATGGAGTGGAGACACATGCCTCCACTTAAAACTATTTTGAAGAGTGGGATAATTGTTTAGCAAAAAAAAAAAAAAGTGGGATAATTTGATAGTCATTCCACCCATAAAAAAAATTAATAAAGAAAAACGTCATCTATAATATTTGGATAACATAAATTATAAATCTTCAGAAATTTATTAGATAAATATTTCATTTACTTTATGTAAGTTATCGAATCCTGAAGGCAAGACATATATATGCTTTTGACTTACCGTGGAGGCAAGTCATATAGGCACATAGCAAAGATATGGCTTTATAACCAATTATATAAATGTTATATGGAGATGAATTAGCTTGGTTTAACACCCCTTACATATATATAACTTTTACAGGCAGTTAAACTTTGTATTATGTAAGCATTTAAGCTCATCTCATGCTTCAACGTTCATAAGAGTAAATGAGCCTTGGCCTTAATTACGACTACAAATACTAGTACATAATTAAAATATAAATATGAAACTGAGAGTCAACAAATAATAAGAAACTCAACCCTAAGATAGAGATAGCATGTGGATGACTAGATGTAGTATTGGTATTTGTAATCTATGTAGTAGAATTTTCATGTTAGAATGTTTAGAACCTCATTTAGAGTCCGGGAATTGTTCATTATTCATTATAAAGTACTAACTAGTAACTCCTAACGTTCTTAAATCAAATATTGATCGTTTGTATACGTTGGAGATGTATTACCATCGACAAAACCTAATAGGTAAACCAAACTCGATCCAATTAAATAGAGGCGACCGAAAGAAAATAAGTTGACTTATAAAGGAAAAGAAAGAAATCAGCTATAAATAAAGGAAACCTAACTCAAAGAGCACATATTCACAATCACATATGAGTCGGTATAAGAACTAAGGTATTTATAGCTTGAATTTGTAGTTCTTTGACTATTTCATTATTTTTTTATAATCGACCTTTAGTCTCTCGATAAACATTTTTCAAATAACTCACCACTAATTTCGTACTTTCATCTTGAACAAACTTAATTCAGATTAAACATTATAATATAATAGACCCGAAATAACCGGCATATGAACTAAGCGTGTACCATTAGATGAGTAGCAGTAAACCATAACACCATAGAGTCAAAAAAATATTATAAGAAAACTATATAAACACGTTTTGTTGTATTTTAAACAACACGTGGTTGTGTTTTTATTGACTCCACAGAGTTAAATTGGCAGCCGATAAAAGATAACTATTTTCGTGTTTCTTTTTTGACTCAATTTGAAATATGTGGCCGCAGAAATTGAGTTATTAGTTGGTAAACCAAACGTCAAAACAATACTAATTTAGTATACAAGTCAAAACGTAATTTTATCTTAACGACTTAAAACAAAATCAAAACCCGTCAAATAGCTCGTCGTCTTGGCCTTACAACCCGTAATTACTCTTATGTTTCGTTTTAGCATAAACATATTAATTAAGCAATAGTTTAATTCATAATTATGTTAAGAGTTACGGCTAAATCTTTTTGGCAAAGAGAGACAATTAGCTGAAAGCAAATAGTGAAAAAGAGAAAAGTGAAGAACGAGTGGACCCTTTCAGTCTCTGCCGATCATCTTTTGAAAATCGACGTTCAATAACACGATTAACGAGGGAAAATTACATGAGTAAAAACTAATTCGAGTTTCCACCGATTGAGATTCCCTTCGTTACCATTTTCGTTTACCCGAGACATATATTTAAGTGTAATTCTTTTTTTTTCAAAGATATTTAAGTGTAATTCATAAACAAGCAAGCACATGCACATGTTTTTGAATCTCAGAAAGGACGAAGAAAGGAGGAGATAGAGAGGAAGAAAACCTGTGATTTACGAGATCAGATCTGGAGAATGTTGTGCGTGTTCTTCCCCAAGCTTTCTTGTAAATGTGAAATCAAACAAGAAGATGAAGAAGAATGATCAAATCTGAGATAGATATGTAGAGAAATGTGAAAACAAGACGGAGAATGGTTTACTTTGAGCAGACAGTACTTATAACTTATATAAAAATCTACAAATACATACATACACAGCTTTTTTTGGAATATCCTATTTTTTTTCTCTATTTTTTTACTTAAATATTTTTCTTTCTTTGCTTTCCCGCCGTTAGCTTCTTCTTTCCGCTACTATCCTCAGGTATCTTTATAAGAAAATGCAATTTAGATTTATGTGATGAAGAAAACCATATGTGTTGACAAAAAAAAAACTATGTAGTAATATGTTTTGCTTAATTTATTTGTTTAGTGGTAATAAACTTAGCAATGTAATTAATTTACCAGAAAACCATTAAAATATTAGGCTGCCTTAAGATTTGTTCAGATTTCTTCTTTATGGAATTCTATTATTGTTATACATGAACGTGCTCTGTCATCAATTATTGTACCGTATATCTCTATTTTTTGTTTCTTTTTATTTTCTTAATTAGTTGGTTTTCGATAAATTGACATTAACTTCTTGCACTACAACAACAGCAGCATACGGAGAGAAAAAATCGTCGGTATGTCGTCGGAATAACGCTATTACGACGATATACCGACGAAAAAAATCCTCGGAAATAACTCCTCGGAAATTTCCGACGGAATTCCGAGGAAACCCTATTTCCTCGGAATTTTCGAGGACCACAAGTTCGTCGGAAATTCTTCAGAATATTCCGAGGAAGATGTCGTCGAAATATTCCGAGGGATAAACTTCCTCGGAATATTTCCAAAATTAAAAAAAAAAAATTATAAATTTATTTTTAAAAATTGAAATTCGAAAATATAAAATTAAAATTGAAATAGAAAACATATTTAAAATACAAAAAATAATAAAATGGTTTTTATAAATAAAAAAATGTTTTATAAATACAAAATTAGTTTTAATAAATATGAAATCATCTTTTTATAAATACAAAATAGTTTTTATAAATACAAAAAAATAACAAAATAGTGTTTATAAATCAAAAATGTTTTATAAATACAAAATTAGTTTTATAAATATAAATATTTTTATAGATATGAAATCATCTTTTTATAAATACAAAATAGTTTTTATAAATACAAAAAATAATAAAATAGTGTTTATAAATAAAAAAAATATTTTATAAATACAAAATTAATTTTAAAATATGAAATCATCTTTTATAAATCCAAAAATCGAATTTATATACAAAGAACGGTTTGTATATTTAAAAATAGTTTTTATAAATACAAAAATAAAAAAATAGTGTTTATAAATCAAAAAAATGTTTTATAAATAAAAAATTAGTTTTAATAAATATAAATATTTTTATAAATATGAAATCATCTTTTATAAATCAAAAAATCGAATTTATCTACAAAAAACGTTTTGTAAAATCGAATTTATATAGAAAAAACGTTTTGTAAATACAAAAATAATGAACAATTTATAAAAAAAGTTCTAAATCAATTCAACACAACCAAATCACAATTCTAAACCTATTACACAACAAATCACAATCCTACCCAATCACCCTAACAAAAATCTATCAAAAACCTTCTAAAATCATCAAATCTACTTAAAAACCTAATAAATAGGACCTAAGAGAGTGGGATAGGGTCCTTACATGATTTGTAAGGGAATGGAAAATATTCGCCGGAGAGTTCGTCGCGAGAGAAGGTGGAGAACGCCAGAAGGAGAGAGAGATCGCCGGAGAGGAAGAAGAGAGAAATGGGGAAGACGATGCGTTTGGAGTTTATAAAACCTTGGGTCCGACGGATATTTTCCGTCGGAATTCCCTCAGTATTTTCAATTTCAATTTTCCCGAAATATTTGGCGGCTTGTTTGCCTGGTTAAATGAAAATATTCCGAGGAAATTCCGACGGCCACTTAAATATCCGTCGGAATTTCCTCGGAATATTTTCATTAATTCGAGGAAAAAGAATATCCTGTGCATGTATTTCTATTAATTTATATTGTTCCTCGGAATTTTCTCGGAATATTCCGAGGAAATACCGAGGAACTAGTGTTTGGGGTTTCAAAACATCAATTTTTTTTGTCGTATTTCATTTCTTATACAATTGTAATGCATACCATTGAGGATTCTTTGTATAGATGAGCATAAACCATGAAATAACAAATTTCAAAACAAATTGTAAGTATTCCCTTTACCGTTCATTAAAGTGTATAAGTGTTTCTCTTATGTTGTGGGGATTTCGTTCATACAATCGGAAAAGTGTTTATTATAGGGTAAGGAACAAATTTTTGACTTCATAATGAACGTAAGACACTTAATAAGGGTTATATAGGTGTTATTCAAACCGCAAATACGTTGTTTTTGGTTTAAAAACCTTATTTCCTCGGAATTTCCTCGGAATATTCCGAGGGAATTCCGAGGAAACCCTTTTCTTCCTCGGAATTTCCTCGGAATATTCCGAGGAAATTCCGAGGAACTAGTGTTTGGGGTTTCAAAACGTCAATTTTTTTTAAACGAATCGATCGATGGATATATGTCCAAAAACGCATCGATCGATCACTAAGATGGACCAAAGCGTAACAAAGTGATCGATCGATGAGATTATCCCATCGATCGATCGAGGATATCAAGTGTTCCTCGGAATTTCCTCGGAATATTCCGAGGAAATTCCGAGGAACTAGTGTTTGGGGTTTCAAAATCTCGAATGTTTTTTTATAAACGGATCGATCGATGGATATATGTCCAAAAACGCATCGATCGATCACGAAGATGGACCAAAGCGTAACAATGTGATCGATCGATGGGATTATCCCATCGATCGATCGAGGATATCAAGTGTTCCTCGGAATTTCCTTGGAATATTCCGAGGAAATTCCGAAGAACTAGTGTTTGGGGTTTCAAAATCTCGAATGTTTTTTTTATAAACGGATCGATCGATGGATTTATGTCCAAAAAAGCATCGATCGATCACTAAGATGGACCAAAGCGTAACAATGTGATCGATCGATGGGTATATGTTCAAAAACGCATCGATCGATCACTAGTTCGTCGGAATTTCCTCGGAATATTCCAACGGATTGATGTTTCCTCGGAATTCCGTCGGTATATTCCGAGTAAATTCCGAGGAAACCCAAATTTTGAGTTTCCTCGGAATTTCCTCAGAAATTCCTCGGAAAATTCCGAGGATTTCATTTTCCGTCGGAATGTCCGTCAGAATACCGTTGTTTTCTTGTAGTGTTGGTATATAGTTTTTGTCTGGAATTAACTATTTTCTGCCTTGAAATGAGCTTCGATGGCAAAACCATTCCAGAAAACAACAAATTAAAGCAAAATAAAATTGAAAAACACATACTATTTTTTTTTAAAAGCTTCAATAACATATATTTATAAAAATTTCATATTCATTTTTTTGGGATTTTAGATGTTATAATTCAGAAATCCTTGGCGCTGGAAATATATGAGATCAAAGCCTTATCAACCTGTTTCACTGAATTCTTTGTGTCCTATATTCAAAGATCTTTAAACATCCGTGTAGACTGCTTTGACAACGAAAAACGAACGTCTCTACCTGTTTGTGAAATAATTTTGCACTATGTTGGCAAGTCTTTTATGCTGGTCAAGTTGATCCAAAATAGTTTTCGATGCCAAAGAAAAAAAATCAGAAAATAAAGATATCACTAAAATAAAGATATAAATAAAATAAAGTCCACACTAGATCGTTAATGTATTTGGTTGTTATAATTTATAAACACCTAAGCCACCAGTTAATAATCTAGGCGTCCGCTTAATCGTTTTAAGCGCTATACGTTAGGTCGTCACCCGCTTACCGCCTAGCGCTTTTTTTAACACTCCTAAAAACATAAAAATTAAGGGTGGACAACATATCTATAAACTGATTTGATATGTTATTCATATCGATTCTAACCGAAAATTTGAATATCTGTAATTTTATAAAGAAAAACAAATATTAATATGCAATATCTATAAAAAATAAACGAAATCACAAATCTAATATTTTTTAAAAAAGGATATCAGTTCCAATCCATTATAGACATATATAAACTATATTTACAGAAATTTCTATATTATATAATTATTATATTTTATATAAGTTGAAATATTTTTACTCACTAATTTTATTATTTTAGTTCTTAGAATTTTAAAAAGTAAATATTTTTTTGTAATAAAATACATTTTAGATTATTTATTTGTTTATTTTTTGTATGGACCGAATCATATACTTAGTAAAAATAGAGTAGCTGCGAAGTAGATTGAATCAAAAAATTGATTATCCAAATGAAACAGATTAAATCAAAGATCTCCCTGAATATTTGTTTTTTGCCCACCCCTAATAAAACTGCCACCATACATTGGTAACTCGCCGGAAAAAAAAAACAAGACACTTACGAAAAGAGAATGTAACACTTTCATTCACCCTTTTAATATGTTCGTTAGTCTATTGATGAAAGCTTATCAAAAAGCTGAGATCAATAGTGATCATCTTGAATAACTCCGTCTATATCTTTCCGGTAAACCAAGGTCTTGATCACTCACAATATTCTGCGGCAGTCTTTAGTCTTACTATATAATTTTTGAAGAAGGTTCTAGCCACCTCTTCTGCAGTGTAATCTGGAGGACAAAACACAATTCACAATGACAGAGTCAAACCCTTTAGACTTGGGTAGGACACTTATGAAGAATTCAAGTCAAAGTGGATACCATATATTAGATAAAAAATGTCTCAGATCGGCAGTTGGAAAAGATCTTTAGTAATATATAAGATAGATAAGCCACTCTATTTATCACTAATTGGTTTTAGGTTGGAAGCTCATCTAGCTTAACATGGTATCAGAGCTCGATCCAAACAGTCCAACCCGATCAACATTGATATGGTTCAAAGTTGGTCCATCGATCCTTACCTGAACATTCCGAGATTAACGCTTAAAGAACCATCATCTCGAGGGGCGTATTAGACACAAAATGTTCCACATCGGTAATTGGAAGGGATCCTAAACAATATATAAGATAGACAGACAACTCATCTTATCACCAATTGGTTTAGTTTGGAAGCACATCTAGCTTAACATGGTATCAGACCCCGATCCACATCGATATAGCCCAAAGTTTGCCCATCGATCCTTGTCTGAGCATTCCGAGATTGGCTCTCAAAGAGACATCATCTCGAAAGAGCATATTAGACACAAAGTGTCACACATCGATAGTTGGAAAAGATCTTTAGTAGTATATAAAATAGATGATCTACTCTATTTATCATCAATTGATTTTAGGTTTGAAACTCATATAGTTTAACACCCAGGTAGTGGCTCCAACCAACCCGATAAATGTTCCTTCCATTCCACAAAAACCTGTCAATTTAGCATTTGTTTCTAACATTAAAAAATGTTATTCTTAAAATTCTATGCATTTTTTATCAAAAATAAAATCATTTTAACTTTAATTGTCATTATTAATTGTCTTTGATAATCATTATTAATTGTAATTACTAAGGATATAAGTGAATTTGAATCAATTTTCTTAACTAGTATGCAAAAGTGTCAAAGTGACATTCTTTAAGAACAAATGAATTATTATATTATGTAAAACTATCATATATTTTGTATACGTGAGTGTAAAAGCAATACCAACTAATAATATGAAAACTAGTTAATATATAGGAGTCTTCTCGGAATTACTTTGGAAATTCATCTACTCCAAAGCAATGAAGGACATACTGCATAGAAAACAAACAAACAAGCAAGCAAAAGGCAAAGAAAATAAAATACTATGTAATTTATGAATTTAGTTTTGTCTAAATGTGGGGAATGATCAATCTTTTTTGGGAAAAGAAAGGATCAGTTCTTAATTTCTTATAAGTACTATGTAGAAATCAACAAAATTTAAGGAAATATAATTTTTTTATTACCAGAAAGTTCGGACCAAAACTTTAACCTTCCCGAGCCTGAAACCACATGTAATATTAGTTTCGTCCTAACGATTATTCGAAGTAACCAAATATTATTTCTTTATGTAGTAGCACTTGATATATATATATATTCCAGTGTACCATCTTTTATTTTATTTTTATGTTTTTTTGAATTATACAGGAATATTATGATCCCACAGAAATGGTTTAAATTAATCATGTGTTGCCACATGTCGGTCTTCTCTCTCTACGATGCCGAAATGTTAATTTTAGAATGGCCGGAACTCGAATCATGGTGTTTTTATTGTATTGGGTTTTTCCGTTCAAGTTAATCACCACCAGACCACAAGGTGTAAGGTGTGGTTACATAATAACCAGGGACATGTACATAATAACTGTGTTGTGTTTGACGACTCGATCTCATTGTCTTACCCGTTCGGCTCAAACAAGTGACTCGATAATATTGTTTACGTAATGTTAAAATTTTCCATGTAATGGCTTAACCAATTCCCCCACAGAAACAGACTTTTTATGTCTATTCACATGTGTCTTCTACCTTCGTCGACGGATTCAAAATCAAGGCACACTTTATTGTTGGATTCTTCGATAACGAGTCAAAGAGTCAAAGTTTGTTTTACTAACATATATAATTAAATTAACTCTTGTCATTTATCTTATATAATCGAAATGGGCGTGTTACATATACCCTAGTTTTTTGATAAGTTTTGTTTTAATTTCAAACTATGTCATTATTGTTATTCATATAACCTATGATTGTTGCTAACGGAATGTTTCAACTTTCAAGTAGCAAAGATGAATATAAAACATTGGTAAATATTGTTTAACAGAATGATTAAGAAATTATATGTGTTTTTAACAGAAAATTAGATATTTATAACCTAAATTAATAAGAAAAATTCTAATTTTAGGTAGCTACTAGTCATTAATTGGCCTTAAAATGAGGAAAGCTCAATATATCACTGTTCTATTTAAATTTCGATTGAGACTCGATTAAGCAGATAACATAAAAATAAAACCCCGTAATTTGGTTCACATATTTCTTTTAAACTCATAATCAATTAAGTGGCTGCTATTATCCTAAAATGAAAGAATTAATTTTTTAAAAAGAAAAACAACCATTCATCTAGTCAGAGTAGTCTAATATATTATAGATAAACTAATAAAAATCACTAGATGTCGAGGTCAAAAATTTAATAAAAAAAGTGTCCATACAAAATACAAACTAGAAAAACAGGAAGACGTTTCAGACATGACAAATTATGGTGTAGTTGTGGGTGCTGATCTTTCTACCACACGAAGAAGATGGATCATTATGCATCACCCACTTGTTATTAGTTATTTATTCTGAATTATATTTCTTGAATCGTTGGAATTTATTTTGGAAAGTATAGCCTTTTATTTAAGATTCAGCAAAAATTGCGTAATGGAAACAATAAAGGCTTCACCATGCATTAGCGTCCACGTATGTCCTTCTCAAGTCTCAAAGACAAGGTTCTTCGCGAACGGTCCAAAAGCAAACATAAAATTATTAGTGAAGATTATTATTGTTCAAGCATCGGTGGATATATGATATATCGACCTTGGATGGCTACTCCCACGATTTTAAAAGACAACCAAAATAAACAAAGGTCTTTTGTGAAAATTATATTTTCTGTTGTAGTCACATCGAATCTCCATCTACTGGTGGGGAAATTCTTCAGTTTGTTGTTATCTTTAAAAGAGAAAAATATTTTATGGAGTACGCTTTCTGCACCTATGAACTGAATTGGTGTATGGATTGTGAATTAATGATATATCCATTGTAAAGTTTTCTTTAAAAATAAAATATCACCGGATATCAGCTTTAGCCGTAAGGCTGTTCAACTAAGCTTGGAAGTCAAGAGGCTCCCTAATAACAAAATTCAACAAGACCACAACTAGACATGCGGTTTTGAACCAAACCAAACCAAATATATTTCGAGTTTTGGTTCATTTTTGGTCATTGGTTCTGAACCAATCAACAAATTTCAAAATTCATAAGGTTAACAGTTTGGTTCCGTTTGACAATCGGTTAGTAGACCGAAAAAATCAAAATTAACTGAAAATACTCGAATTTAACTAAAATTATTTATTTAACCGAAAAACTAAAACTTCAGTTTAGTTTAGTAACACAACTGAAAGAACGAATTTAGTGAAACCGAAAAGTAAATTTTCAGTTCAATTTGGCAGTTTTTTTTTTAATTTATGAACTAGATTTTGATCCGAGCTTACAAAGCGCAAGTTTATTTTTAAAATTAAATAAATTCTTCTTATATAATTTCTATATAAGATAATGTATAGGTTTTAGTACATTTACCTAGGCACATTGAACCTACCAAACTGAAAAAATCAAAATTAAACTGAATTTCATAAATAACCGCGCATATATTATATTTTTAGAACCGAAAAATAGAAACCAAACTGGGAACCAAATGAGTACTTAAATTTTTAAAATACAAATTATATACCTACAAATATTAAAAAAATTAATTTTTAAATAACTAAATATCCTAAAAATACTATTTATAAACCAAATTTTGTAAAAAAAAAAATTAACGACTCGAATATTTTTTATTCAAATAATTAATAGTTAATTATTTATCCTATATTTTTTTCCAAACAACCTAAACTATCGGATTTAAAGCGCAAGATATTTTACATTTGTGAAATTCAATAAAACGTATCATATATATTGTTAGAATTTATAAAGTAAATAAACATGTTTTATTTAAACCAATCTTTTTTTAACTAATTCCATTTAAATCCCCAAGCCGTTTAGACCCATTTGATATTTTTTTATGATAAGATTAATCATTTAGTTCATTCTATGTAAGAAAATCTTAATAATTGATTGCATGTAATTAATTAAATTAATGTTTCATAGCTGGATAGTTGACATTAAGGCTTTTAGTTTTCAATTCATGTAAAAATGAAAAAAAAATGTTATACAACATAGGATTCTCCATTACAACATATATTAAACATAACTAAACCATTAAAAATTTTATATTATTAATGAAATTATATGTGGTAATGATCATGTCATATGTAAACATGTTTTAATAATCTGCCATATATTTATAAGAATTTATTGTTAGAGTAATTATATAATAAATTATGGGAGAATAATAAATGAGTTCATTTAAATTATGTAAGGTATTTATATAGTTAGAAAAATATAAGATAAGATCAAAAAATAGTTAATTCTAGTGAAATGGCCCAACAACTTTGTTTAAGTAGATTTTTTAAGAATCATTTTCTTTTAATAGTATAGATTAGCCGCAAAACCAAACTAACTGACCAGAAACTGATGTAACCTAACCCACATGCCTAGATAAAATGCCCGAGCCGAAGTCTTAAGTGGTCACACTGGAATCAAACCTTAGACACGAACAAAATTACGTTATTGGTCTAACATTCAATACATTGTACAACCAAGCACAAGTTATATTTGTAAAGTCTTGCTTCTTAATTCATCGTTCGTTTGACAAGAAGTGAAAAACAAATAATAATATTACAAGTAATTTATAATCCTACTAAATAGTGATGGAACGTGCAAAAGGTTATGATGGTGAGTTTGTATAGAGCACTATTTGGTGGGGGCAAACTCAAAGAGGATTACATAGTCAAAAGGCAACAAGATTGGCGTGCTCCTTGTTTGTGTTTATGTCCGTATTTACTATTTGACCTGCAATTCCACAAAAAGCAACAAGATCGACTAATATGACCTGCAATTCTACAAACAATAACATCGCTATTTTGGTTAGTGGTTCATTTACCAAGATATATATAATCATATGAACATATAGATATGCCACAAACTTGTTTAGAGTGCTTCTCACAGTTAAGGTTGTTTCTAAAACCCTGAACTCATTTTAAGGATGTTTTAAAACTCTAGATTTGAGCTAGTCTGGTCCATAAAACTCGGACGACAAACTTTTGCGTAATAAAAGAACTAAAAAATTGGTGTGGTTCGGTGATCTATTGTACTACACGTGACAATTTATCGGACACTACGCTGTTTGTCTGAAAAAATCTCGACTATGGTGAATACATCAAAATCTTCTTTGGAAGTATGATGATAAATCATTAAGCGAAAAAAAAGTATATGATAAATCAATAAACCTATCACTATTTTTTTTTGTCGACCAAATAATTTTGTTTAGGCAGCCTATTAGGCGCATACAAGTAAAATCGGTTTTATAAACGAAGCCCAACAAAACAATAAAATAATGTTTAAAATCTATCCAGAAATGTTATCCTCATGTAATCGAAAGTTCAGTTTATTGTTACTCAACACGATTTGTAGAAGGAAATAGAAATTTTAATGAATAACACTTTGATTTGGTTGAGATAAACACAACAAAACTCGGTTAGCGAAATATAAATCCAACTAAGCGGAACCAAAATCGATCAATAGATCAAAGCTATTTTACTATAACAAAATCGGGAGAAAGATAAAGATCAAGATGTGATAAAATTAAAAAGTATATATAACATATCAATCCAACGTCTACGCCAACCCACTTTATTGATATTTTGTGCCAATGCACACATATAAATATATTTTTTTAAATCGTAACCATTAGTTAGTATTTTTATTTTATTTATAATTTTTATCTTATTTTATAATTTATATATAAGAAATTACACAAAATTCAATTTAAATAATAATATGTTGTTATGTTATCTATATACAATCTTGTGTATAAAATCGGATTGGTTCAATTATTTATTTGTGTATATATTAGATTGCATTTATTTTCCAAATTTAAATATTTTATTTTTTATTTTAAATAAGTAAAATCATATTAGTTTCGTTAGTCACATTTAGTTCAGTTTGTTGTTTTAGATTTATATATAAATTTGTAAAATTTTGCATAGTTTATATGTTGTTTTGAGAAAAAAATAAATAAAGTGGTATCCAAGTCTGTATATACACAAAATAAATAGTTTCGTAAGTCACATTTGTTCAGTCTGTATGTTATGCTCAAAATTTTGTAATATTGACACTATTCATATCTGAATTATGCATGGTTTGTATTGCATCATATGAGAACTAAATTCTTAAAACTAAGACCATCAATGAGCCTAACGAATTCTAAACTATTTCGAGTTGGGCTATGTTTTATATTCCACAAAATGGGCTATCGTAAGGAGATCTATGGTTATTTTGGGCTTATCTCAAGAAACTAAATTTCATTACAAGCTTGTATTGGATTCATCTTTTATACACTTGCACCAACATTTTATACACTTGCACCAACATAAACTACAAGTTAAAGTCAAAATGGCCGTACAGTAACACCCCTAGTAAAATTGTTGTGGTACAAACTTCAGTAAGATAAAAAAAATCTGTTTCTAAATATCTTTCACGATTTTCTTAAAAAAATAAGGTGATTATCATCAATTGGCTAACGAAATATACAGTATTGCTTAATATATGATATTTGTCTATTTGGTAAAGTGATTTACTGTTTCTTAAGTCAACACATATACTAATGATCACTTCTATAACATATATGTAGATGGTATCATTACTTAATTGTTCACATGACAACATGTATTGATATTCCTCATATATATCTTCCACGAATCCTTCTTAGGTATATCGATGCATAACTATGTGCAAAGCAAATGGGGCAGTAGTTAAACCTACTTGTCCAGCTTTCTTATTTTTTTTTTTTATCAAACCATACTTGCATTAATCTTAAATATGTTTAAGCTCCAACAGAGGAGGAAGATACAAAGGGACTAGTAACAGCCAAGCAAACAACAACAATAACATAAGGGATAAAATGACGATACAAATCATAAAAAAGAATCATATGTCAGCTTTCTTATTTAAGTCTTAAATACGATCCACCTTTCAGTCGCGATTAAAGGGGAAAACAATTTAATTTATAATTGTTCAAATTCATATTTCTTTTTCATATGAACGCTCTGGTGATGTAAAGATTTCATATCTTACAGATTTGGGAGATTCCTTGTGGCAATTAGCTTAACTTTTACTTTTATTAGTCCCTTTTGGTGGTCCTTATAGTCCATTTTCTATTCATTGATATATCAAAATATGAGTAGTCATTTTCTAGTCTTTGGAGCAACCAAACAACTTTGCAGTTCACAGATTAGAGAATCAAGAAAAAAAATGTGAAAACAAAATATCATATAGGACAATAACTCATCAAAGTAACTAGAGAAAGATGGCAACATCGTCATAATCTTTGTCAGATTGGCGCAGAATGCTTTGAAGGAAATGTGGTTGATTCATTTATCCAATAGTTAAACCATGCCCCAAATTAGATATGCCAGCAATAATTTAAAATCTTTTATCCATACGTACTTTTTTTTTTTTTTTTTGTAAATTGGCTTTCATTAATATAAATAAAACTAAAAAGGTACAAACTCATAAGCTAGTGTTTAAAAGAGTAAAAGCCCAGTAATTAGAAAATAGATAACTTAAGTGCAAGCCCATGAATCTCAATATTGAACTTTCTTGTGGTTGCTGAAGCCCAAAGAAGGGACGGTTGAAGAGATTAACGAAGTCGTACGTCTTCTTCGTTGAGATCAGTTGAGACTGAAAAAGATGATACATAGAAGATGTGAAACTACGGCCTGGTGGAAGGGAGATCAAACCATCTCTGCATCATCTTGGAACAGAGAATAGGGCTCGAGTATCTGAAGCTCTGAATTTTATTTCGGATTTGGCGATCAATCAAGGAGAAGATCGAGTCAATTGAGCGGAAAGTGTTGGAGTGAAGTCTGTTGTTTCTTTCATTCCATAACCAGTAGAGAATGGCTTGCCAAGAGAGAAGAACAAGAAGGCGAAACGCTTTTTCCGAAGGTAGAGACTGCATCTGAAGGATCGTTTCATCCCACGATCGTCGAGGAATGATCCGAGAACGAGATGCAATCAAAGTCCAGAGATCGTAACTAAATCCACAGTCAAAGTACAAGTGATTTCTTGATTCCACTTGCAAGTTGCAGAGTAGACAAGTAGGAGTTACTTGGAGACCCCATTGAAGCATCATGTCTTTGGTGGGGCATCTGTTCAGAGTAACTAGCCAAGAATGAAACGAGTGTCGGGGAATTGCGTGAGGATACCAAATCGCCTTGGTCCACGAGTGTGTATCTATTGATCCTCTCAAGTAAGTGTAGACTTCTCCCGTACAGAACTTACTATTGATTTTTCCTTCAATTTCCCATTCATAGTAATCATGGTTCTCAGTTAACTGGATAGTGGTGAGGAAAGCACAAACCTATAACATTTCTTCTGATCTTGCAGCGGGGAGATTCCAGTGATCATCACGAAACAGAGAAGCAATGGTTGCATTCAGTGGAATGCCAAGCCTTGAGTTTGACGAATCCCGAAGAGCTGAGACTAGTCCAAGAGGAGCCCAATTATCTGACCAGAACCGAGCAGACCGACCATTTTCCAGGCGCATTTTGATAAGAGGAGAAACCTCAGAGCGAAGCTTGATCAGTTTGTTTACGAGCCATGAGTTCTATTACCTAGGCTTTACTATCCAGTAATTATGAACGGAGCCATTTAAGATCACCTCTTTGAACCAAATCGCCCAGACTGAGTCATCTCTAAAGAACAGGATCCATATGAGTCTCAGGCAGCAGGCTTTGTTCCAGAGTAGTAAGTCCTTAACTCCCAATCCCCCTTGTTCTTTGGTTAGAGTGACTGTGTCCCATGCTACCTTAGCCGAATGATGTCCCTCTAAGCTTCCTTTCCAAAGGAATAGACTGCACATGGAATTAATCTTTTTGATGCATGCTTTAGGTAGGATGAATGCTGAAGACCAGAAGGTTGTAATGCCAGATATCACCGTTTTGATCAGAAGGAGACGTCCTGAGAAGGATAGAGACTTTACAGACCAAGCCGAGAACCGAGATTTTACTTGCTGAAGCAGCGGTTGACATGCCGAGAGGGACAGTTTCTTGGACTTCAGTGGAACTCCCAGATAACGAAAAGGAAGAGAGCCGCGGGACATGCCAGTAGATGCTTGGATTGTATCGAGCTCATCCTAAGATAAACCTGAAGCGAAGAAGCCTATTTTCTGGAAACTTACCGCTAGTCCCGATCTTAGCTTGAATTCCCTCAGTACTTTTAGGATAGTCTGAACTGATTCAATGGAACCGTCAATGAAGATCAACAGGTCATCAGCAAAAGAGAGGTGAGTAAGCTTCATTTTTTCACACTTAGCATGGTATTTAGATCTTTCGGTTGCGACGGCTCTGTTTAGCATCATAGAAAGACAATTCATAGCAATGACAAATAGATATGAAGATAAGGGATCACCTTGTCTCAGTCCTCTCTTACCCTTAAAATACCCATTGACTGTTCCATTGTAACCCACCATAAAACTGGTCGTGCAGATACAAGCTTTTATCCAGGAGACAAGGCTTTGAGAAAGATGAAGTCCTTCTAAGCAAGAGAGCAAGAATTCCCAAGAGAGAGTGTCAAACGCTTTTGCTATGTCCACCTTGATGGTGATTCTTTTACTCCTTTTGTTCTTGTGATAACCATTTACTAACTCACTTGCTAAGGTTGTATTCTCAACCAGTAGTCTATCTTTTACAAATGTTGTTTGACATGGCAGTATGAACTCTGGGAGGAATGGTTTCAGGCGAGTTACAAGGAGGCGAGATATGACTTTATACACTGTGTTAAGACATGAAATCGGCCGAAAGTCAGACACCTTTGTAGCTCCCGGGAATTTAGGAATAAGAGAGAGGATGGTTGCATTTGCTGAAGCTGGCAAAAATGCAGTGGCAAAGAAGTGCTGGATTGAATCTACTACCTCCTGTCCAATTACTTCCCAGCTAGCTTTGAAGAAACCAGAAGTTAGACCATCAGGTCCAGGGGCTTTGTTCTGATTCATTTTAAGGAATTGCTTTTGTATCTCCACATCTGATGGGATAATTAACATTTGTTGTGCTTGCGCAGGAGAGACTCGATAATCAAAGAGACAAGAGAACCATGACGCCATTGATGCAATCGGTGGGGAGCAGGAGGCTAGGGGTCCCAGAACTGACTGGAAGTGAGCAACAGCTAGCTGGCTCATCTCAGTAGGATCAGTTACTCGGGTTCTGGCAGCAGTAGTGAAGATACGAATTGCATTGTAGCTTGCTCTGACCTGACAAATTCTGTGAAAGTAAGTAGTGTTCAGGTCTCCTTCCTGCAACCAATTGATCCGTGATTTTTGCCTGAAGAAACATTCTTTTATTTGACGCAGGAAAAGCCAGCGATTATGAAGGTCTCTCTCTTCTTGAAATGATTGTTGGCTTGGAGTAGTAAGTGCTTGTACCTGCACAGTTTGCAACAAACAGTAAGTTTCCTTGACTCTCTCTTGAATTTTTGAAAAGTTCTCTCGGTTTAGAAGTTTCAAATCTGATTTAATGAGTTTTAGCTTCCAACAGAGTTGAGTGAGAGTCCAACAGTTGCTTCCAGCCCGAGCCCAAGCGTCGTTTATCACCATGGTGAAGTTTGGATGCTTAGTTAGGTAGTTTTGGAATTTGAAAGGTTGGGTTCCCGCTTTAGGTAGATGGACAGCAAGGTCTAGGAGGCAAGGGGTGTGATCAGAGATGGATGGGGGGAGAAATGTGACAGAGGCATGAGGGAAAGCTGATAGGGTATTATAGTTTATGAGCTGTCTATCCAGTTTTTTTTGCTATTGGCGAGTCTGGCGGATTGTTGGTCCATGTGAGAGAGGGACCATTGTAGCTCAGATCAAATAGGCCAGCTTGGAGTATACAGTCCTGGAACTGGTACATCAAGGAATTGGGAACATAGACAGTAGGGGAAGAATGTTCTAAGGGCTGCAATATTTGATTGAAATCGCCACCAACAAACCACTGATTGTTTTGGAGATCATAGGAGTTTGATAGATATATGAGTTCAGCCCAAAGGTCAGCCCGGTTTGCACAGAGATTGGAAGCATACACAGCAGTGTAGTAGAAGGGGTCTTTGTTCGGCAATTCAAGCAAGTAAGTGAGGCTTTGACTACTCTGGTGAACTACACGCACCTTCATTGGATCCTTCCAGATTATGAGTATTCTACCATCTTCATCAGACTGGTGGTTTGAGACAAAATGCCAACCAAAGCAAAGCTTAGTCATAAGCGGTAACATAGAAAGTTCTTTAATATGAGATTCAAGAATGGCTCCAAAAATAGGCTTATGAGTTTGTAACCAACTAATAAAAGGCCGATGCTTATCCGGGTCATTTAGGCCTCGGATATTCCAAAAAAAGAGTTTTACACTCATTGGGAAGAAGAAGGAGGGACCTCGCTTGTAAGGCGAGGAACCAGGTGCAAAAAATCTAACGAGGAGTTGGGGTTTTCAATAGGAAGCCGGGTTGAAGAGATGGGGGTGAGAGGATTGGAAAGAAAGGCGAGGGCTTCTACTGGGTCAGTAGGCTGGTGAGCAAAAGGATTTGGATTGAGAGAAGAGGAAGGTGTGAAAGTTGGAGAAGATCTGGATCTTTTTAGAGAAGGTCTAGGGATAGGGTCGAGTTAGACGAAATGGCTGAAAGAGGAGGATTTACATGATCAGACGAGGATTCAGTGGGAAGGGTTGTGAGGAGAGGAGGGTCAGTTACCATTTGGTCATGAGAAGAAGGGACAAATTCAAGAAGAGCAAAGGTATTAGAGATGGGCATTTTTGGGGTATCAGAACTAGCAGTTGGAAGATTTGACGACGGGGCTTTTTTGGCTTTAAAAGTAGCTGAGACTTTTTTAACATAAGTTCTAGTGGGAGCATTTTTTGGTGTGGATTTGGGGATGAGAGTAGAGAAGGAATTGGCAGGGGCTTGTTTAGGATGATTGGTTTGGAAAGGGCTTTGTATGGGAAGGTTTGATTGAGGATGGTTTTGTTTAGGAGTGTTTTGAACCGATGGAGAGGGAAGCAGGAGACAGTTCCGAACAAGATGACCTAGTTCATGGCAATGCGAACAGGTTGGAGGGATCCAAGGGTAATGAACCAGAACTTCAACAACTTCTCCACTCTGGCGCTGAAATTCAACAACCGAGGGAAGGGGCTAAGTGAGATCAACTTCAACTTTCACACGAGACAAGGTAAGGCTAACAAGGTTCCTTGTAAAGTCATCTGTTTCTTTCGGGTCACCTACCAAACCTGTTACTAAACTGAGACCTTCTTGATGCCTTAGGTCGAGGGGAACACCTGTCAAGTGTGCCCAAATCTTTATAGCTTTTAAAGGCGGAGTAGACATAGAATGCTCTAAAGACCACTGCGCCGTGTGGAACATGGAGTCCCCTACGTACCAAATATTCTTCTCGAGAATCTTCTGGCGAAGGTAATCATTTGGGATTCTCACCAAAGTAGATCTGTTACGGGGGTTGTTATGAAATCTAACTTTTTTCCTTTGCCCCACATATGGTTAAAGACGCTCTGAATCTGATTAAACGGAGGTGGCCTTCCATTGTAGTAGCAGATGATGAAGTCTTTGTGAATCGCAGCACCCTTCTCAAAAACTGAGTCAGGAATTAAAACTCTAGGTCTTCATGTTTCTGAGATTGTTACAGGGGCAAGTCTTTTTAGGGTTTTATCTTCAGAGATTCTCAATCTTTCTACAAGGGATGGTTCTGAAGGTGTAGTTTGGGTGGGCATTGGAAGGGTAGGAGGCAGAGTGACTGGTGGTGGGTTGGTTTCGAGACTGGGGTCGGTGGTAGAAGCTGGCGGATTAGTAGGTTGAGAGGATGATGCTTTGTTTGTGATGATAGAAGATGAGGATTTAGGGTTAATTGTTATGAAGTTTAGGATAGGTACGTGAGTTTCTTCTGAATGAACAGGGGCAGTAGGGATTTCAGATCCAATTTGAGGACCAGTTTCAGCGGATGCAATAGTTGTTACCGATTCAAACTGAACTTTGACAGTGGAGTCAACATGTTAAATCTTGGTAGAGCTAATAGAGGAGAGAACCAGTAACCCTTTTTTCAAAGGCTCCGGAACAATGTTACGTTTCTGTTTCGAGAGGGGAGTTGAGGATAAGAGAGGATATTCTTGAGGAGACAGAGGGGAGAGTGGGTCGGGAGGGTCCGGTGGAACGGGGTGAGGTGGAGGGGAGTCACCAGCAGAGGACGGCGATGGGCTCGGGGCGGAAGCACGGCTAGGGAGCTTCCAAACGCTCTGCATCGGGAAGCGAGTCATAGAGGTTTTGACTTCGTATTTATGCTTCTTTGTATGGTTTTTAATCAGTTTTATTTATCCATACGTACTTGAATATCTTGATTTATTATTAGTGAAATCTTCAGCTACAAATTGATTTTATTCGAATATATATTAAGTATAACTTCCTTTTCCAATGTAAAGAAAGCGATGGAAATGAAAAACAAGACTGAAAATGATTATGGTCTTATCGGCTAAGGTCTACTTCCAAATAGACATACTTGGATTTTTCTAACCAAACATCTATAAGAAACTCGTGAACTATGCCATTTTGGAGAAGAAAAAAAAAACTGCGAATGACTAATTAATTTTTGAAAAACGTCAAAATGCAATACGTTACATATAAGAGATTAGAATATTTCAACATTTAAGGGAATTAGGAGTGTGATTGGCAATATATGTGAAAAATTACCAGAGGGTTTACAATATTATACCGTTTTTTATTAATCTGAATTCATGGGCTTAGGAAACTCCACAACATAGCCCATATACACTCTCTTTTTTTTTTTTGAAATACCACACTTGTTTTTATTATAAAGTTTGTATTGTTTTTACTTTGTAATTTTTTTTGGTTGAAACAGTCACTCGGCTTTAAGCGAATCACCTACTCATATATAAATTTGTTTGGAGGAATCACTTAATTCCACTAGGTTTGCGAGGGCAAATCGTATAGTATCAAATAGTTATGTGATCATTTGGATCAGTTGTAGAAGTATTTTTGATCTGCTCTTATAAAGAATCAAAACAATATGATGAATAAAGTTAGAAAGCTGGATAACATGGCACTTTATCCGTGAAATAGAACTTTTGCTGATGCATTCATCAGATGGTCTCAAGAAGTCAAGCTCATCGCACCAACAACTGTCTGGTAACTAACAAATGCATACTCTACAAACAACCGTGTTCACTTCTTTTGCATTTTTAATACTTGTTTATCCACCACCTTGACTTTCTGTCTAGCATATACTACCTCATGTCATAAATTCTCTACAGGTTTTTTTTTTCTTTTCATTTGAAGAGAAACCAAAATTTTCTCATTTTTTCTTAACAGAAAACTCTGTTATGTCTTTTCATTTACGTAAATATATTCATTTATTTTTCCCTTTTCACTAGAAAACAGTTCAGAAAGACAAATACTTCGAATTTATTATTTTGGCATATTAAAAAAACATACTTCGAATACTTTATAGAATAATGTAATATTAAGAAAATTGGAAATTTTGATTAAAAAAAAACTAGAAACATATCGATCATTTTGCAAATTAGAAAAGAAATAGTAACTTCAAAATAGAATATTGAATGATTACTTTCTATTTAGAATAGTACCACCCAGTCACTCTATTTCATAATGCAGATATTTTGAGAATGTTTCTATTTTAGATTAACTTTAATTTTATTGAACTATTTGACCAGTCATATTTTACAGTCTTTTATATTTAACTGAATTAAATAATTTGTGTGCTTTTATCCCAAATATCATAGAGCCTGAAAAAATAAATTGTTACAGAGAGTTTTCTTACTTTGTTTCGGCCTTTCGGGTTATAGTCTAAGAGATGCTTTCACATAGTTCGGTAAAGTCCTATACTATATCCTTTCCACCATTAAAAATCTAAGAACACAAAAAATGTCACTGGAAAATACTGACTTGCAAGTTGCAACTGTATTAAAGAGCATTAAATTCCAATAAATTTCGATATTTTGGACAATTTTTTCTTTACACGTTAAAGAAAAGAATTCTATTTTGGTTTTTGAATAGTGGAAATCCATTAAATTTTGGAAATGAAATGAGAGGTGAGTTTTAATAAATAAAAAGTATATATGGTAAATCATATGTGAACAAGAAAAAAGTACATACTTGTCAGCCCCACTCCGTGAAGACATCATCCTTTTGTCGGTCCCCTTTCTATGTGGTGAAAATATTTGTCCACGCTCTTCTAACTCACCCACTCAAATCTAATATAATGCCTTCGTAAGTTTTTTTTTTTTTTTTTTTTTTTTTTTTTTTTGACCAAATGCCTTCGTAAGTTATACACACGATTAAACTTATAAGAGCTAATCTGACTATTCATGAAGTTTCTTTGAGAAAAAAAAAACTATTATAGTGTCTTCATATCACAATAGAATTACCAAAATTATCTAATGGCAACATGTTATCTTTAAATAATTACAAGAAGCCATTTTGTAAGGGTAAATAAATAGTAAGAAACACAACACTGTAATTTTACAAAGAAATAGCTACAAGTTTTCGCATAGGACACAGCTAATACATCGACATGTTATTGTGACCGATTTGACTCGGACAAAAAAAAACGTTGTTCTCCTGTCGATATGCTGAAAGTTTTCCAAAAATAGCACAAGTTCGGTTCGACCGACATTTATCAGGATTTTTTTATCTATACTATAATCTGTTTTACCACCGAAAAAGAAAATCGTGGCACCCAAAAAATGAAATTTAAATAATAAAAATCAATGTCAGTTACAAAAAAATCTATAATAAAAATCAATGTAACTCGTAAAGTACAAATGTATTAGAAATTTGGATAGATATATATTATATACATTCAAAATAGATAAAATGAACTGGCGCATGAAATCGTTGAAATGACGAAAACAAATATTTCTGTTTTGTCGGCAGAAATTCTACTGTTTCTTTATTTTCCCTCTTTTGAGTATTTAAATAATCCAGTTTCAATTTTCAACACAACAAAAAGGGTTTAAAATTAAACAAAGAAAAAGTGTAAGGAATTGCAGCGACCCACAAATTAAGGATTCAAATCTGACTAAATATTTTCTCTTTGTTCAAGTCAATAGCACTCTTACTGAAATTTTTGCGCTAATCAAGGCTCTTATTCCTCCCATTTTTCTTTTGTTATTTCTTTATTATGAGTTGATTATTTCATGAGCTTACTAGTGCAGAAAAGATGGAATATAACGAAATTCTGATTATCGTCCATAAATATTGTGAAAAAAATTTGAATAAAAATTTAAATTTTCAATCTAAGGGTCAGTAGACATGCGTGTTAACTAAACAAAGATGAATGCGCGCTATGTATATGGTGCAACTCTATGAATGGAGAAATGAAAAATAAATGTAATAAGCCTCTACGGCTCGTCTGATAGATCAAATACGAAAAACCAAAAGAGAAAAATGTGGCTGAGTTTCACTATGAAAAATAACACAAAAATAAAATTAATCTCACAAATTGAAAAACAATGGAGCAGAAGATGTTGCTCCGATTATATCATCATCCCTCTATACATACAACTTTTTTTGTTTCCTGGAAACCATAATAATCTCTTCTTTTTGTTCTTATTTTCATCAAATAAATCTTCTAAGACAATCTTGATCACTCGCTTAATCTCTGTAAAACAATCTATGAACAATGACGGTTTTTAGATTTTCAATCTTACATAGAGTAATTGGAAACGACATCGCTTTATATTTTGGGTTTTACCTGTCCAAGAATCAATAGAAGGGTGGAGGTGGAGGAGAAGCATAGGATACTCCGATCACTGGCGGTAATGGCCCCTCATATTCAGGAGATGGCGGTGGTGGAGGCGGAGAGCTGTAATAGACTGATGGTGGCGGCGGAGAGCTGTAATGGACTGATGGTGGCGGCGGAGAGCTGTAATGAACTGATGGTGGAGGCGGAGAGCTGTAAACTGGAGGGGGTGGTGAGTACTCTATGCAGGGAGGGGGTGGGGGTGGTTCGATACAAGGTGGAGGTGGAGGAGGGGAATAATGAGGAGGCGGTGGTGGGGAATGTGGTGGTGGTGGTGGTGGGGAGTGAGGATACATTGGTGGGGGAGGCGGCGAATGGTGTGGTGGTGGTGGTGAATTGTAGTAGTATGGTGGAGGAGAAGAATGATGCGGCGGTGGTGGTGAATTGTAGTAGTATGGTGGTGGAGGTGAGTGATGCGGCGGTGGTGGGGAATTGTAGTAGTATGGGGGAGGAGATGAGTGATGTGGTGGTGGTGGCGGAGGTGAGCTGTAATAGTATGGTGGGGGAGAAGAATGGTGAGGTGGTGGTGGAGGTGAGTAATGTGGCGGTGGTGGAGGTGAGGGGCACGGCGGTGGGGGAGGGCGAGTGCAATAAATTGGAGCTGGTGGTGGTGGAGATGAATATACTGGCGGTGGCGGTGGCGAAGAGTAAACTGGTGGAGGCGGTGGTGGTGGTGGTGGTGGTGGAGGGGGAGAATAAACTGGTGGAGGTGGAGGCGGTGGTGGTGGTGGTGGCGGTGGAGAGTAGACAGGTGGAGGTGGTGGCGGCGGTGATGGTGGAGGGGGAGAGTATACAGGTGGAGGTGGTGGTGGTGGAGGTGGAGGGGGAGAATAAACAGGTGGAGGTGGAGGCGGTGGTGGTGGTGGGGGAGAGTAGACGGGTGGTGGTGGAGGAGGAGGAGGTGGTGGTGGTGGAGGGGAATAGACAGGGGGAGGCGGAGGAGGGGAATAGACGGGTGATGGTGGAGGTGGCGATGGTGGAGGCGGCGGAGGCAATTGAGGTACAATCGGAGGAAGGGGTGTAACAGAACGACCACACTTAAAAGATTCACAATCCACCGGAGGCCGAGACAAAAACGCTGCACATTGCTCCGAAGACCTCTGAGCAGGACGTGACGGCAAACAATTCCTCCGGTCATCAAACTCCGGCAACCTGAGACAGACAGGAGCCTCGCCGGTGAAGAAATTGTAGCTGTAAGTGAAATTCTCAAGCTTGGGAAGCTGACAAATACTCGCCGGAATCTTCCCCGACAACTGATTATGAGCCACATTCAACTGCTCCACCGACACCATCCCGCCGACACTTTCCGGCAACGGCCCCACAAGCTCGTTAAAGCTAACATCAAACACCGTCACGTTCTTCAGCCTCCCGATATCCGCAGGCAAACAAGAATTCAACCCATTGTTCATGAAAATAATCTCATTCAGATTCTCCATCTCAACAAAACTTGACGGAATACAGCCATGGAACCGGTTATTCGCAAGCACCACAACCGAAACCGGCGAATCTCCGAAATTATCCGGTAACTCAAACCGGAACCGGTTATGGTTAATGAAAATCGCATCTAACGGTTTGCTAAAGAGCTCTTTGGGCACAGTACCTTCAAACTCGTTGAATCGGAGATCCAAGAACTTCAACGACGGCAAATCAAGAACCACCGCCGGAAACTTCCCGGCGAATCGGTTGTTGCTGAGATCGAGCTCGAAGAGGAGCTTGAGATGCTTGAACTTGTGCGGAACCGTTCCACAGAAACGATTCGAGTTGACGTGGAACAAAGCGAGATCCGTCAACAAACCGAGCTCCTCGGGTAGGTACCCCGCGATATCGGCGTGGTTGAGATCGATACCGGCGACTGTACGGATCCGGCGATTATCGGGAGCGCGAGAGCAGAAAACTCCGGTGTAGCTACAGACATTGGATCCGATCCAGTTGAGGGTGATGTTGTTGGGATCAGAGAGGATGGCTTGCTTCCAAGCTTGAAGAGCTATGTAAGCACTTCGGAGTCTTGGGTTCTCGAAGACGAGAGACGGATCTACGCTCACGTTCTCTCCACGGTCGCCGAACTCGTCGCGGTAGTAGAGAAGTTGTCGGCGTTGGATGAATCGGACTTCGTTGTCGGTGAGAGGAGCATTGGATGAGACGGAGAGAGAATGGACAGAGAGGAGAAAAGAGAAGAAGAGGAGGAGGAGGAGAGATTGAGTGGTGTTCTTCATATCACCACCACACAACCAGACATCTGCGAGGAAAGAGAGAGAGAATGTGGAAGAAGAAGAAGATAGATGTTATGTGAAGGAGAGAGAGAGAGAGTGAGGTGTGAGATTCGATTTTTGCTTATAGCTTCTTTATCCCTAGGGTTGCAAAAGTATACGTTATATACTTGTTTTTATGTTAATTTTATATTTTCTTCGTTTTCATTAACAGCTGTTATCTGCTACGAAAGTCTATTCTCTCTTTTTTTTTTTTGTAACACGCTACAAAGTCTATTCTTTAGTCATAAATAGTAAACCAAATATCATGGCTGTTCGATTTTTGGTTTGGTTTTTTATTTTTTTTGTTCTAAAGATGTATTACCACTATTCAGGTATTTATATAATTTGATTTGTTTTAATTTGACTCCGATAATAAAAATAGAAACCGACTAATATGTAAGAACATTTGGAATCAAATTCGAATCTTGGTTCATTCAATACATTTATGACAATCTTCGTTAATTACATTAAAATGTCGAATAGTTTAGGGTTTTAAATTAGATCGGATAATTCAGATAAATATTGACAGTAAAATATTTTAAACAAAATTATTTTGAGTAACTTTTTCGATAATCTGGTTTATAAGTATTATTTATAGTATTTGATTATCTTATATTTTCAAGTAAATAAACTGTATTTTAAAACTTAAATATTCATTTGGTTTTGATTTCAACGGTTCATATTTGTTTGGCTCAGTTTGATTTTCGATTTAAATGTTCAGGGCTAGTATAACTTGCAACTGTAAATAAACATACTTTTACGTGTTTGTGTTACAGCTTGGTATCATGTATAACAGTGTGTTTTTAAAAGGATTATATAGTTTTTTTTTGTCGACAAAAGGGTTATATAGTGTATATAGTAGATTTTCTGCTTTTCTAATACATTGCGGAAGATGAACCAACTTATTTACGATGTGACCATTCTTTTTTTAGAGCCAAACAAAACATATATAACATGTTATACAAACATTTCTGCTTTAAAGTTATTGAAACATAGTAAGTATACACTTGCCCGTTTAATTCCACATTGTTGTAAAATATACTGTACGAAGAAGAGATATTCCAAAAAAAAAAAAATTTATTTATCATGTTGGGTTTGCGCTAAATATAGTTGTTGTTCACTTTTTTTTTCGGTTCCCCTGTTTATTAATGGTTCTCTCTTTCCACCACTGGTTCCTTTTTCATATTCATATGGTAGTAGTATGTGGTAAACATCTAGTATGATCATGTAGAGACGCCAATAAAGAAGTAGCTTTTGCCAGCTTTTGAGCCTGTTTTATTCTTTGAGATGTGAAAACTACATACCAACCAATCCCGCGGAAGCAAACATAATGTCATTGACAACTAAATTAATTATCATTAATTAGTGTTTGGTGTTTCCTACTTCTTTTTTAAAAATGTGACTAACTTATAATAAAAGAAGCAGTTACATAATAATGCAAAATAATTAGAAAGGAGAGGTGTTGACAAAAAAAATAAAATTAGAAAGGAGAGGTGGTTAAGGGAAGAGTCGGTGGTCATGAGTGTATCGTGAAGCTATTTAGTATTTTACACTTAATGTCATTTGTCCGTTGCCGGTAATATTTACTGATATCAATAATTATTTTGCCAAATATGATATTCTACTATCACGGGTTTCGTTAAACTTTTTAATAGCAAAATATTAGTATCGTCTATTATTAGTATGGTTATTGTGATTATTATTTTTATTGTTTTTCAGGAGACCTCGATGATTTCTCCGTCAAAGTATGGCCGCTTTGGACGTATGTGAACTCAAAAATAGTTGACAACGGATAACAACTAGAAAACCATTAAGCAGTTTGTTATCCAGAATTATGAACATATATATTATACTGTTGGTGTGGCGTCTTGTCACTTAGATTTATGTTAATATCTACGATACTGCTGGTCGTGAATAATTTGTTTGAATCATTTTTTTTCACAAATTCCTTTCATTATTTGTCTTCACAAAATAAAACTGGAAAATAATAACAAGATTTTATATTCCAAACATCATTTTGGAGTAAAATATAGTCCAATCCCAATCCATTTTCAACTGTAAAATTGAGTAATAACTAGGGTTATTCCATTTATAGAATAATCCTAAAGGTGGACATTTCGGTTTAATTACAGATTCGGTTTGGTTTAGATTATTTGGTTCTAAGAAAATTTAAACTGAAGTCAACCCAAATTAGGTTCGGTTTGGTTTTAGTTCGGTTTTGTTTGTGTTTGGTTAGGTTTACTTTGATTTTGTATGTATTTTTCAGTTCAACCGAGTTTGATCTTTTAGCTTTGTTCTAGTTCAATTATAAAAATATAAATTATAAAAACATAAACAAATCATCATTTGACACTAAATCATTATTGTCTTCATATTTAAACATAAAACCAAAATCACCAAATAAATATGTAGAAAATGTAATCCAATAATTTTATATTATTATCTTCAAACATAGTATAAATATCATAAAATATTTTTTCGTTTTAATGTTAATGTAAGATATTCATATTCTCTTATTTTATTTTTAATTGTGTTTATTTTATTCATTTAAAAGTAAAATGTTAAAAATTATGTTTAGTTGTTTAGGCTAAAAGGATAAATATATCAAATCTTAATATTATGAGCATATTTAATTAATCTAATTAAAAAATACTTCGGTGTTTCGGTTTGGTTCGGTTTAAAATCAAATCAAACCGAACCATTTGGGTTGATAAAATCTTGAACCAAATGGGTTAGACATATACTTTGGTTTGGGTTCGGTTGGGTCGGTTTGGTTTGGTTTTTTTTTCCCACCCAGTATCTATTACTCTATTTTAGGGTTGAACTTTTTTTATTTATAGAATGGTCTTTTAAATTTTGAATGATTTTATTTCATACTTAAATAATATTTAAAAATAATACAAAATAAATATAATATTTCATAAGAGATTATTTAATAATTTTACATAAAATTTGCATAAACTAATAAAAATACCAAACTAAACATAAGCATATAAAATAAATATAATATAAAATAAGTGATTTAATAATCTGCTAATTCATTTACGCAATTGTCAGATCGGTGAAGTATTGCCCAAACGATGAAAATACTCAATTTTAAATTTTCTTGCCCAATTTAATAAAATCATGTATAAAAAAACTCACTATTCATCCTGAAATGCATTAGTTAGACATTTGTGAGAAATAATATTTTAATAATCATTAATGAACCAAAATATTTTATCTTATATATATTTATGATTTATCGTAATTTTAATAAGAAATGTTTAATTTAAATAAATTATATTTTGTGGTTATAAACATCAGATATTTGGGATTAATTGGTAGGTTTTTGTAAGCAAAAGTTGTTAGTAATAATTATTAATTAATTAAAAATAGAATTCTTTTAGAATATTTATTTTTGGAGTGAAAAATGGAATAATACATTGAAGTAAAATTCTACTCCGTTTTAGTGTTGTACCATTTTAAAGTAAAATATAGAGTAATACATTGAAGATGCTCTGATAACAAGAATTAAAAAAAAAACAATTATCAAGAATTAAGACACATTTTCAGAGATTGATTATTTTCGAAAGAAATGTTACATGAGTTTTTGTTTAAACGTTTTCTGCATATATTAAAAGTCTATCTAAAAACATTTGGTTGACAAAAAAAAATCTCAAAACATTTGGATAAGAAAATGGGATCTATCAAAAAGCAATCCATGTATACTATTATTTCTACGTTCCAATTTAAAGAAGACAAAATCATATAGCACTGTAAAAGTGTTTACGACAAAATAGTATACTAGGATTTTTTTAGAAAATACCATTCACTAAAAAGAGAAAACTAAACTACCATAAAATTTAATCTCATCTTCGCCCTCTAAATAATAAACTCAACGTCATTATTACTAAACCATAAATTTATATATATATATATATTGTATAATTTAATATTTACAAACTTTAAAATTTTCTGTTTTCAAAATTCTTTTAATATATTTAATTAACTATCTCGTTATTAGCAGAGACATACTCTATCCGTTTCCGAAAGTAAGATTTTTTAGAGTTTATTTTTGTTACACAAAAATATATTTTCTATATTTTTAATGTACTTTTGTATACTTTTGAGGAACACTAATTGTGAATACTTGAATTGATAAAATCTTATTGGTAGATAGTTATTGGGAAGTGTATTGAAAAATAAATTGCAAACTAAATTGTAAACGTTTATTATATTTTTAGTAAACATGAAAACTTTAGAAAATCTTACTTTCGGAAACGGAGAGATTATTTATTTTTGATAAATGCTATTTGAAAGTTCGTGTGTGCTATTTGCGTCAAAAGAATATATTTCACCTGAAATAATATAATTACTCATACTCTGGCAAAAAAAAAGTTCCAAATAATACTACTTTTTTAACCGGTCCTTTGAATCCACCTTTACGTATAGTTCTTTTATTAGGACTTGACATTGTAAACTTTTCAGATTGTTAATCATAAGTATATTTAGACAAAAAACTTGTTTTAGTGCTATTTTAAATATTTCTTTTTTAAATATTGTGTTGAGATAAATTAAGACATCTTATGTAACAAACAAAAGTTTGGATGGACAAAATTAAGTCCAGTGTATCACATTCACATCCATATCGCCGAACTAAGATTTACTAAAGAGTAAAGACTTATCAAATTATGCACTGTGATACATGTTGATTATGATTTCACGGCATGACTTTTGTAAGGAGCACTAAAGAAGTAAATCATCGCAGAAGATATGCACATATAACACTTTGTTGAAAGCCAAACATTTTTATATTTCGTGTGTCTTACAAAAGCATGGAAACAAATTATTCGATAACCGACTCCATTAAGGTTTACTATAAGTATATAAGGATTAAAGACACCTAACAGCTAACTACCAGACTTTAAAAATCATTAGGAATGTTCAAAAGAGCTAAACGAATCACTTTTATTAATTAGTAACAAAATATTATTTGTATAGTAAATTACTTTTCGGAGCTTTGCAACATGTTTTTGTTACTGCCGCAAGGATCAAAGCGTTTTGGAACGTTTTCAACGTCAGGTTATGTTCTCATTCAAGAATTCGGATTCGTGGTAAACAAGTCAATTTGTATAGTCAACTTCAATATCTTACTTTAGCGAGTAAAACAAATGCTTTCATCATTTCACCTGTTCTAGTTCATTCGGGTAATCATAAATATTTTCTTCGATTTCTCAAAACTACTAGTTTGAGTAAAATAGCTAGGCCATGCTCGTTTAGAAGTCGATATGGCACAGGACACGACACGACCCTCCGATAATTTGTTACGTATTCGTCGTATATGTGATTCTGCGACTAGTCGCAACAACAATTGCATATTGCAATTTTTTAATTAATCACGAAGACTATCAGCAATATGAAATAACAATATGCGACCAGTCATTATGATCAGACGCTCGAAAATAACAAATATTTATAACTAAGGAGTTGTTTTACCATGCTCATGATACATTTGTAAGCATTGATGATAAGTTGACCAGGAATATGACATAAAATTTCAGGATCGATCGGTTCTGTCATAACATGGTAGCAGCATCAACGAGCTTAAGGAAGCATAACCGAACCTTAAGTAAATCAAATGTGGTGTTCTTGTTTTTGTTGGAAATATATCTTGACATTACACCAACAAATACCTACTTCCAGAAAAGAAAACACATGCATTAGCGCGTCCTTCTTTTAGTGGGATCACCGAGGATTAACATCTTCTGTTAGGTACTTTTGTTTATGGAATCTGGGTTATATATTTGTTAAATAAATAACAAATAAAGATTAAGGAATAAATGCTCAAAATAAAGACCAAAGACAGAAAAGTTGGTGAAAGCTCAAAGAGTTGGCATTGGGCTGAGAGCGAACGTAACCATTCAACATAACGCGTTGAAAAAGATTGTTGCAACGACTTGGAAACTTCGTAACGGTTTAACACGAGATGTCACCTCACACTCAAATGCCCTTCCAGTACGCCATCGTTTTCATTCCACCACATTGATATTTGGTGAGTACAAGTGGCTCATCACGATATATTCATAGTTCGTCCAATCAAATACTAATTTCATTTTTGTCCATCTCACCATGTTATCCATTACTTCATTTTATAATTATTTATGTGAAAGAACTACATAATACCATATTTTTTTGGTTGACAGTGTAGTTAATTCTCAAATCTTTGGCAATATTATGTTGGTTTATATCAGTATTAGGTACTTCTGAGATGTCACTGTTTTTAAAAAAAATTATATATAAAAACGTTTCATTGGTTTACATTATAAAACACCATTTAAACTATATTACAAGTGACTAATATAGAGAACCCTCAAGTCATAAGCTTGGGTAATATTTGCTTGCTGGATGGATCTTGGACAACATCTGCCAACTTCAGTGGACTTGGATGGGTTTGGATGGACAATACGGGAAATACTCAGCTCATGGGGATGAAGAATCTTCCTCGACGTGAATCAGCCTTGCATTCGGAAGTAGAAGCGCTACGGTGGGCAATGGAGAATATGCTACAGCACTCAACATGCCAGCGCTTTGGGACGGATTGGAAGGAGCTGATCGCAATGTTAGATGATCCTCATGCGTGGCCTAGCTTTGCGACGGAATTGGAGAGGATAGAGACGCTACGGATATGCTTCCCGGAGTTTAGCATCACTCATGTTCCACGAGCGAGAAATCAATTTTCAGACTTTTTAGCTAAGAATGCTAGATTCTTCCATAGGGAGTTACTTTTCATTGGTTGTTCTATTCCGGTCTGGTTACCCAGACCACCTCAAGCTTGAGTAATAGAATGGCCGTTCGATGAAAAAAAACTATATTAACATCCTTTTCTCACTCCACCTACAGATTTTTGTAAGACAATTTGTTACTTCGGTAAAAAAATTATATTACAGTGTGTAATTTAGTATTACATGATATTCTGTACCTGGTATTATCAACAGGATGGGTTACGCCTTGGACACTGTATTATAAATGGTTAGTTCCGATCCTCTGGATAGTATTATTAATGGTTTGCTCCCGAATAGTATATGGACCAAAAATTTCAAACTTACAAATTTTATAAGAACAACATTATCTACTTTTTTTAATTAAGATTACTGTAATGTTCATATTCCAATATTGTGGTGTTGTTATTACGGTAATATCTTTCAAATAACTGAAAAGTTTCACTAACAATAAAATTTATATAATTTCGAGTGTATGACACTAATTGATAACAGAAAATTGAAAATGTAGCAATACTACTTTTTAAGGTTCACAATAATTGATTTTTTTTACATTTGAATACCAAGTTTTATTATGCTCTGACAAGCAAAGGCGGATTAGAAATAAAATAGTGGGCTTCCATGATAAAGCGGGTAATTGGATCACAAATGAAAACGGTGTTGAGAAGGTGGCGGTAGATTATTTTGATGGTTTGTTTAATTCTACTAATCCTACGGAATTTGATAGTTTCCTGGAGGAGAAATGATCATCAATTTCTCTTCAGATGAATCAAAGGCTATTGAGGGTAGCTACAGAGGAAGAGGTGAGACAAGCATTATTTATGATACATCCAAAGAAAGCGCCATGACCGGACGGAATGACAGCTTTCTTTTTTCAGCATTCATGGCATGTCATTAAAAACGATGTGGTTGAGGTGGTGAATAATATTTTGCTAACAGGTGAATTGGATCCAAGGCTGAATATAACTAATATTTGTATGATACCAAAAGTAGAGAGACCGACAAGGATGACGGAACTGAGACCAATAAGTCTTTGTAATGTGGGCTATAAAATAAATTCGAAGGTTTTGTGTCAAAGGCTGAAAGGTTGTCTTCCCAGACTAATTTCAGAGACACAATCGGCTTTTGTGGTAGGAAGGTTAATTTCAGATAATATTCTTATCGCGCAGGAAATGTTTCATGGTTTGAGAGCTAATAAGTCCTGTCAAAATAAGTTTATGGCAATAAAAACAGATATGAGTAAGGCATATGATCGAATAGAGTAGAATTTTATCGAGGCTCTCCTTCACAAAATGGGTTTTGATCTTCATTGGATCAAATTAATGCGAGAGTGTGTCTCTTCGGTTCAATATAGAGTGCTTCTCAATGGGCAGCCACGAGGTCTTATTATTCCCCGGAAGAGATTACGTCAAGGGGATCCTTTGTCCCCTTATTTATTTATCATGTGTACGGAGGCGTTAATTTCAAATATCAAAAAGGCGGAGCGGATGAAACAATTCACTGGTATGAAAGTGGCAAGAGCTTCCCCTGCAATCTCTCATTTGCTATTCGCAGATGATATCTTGTTCTTCTGTAAGGCAAACAAGGAAGAGTGTCAAACTATACTTAGGATTCTAAAGGAATATGAGCCCGTCTCTGGACAACAGATTAATTTTCAGAAATACTCAATTCAATTTGGACACAAGATCGATGAAGATAGTCGTCAAGAATTGAGGGATCTTTTGGGAATTCAGAATTTAGGTGGAATGAGATCTTATTTAGGCATGCCAGAAAGCCTAGGAGGTTCTAAGGTACAAGTGTTTGGCTTCGTACAAGATCGGTTAAATAATAGGGTTAATGGATGGACTTCTAGGTTTTATATTAAGGGTGGCAAGAAGGTGATTATTAAATCGGTGGTTACGGCTCTGCCAAACCATGTGATGTCTGTGTATCGGTTACCGAAAACGACTGTGAAGAAGCTAACGGGTGCTGTTGCGCAGTTTTGGTGGAGTCCTGGAGGCAGTACAAGAGGTATGTATTGGAAATCATGGGATAAAGTGTGTGTCCATAAGGATAATGGTGGGTTAGGTTTTAAGGATTTGACTGATTTTAATACGGCAATGCTTGGGAAGCTATTGTGGCGGCTGATCGAGAAGCCAAATTCTCTTTTTTTTCTCGAGTTTTTAAAGGACGATATTACATACAGGAATGCTTCATCCCTGGATCCGATTCGCTCATGTCCCCCGTCATATGGCTGGAGGAGTATTACTTCTGCTAGATCTCTGGTTTGTAAATGACTAATTAAAAGGGATCATCTATTTCAGTTTGGAATGATCCCTGGCTCTCATCCATTCGCCTGAGACCAGCTAACAAAAATCTTCATAATAGTTACCCGGAACTCACAGTGGATTCTCTCATTAATCCGGAATCCCGAACATAGAATTTACATGCAATTAGGGACTTGGTGGATCCATACGATGCAAAAATAATTGAAAGTATACTATTGAGTAAAAATCGGATGGAGGATAGGAATGGATGACATTTCACCAAGAATGAGAAATACACGGTACAATCAGGGTATCAAGTGGAAAAGATTTATCCTGACAAGGAACAACCACCAGAATTCTATGGGCCCAATGTTGATATACTCAAAGCTTTTTGTTGGAAAGTGAAGTGTCCTCCAAAATTAAAGCATTGTTTATGGCAATTGATATCAGGTTGTATAGCGGTAACGAAAAATCTAAGGGCAGGAGGAATACAAGGAGATACTTGCTGTGCACGGTGTGGCGATACATAGGAATCAATAAACCATGTGTTTTTTGAATGTCTCTCAGCTCGTCAAGTCTGGGCACTATCTAAAATCCCATCAAACCCGAAATTTTTCCCTATTGGCTCTCTTTTTGCTAATATGGACCATCTATTTTAGAGAGTCCAAAGATGGAGGATCATCAGTTTGCATGGATATTATGGTACATTTGGAAGGGTAGGAATAATAAAGTATTCAGTAATCTTGATATTGATCCCAGGGAAACACTTCGACTAGCAGAAGTAGAATCCACACTTTGGGCTGAGGCACAGGTTAGTAACAACAGGTGTGCTCAAGAAGTACAAGTCAGGCCTAACTTAGGAACACAAGAAGATGGTGCTTCACAGATGGTTCATGGAAAAATAATGATCTATTTTCAAGGCAAGGTTGACTTAGTACATTACCAGGGTGTGATGGTTTACTAGGGGCAAGGAATGTAAGAGCATGTCTTTCACCGTTCCATCGGAGATGGAGGCATTGATTTGAGCAATGGAATGCATGAGAAATTTAAGACAGTTTCAGGTTACGTTTGCAACGGATTGTTCTCAATTGGTGAAGATGGTTTCAGAACCAGAGGAATGACCATCATTGGAAAGCTACCTAGAAGATATTAAGCTTTTGAGAAGAAGTTTTGTCAACTCAGATATTGTTCATGTACCTAGGACGGAGAACACTAGGACGGATAGTTTGGCACGTAGTGCTCGGCAACAACCGTCTTTCGTCGTACACATGGATTCAGAGTTACCACCTTGGTTTACATAGTCTATATGAGTCTGTGAATGTTGTTTGCTGTAAAAAAAATGTTAATGAGATTCAAAGGAAATTATATAGTCCTCAATGCCAATTCAAATATCAATTTTACTTATGGTATCCTGAAACAGGGATACGAAGTACGAACTCATGTATCAATCTTTCTTTCCTTGGGTAACTTATGTAATATGACATTGCCAGAACTGCTAAGAGTTACGACATCTCCAACCATACTCCATTTTTTACTTTAAAATAGAGTACGGAGTAAGAGCATTTCCAACATCACTCCATATTTTACTCCAAAACTGAGAAAATGAAGTGGGAAATGGAGTAATGAACAAAAAATAAAAGCATTACTACATTTATAGAGTAATGTTTTTATTTTTTGTTCATCACTCTATTTACTCAATTTTAGAGTAAAATATGAAGTAGAATTGGAGATGCTCTTGAAATGCTCTAATCCAAATTCATATTTCATTCCGTATCTCACTATACTCCATAAAAAAAGTGATATACTTTTTGTTTGTTCATTACTTTATTTTTTTTTTTACTCTGTTTTAGAAAAAAAAAATAGAATTTTACATTGGAAATTCTTTTTAGACATGCTAATTCTTGTTTTTTAATGGGATTCATATAATTTGAAACAAGCTGATTCCTAGCAGTGGGGTAACTCTTTATCTTTAAGATCTTTTGTATTGGTCACGAGTCAAATTTCGGCACTATGGATGTTAATTCGTTATAATGTTAGATTATACACAAGATCGCTTCAAATTCAAGATCACAAGTGAACTTCGAATCAAACTGTTACGAAACTCTGTATTATTTATTCAGCATGATGCATTAATCGTTGATAATAATACTTTGTCATTATTGTGATACTTAGTACTATCATCATTTCTACTAAGATTATACGAAGAGAAAATAAAAAACAGGACAAAGTAATAAGTGTACTTCCTTTTTTGATGCATAGTAATTACACACCAGCATTGGATCGTGGTCGACATTTTCATTGGCAATAAGACTTGTACTAAACCACAGAAACAAAAATATATTTAATGAATAGTTCTGGCATTTCTCTATTAGTGTATTAAATTAGTACTATTATCTTTGTTTTCTTCAAATTTGTTAGACCATTATTAAAACTTGTGCAACTAAAGAAATCATTACACTTCTTTACATTGAATTCGACACAATTAAACTAGTACTACTACATTTCCTTTGAATAAAACATTTCTTAAAATTAAACCTAACTAAAACAACATTGCACATCACTTGAAGGTTAAGGCTGGAAATTTAAACCGAACCAGTTTCCAAACCAAATTAAATCAAACAAGGTTTTTTGTTTTTGCTTCTAGTTCAGTTACTTAGGTTAGGTTGAACCAAAGTTTTTTCTTGTAAACCCAATATATACCCAAATCGTATAAAATTTAGCTAAATATACTGAATTTTCGGAATCAAATTAATCTAGATTCTTAACAATTTAAACAGATTTTTAACTAAAGTTGGGACCAGAAAAAAAAAACAAAACCATCCATTAATTTTGATAGCAATAAATGCAAACCGACCCGAATGAACCGAAGTTAGCTCTAGACTCTAGTTACGGCTCTTAATCTCTTCTTTTACAGTTTGTTTAGGTAGTTAAAGAGTCTTTGAGCTAAAACATAAAACTTAAATAATAGATAAGCCTTACTGGTGTATCCAAAACATATGGCCCAATTCGACCCAATGGGTCATGGACGGCCTCAGAAAACGCGACGACAAAACTCCGTCGCTGGCTTAAACATGTTCATCGGTGGTGTTTAGCTTCCCCTACGACGCGGCTGAATATGCAGATCTCTTCCCCCTTAGACGGCCTTTAACAACCTCAACTTCCACCGATCCTCACTCCTCAAGCTAAAACCCTCGAAGATCTTTCTCTCCTGGTGACAAAATCAGGTACCTTTCTTCCGAATTCGAAACCCTAGATCTCTCTCTCTCTCTCTCTCTATCGTCTTCTTAGATGGGTGACAGTGAAGACGAAACCGGGTACCCAAAGAAGTTTTACCCTCTGAATCGCCAGACCCATCCTATGTACACCCGACCCATTCCCAAGCGCCACGCGTATTACCACGAAGAAGACGACGACGAGGAGGAGCAAGAAGACGACGGAGGAGGAGGTTATAGTCATCGCGAGAGGTTTCAGAAGAGGCTTAAACCGACTAAACACGACTTCTCCTCCGGTCCGAGCGAGACGAAAGCTGAGCAAGAGGCGTTCGTGGTGCTGGAGGTGTGGGGAGACAGGTTCCTGCAGTTGGGTCGGAGGAGCTTGAGGAACGAGGACTGGAACGAGGTCGCGGAGAAAGTCAGCGAGGAGCTTCGGTCGGAGAGGTCGGAGACGCAGTGTCGGAGAATGGTCGATAACTTGAAGAGGAAGTATAAGAAGGAGAGGATCAAGGTGGACAAGTCCGGGTTGGGTTCGAGCAAGTGGTCGTTTTTCAACAAGATGGATATGTTGCTTGGTGGCGGTTCTTCGGCTAAACCGGAGTTCGGTTTAGCCTGTGGGGTTGATTCCGGGGAGTTTGTGTTTATGAACACTAAGGTTTATTTGGAGAAGAGTAATGGTTTTGATGAGATGATGGATAGTCCTGGTGATTCGGAGGAGGATGATGAGGAGGAGTATGAGAGGAGGAGGAAGAAGGGGGATGATGCGGCGTCGTATAAGCTTTTGGCGGAGTCGGTTGAGAGGTTTGGGAAGGTTTTTGAGAAGATGGAGAGGAGTAAGAAGGAGCAGATGAAGGAGTTGGAGAAGATGAGAGGTGAGTTTCAGAGAGATTTGGAGTTGCAGAAGAAACAGATTGTGGAGAGAGCTCAGTCTGAGATCGCTAGGCTACGTGAAGAAGAGGAGGAGAATCATCATGATGATGGTGGTGGTGAGAGTGAAGATGAGGGAATGGAGAATGATTCTGATGTCAATCTCAGTGATTGAATAATTTAATAACTAGGTTTGTATGTTTGTTTTATTAGATTCAAGAAAGATTATGTTTTGCATTTTGGGTAATTCACAACTGGTAAGTGTTTGTAACTTGTGTTTGATGGTTACAAGTTTTATTGATATGGATTAGTAAGGATTATTGTAATAGCCATGACAAGTGTCTCAAATCCATGCATTGTTTTATTTCCTCGTCAAGACATTTTTGGTCTGAGGATGAATGCTGCTTCAAGCCTCACCAAGGAGTAAGTCATTTGGAACAGGCAATTGATCATCATCAGCTGCAACTGCAAGTGGATTCTAAAAGTATTGGGCCATTTGTTTCGTGATTTTGATTTGTATTTTTTTTTCAAGAAAAGTAACGGCCTGGCCATGATTCTAGGAGAGAAATTTAAAGCAATTGCAAAAGATCTCTGGACATCGAGGCAGCTATGATGTGAATTCAGGCTGTTTAGTGGCCTATTTCAGTAAGTATTGTTCGAGCTTCAGTATTCTCCACTCATATCTTGGTTATGGTACAAGATTAATAATTTAAAGTTAGGTACATGTCAAAACCATATACCAAACCAAATTCGTATAGTTATCATTTACACATTTAATAGAATCTAACGGGAACGGGAGGTGCGGATGCTGGTGGAGTGAGAGATATACATAGACATTAGAAATGTAGATTTCTGAAATGGCTATAAGACTCCTTGACATGCAATTGGACACTATAATCATTGCTAAACGGAGATCCAGCTACACGTACTGATAAAATTTGTTGCAAAAAAAGAAGAAGAAGAAGCAATTTTTGACATCCTAATCCGAAGATCCTTACTGCTCGAATAAGATTTGCTAAAGAGGAGTGTACACGTTTCAAGGAAAAATCACTTGTACGAGACAAATAACAAACCTCATTTGTTAACTAGTGTTTCAAAAAATGACAAAACTCTTATTGATTTAGTAAATGGACAAAAGAAAAACGTACTGTAAAAAAAAGATCACACATGCTTTTATTAATGATTACGTTTGTATTTTAACTATGGACAATTTTGCTACATCCAAGGGGAGTTGTGAAGAGGCATGGCAATGGATTTGACTTGTAGATAGCTATCGAGAGCGTCCATGCCACTTTCACGACAATTGCCACTCATCTTGTAGCCACCGTAAGGAGAGTCGAGGTCAAATGCGAAGTAGCAGTTAACCCAAATGACTCCAGCTTTGATTGATCTCGAAACCGTGTTGATCACGTCAACGTTTTGGCTCACTATTCCAGCTGCTAGACCGTATTTCGTGTTGTTTGCGCATTTGATTCCTTCCTCCATAGTCCTGTGGAAGCAAGTACATAGAGAGATGTTTAGTGTGTTATGGAATGTGATCAAGAATGAGAAGAGAAAACGGGCGTCTTTGTTTGCTTTTACTTGAATTTCATCAAAGACATGACTGGTCCAAAGATTTCTTCTTTGTATATCTTCATATCTTCCTGTTATCAACAAAAATCATAACCCATTATTTAAAACAACCTTGTGTTACTAGGGACCTAGGCGACATGTTATGGTCCTGGTCCTAGTCCGAAGGATTCAAGAAATGTGTAGTATTACCGTGATATCTGCGAATATAGTTGGTTCGATGTAGTATCCTTTGTCTCCAATAGCGTTCCCTCCAGTTAATAACGTAGCTCCTTCGTTTTTGCCATGCTCAATGTAAGAGAGAACCTTCTCATGTTGTTTTTTATCCACCTATACAAAAACAAATATTACGTACTCAACCCGTTTAGTCTACTTAAAATCTACTCAAAACTAAGATCAATCAACGTAGTCTATATTACTTGAGGTCCTTGTCTAGAAGTGGAATCAAAAGGGTCACCAACGGTCCAGTCTTTAACCTTCTCCACCATCTTCGCTACAACCTTATCGTATATAGCTTCTTGGACAAACACACGAGAGCTTGCGACGCAGATCTCACCCTGCACAATCCACCAAATATGTTTTACATAACAATATGTCACAATATTCGTTGATATTTGGCCTCTATGATATAATAATATACCTTGTTGTAGAAGCAACCTAGTAGCGCAAGTTCGGCAGCTTTGTTAACATCTGCATCATCGAAAATGAGAAGAGGCGATTTTCCGCCTAATTCAAGGGACACTTTTTTTAGATTGCTTGTGGCTGCGGCTTGCATTATCTTCCTCCCAACATCAGTTGATCCCGTGAAACTAACCTGAGCACACAAAAACAAAAGAAGATTCATGAATTCACATACAACTAACAAAATCCCCATTACTTGATGAATCCACATACTAATTAACATCTCATAAGACCATAGTTATTTTACTTTGTCAATGTCCATATGGGAGGCAATGGCAGCTCCAGCAGTTGATCCAAATCCAGTCACCACGTTGATCACGCCATCAGGAAATCCCGCCTGTGAATTTCAACAAAAATAAATACAATGTTTAGATAGTTCAACTTTAATTTCTTCGATTGCCTACACGTTTGGCATTACAATGCTATAGTTGTGTGTTTACTTTTAAAAATGATACCAAAACTTTTAGTGTTTTATGCGTCTGGATTGTTTCTTTGTTTATGTTATATTTTTTCCAAATGAATCCGCAATTCTAAATGTCTTAAAGCAAAATATAGCATTAAGAGTAAACGTATACGTAACAACAATATACAAACAAACAAACAAACAAAGAGATATTTTATATGATACTATTATTTAGAAAATGTTTGTGGCTTAAAAAACTATGTATAAAACATGCTTAATAAATAAAAAATGAGATAGATAAACTTAACTTTTTTTTGACTAAATAGATATACTTACTTCTTTCGAGAGATGAGCATAGAACAAAGCAGAGAGTGGAGTCTGCTCTGCTGGCTTGACCACCATGGTGCAACCAGCTGCTAAAGCCGGAGCCACTTTCATGGCAAACATAATGCTTGGAAAATTCCAAGGGATTATGTGACCGACCACTCCAATAGGTTCTTTAAGTGTGTATCCGAACAAAGACGGACGTGTCATTCGAAGTGTCTCGCCGTGGATTTTATCCGCCGCACCCGCATAGTACCGGAAATGTCCGGCTGCAGCCGGAATGTCATTCATTTTTCCCACCTGGAACAATTTTCCGCCGTCAACCGCATCAAGAGCAGCCAATTCTTCAATATTCTGCTGTATTAAGTCTGTATATTTGTTGATAATCCTTGCCCTTTCCTGATCCGATTAGAATGGCCGAAGCATACAATTATAAGTACAACCTTATCAAAATTAGTTTATTACACATAAAACTAAATTTGTGTATATACATGGAAAATTAAAAATGATCATAATTAATATGAATCAATCTATTTATCATCATTTGGTTTTAGATTGAAAATTCATCTAATTTAATAATACAAACAACCTTATCAAAACAAGGTTGTTATAAAATATAAGTAAACTTAGATAGAGTTTTCTGAATATGGGTAAACGTTTTTCTTAATAACATGAAAATGACTTCGTGACACTAACAGCAAAAATAAGTAAAATCTGGACTCGTTCCCTATACTGTAAAAAATACACGAATCAGTATGGATATATACTAAGATACAACCCTAATAAATACATATTTATTAGTGACCCACTACGTATGGGACCACATCAATCAACAAACATCAATTATTTTTTATTTTATATATTATTTATCAATAATTTGCTAACCAAATTAAAAACGGGTAGGTACAATTAAAAACATGAGGTGAAAAAGATAGGAACGTACGAAGCCAGTCATGCGAGGCCAAGGACCATGATCGAAGGCGTGACGTGCAGCGTTAACGGCCAAGTCAACGTCTTCTTTGTCTCCTGCTGCTATTTTCGCGATCACTTCACCGTTCCTTGGGTCTATGGTTTCAAAGGTTTTACCTTTAAAGTTTAAACACATTAAAACAAAAACTGAATGATCAAATATTATGTTTCAGAAAAAGATTATGCCAAATTAAATCAACCAGTCGGTTCAATATTCAATCACGAGTTTTTACATCTTCGTTTACATTGTTAAGAACAATACTTTAGCAATAATATTAGTAAAAAAAACTTCTAGAAAAGGTTGCACCAAAAAAAAAACTTCTAGAAAAGGAAGAAAAATATTAGAGAAGAAAATTATAAATTTGGGCTGAGAAGAGAAATAGTCAGGTGGGACCATCAACCACTGGTGTTTGATAGTAGAACATGTTTCCAGTCAGGATAGCTTTTGATATAGGTTGTCAGAAGAAAAAATGTTTCTTCCAACAACTTAATAGTCATCCAAATTAGCCACTGAACTTTTAGTTGTACATATTTTAGGGATTGGTCTAGGCTCATGATTCGCATCCAATGAAACCAGATCCGAAGGATACCGAAACAAAACATTGGTGTCATCCCAAAAATTGAAGTGTTTAACATGCATATATTACCTGGTTCTCAAAATATCAAAAATATCTGTGTGGATTATACGTATCCTAAATCATAATTGTTTCAAGTTTCATATATTTCAGAACGATCAAAACATTTTCAATCTTTTTGGGGAGACGTAATTTGGTTAAATGCACAGAGAAGAATCTGAGGCAGGGATTTAGATAGTCAAAGCCAAAATCAGAAAATAGGAAGGATCTTGATACATATTTTCTTCTGTTAATGTCAACGTTTTGGAATTGTGAGATTAAGTAGATAAGTAGTGAAATTTAAAAACCTGAAGCAGCATCAAGAAACTGGCCGTTAATGAAAAGCTTGGTGAATTTGATCTCCGGTAACTTCGCCGTCGCGCCTCCGTTGCATTTACCGTTCTCCATCTTTCTCCTTTTTCTCTCTCTCTCTCTCTGTTCAGAGGACAATAGAAGGACAGAGAGGTTATGTATGTATTTATATCCAAGCCTCCCGTTTCACACGTCAGCAAGGCAAGTGATTCAACAAAGTTTCGGAGCATCAATATCCCAAAAACCCAAATGGAATGCTTATTATTATTATAATCTTTTTTTTAGTTTTTAATTAAAAATAAAATAAAAACAGAACCAATCGTAGACCGCCACGTATCGTGAGGTCTGCAAAACAGTACAAGATACACCCAACAAAGTTTCTTATTCTACGACTATAAAGCATGGTTTTTTCAATAATCGTGGGCCCCACCACGTAAGAAACGCTCAGCATACTACGATGCAGATGCTCTTAAGGGTGAGGTTTTTCACAAAATAATAGACCCCACACCTACATACACATATACAATATATACTTATACACATATGAATTTTTAGAATTCCAATGGGTAAAAGCCCAGTAGTCTAATATACTAAACTGAAAAAGAAGGGGGGGAGATAAATTTTGACTGACCTATCGTCTTGTTGATGCAGATAAATATTTAGACATTATCTAGTGTTTTTTTTTTCAGCAGACATTATTTGCTTACATTATTATTAAGAATACCAATGTAATTCTACTTAAGACTTATTTATTATTACAACCAATATTTTTAAATTCGATCCGGACACTGAACCGGATAATTTTATGGGTCACCAGGTTATTGAATCGATCGCCGGCAAACCGGGGTGTAATAAACTGAGAAGGGGGGGGGGAGGTGTAATAAATTTTTACCGAGCTATCGTCTTGTTGATTCAGGTAAATATTTGGACATTATCTAGTGTTTTTTTTTTCCAGCAGACATTATCTGCTTACATTATTATTAAGAATACCAATTTCATTCTAATTAAGACTTATTTATTATTACAACCAATATTTTTAAACTCGACCCGGACACTGAACCGGATAATTTTATGGGTCACTAGGTTATTGGATCGATTGCTGGCAAACCAGGAATTAATTAATTAATTAATTTTTATATAATAATATATTAGCGATTAAAAATATAATATATACTTTATGTATCAAACAAAGTTTACAAACTACTTAACTTTAATTTATTTTTTTTCAATTTTATTTGATATAAAAATATCAGAAAATAATTTAGACTAAGTAACAATTTTTGTAACAAGTTAAGAGTTATGGAATTTGATAAAAATATGAAGACTTAAAATTCATAAGTATTTAAAACATGAGTGATAAAATTATACTTTAAATCCAAAATAAACCAAAAGTAAAACATCAAATTGTAATAGATTATTGATAACAAAAATAAACTAATACCAAATTACATGAACTATTTTATTTCTCTCTCTATCATTGTTAACTTCATTTTCTTCAAGTGACATAGTTAAATGTTCATTAAAATCTAAAAATCACAAATAAATAGTTTAATTAGTATTATATATGATAAAAACTAAAAACTTAAATTCTTAATTAGAATACAAAACAGATTCTAATAACGTAAATTAAAAAAAAAATCTAAGGAAAAAGGAAAAGTTACCTACTAATTCAACCAATGGTTAAACCGGTAGTCGGGTTCCGGATTTTAATGGTTTTTTTATGGGTTTTATTGGTTTTTTTTTAAAATGTTTTTTTTTCCATAAAACCCAAACCAAATTATATATCAGATCATCGGGTTTACCGGTTAGACCGCCGATCCGGATCGGGTTTCAAAACACTATTTACAACCGTTCATGATTTTAGGGTTTTACCTCTCATTTGCGTTTAACTGTTTAAAAAAAATACTAGAACTATTTTAATTTTTTAAAGTTTCTTCCAATCATTTTTAAGACTTCGTATACATAAACATATATGTGGTTGAACAAAAATAAAACTTAGGTGTTTCTATGGGAGTGTCTCCAGTGAAAAAAGTATCTCCAGTCTACACATAAGAATATAAAATAATTAATTTCCATAGATGCGTTAAAAAATTATGAATCTTCTTTTATTTTTTCAATCAAAATTGTCATTGACTTTGAATATACTATATACTGAGACTCACTACAGTTTTGTATATATTGGTGTAAATGTGAAAGAAATAAAAAGAAAATTCGAAAGTGACAGAAAAATAAAAATAACCTACAATACAATAAAAAGACACTACAAAAAAAAAACCCATAACTGAACCAGAAAAAATAAATGCACCGTGCACGGATGAAACAACCATTCCGTAGTTTCATATATTATTTGGAAATGTATAACAGACAATGAGAGTATAATAGTATAAACTATTGTGTGCCGATGGGTTCTAAAACCGAATTGATAACAATCCTTTGTATATTAAACGAGAAGGATTGTAATAAATGTATTTACACTATAATAGACACGTGACATTTTCACAATGATTTGATAATAAATATGCTAACGCGTTTATACTATAATCATAAATGTGTTCACACTATATATTTTGTATTTTTAATATAAAACTCACATGCAAGATTCCAATAAAACTTTGATTTTTTCGGTTCGGATCAAAACAAATAACGAATCAAAGCTAAACTATATATATATATTATTTTTATTGTGTACGGATAAAGTTAGGAAAAATATTTATAAATTTTGATTCGATTCGTTATCCGTTTTGATTGAACCAAAAAATATAGATATCCGTAACTCCACGAAGCAAATCAAATACTAAAATACAATATCAAAAGAAAAAGCAAATCACAAATACTAATTTTTTTAGGAACATATATCTAATTCGATCTGTTATATGCATATATATACATTTTAAAAAAATCAAAATTGGCAAAGGACTCGGCCAGTCTCGGATAGCTTTGATTTTTTCCTCGTCCACTCTAAGTCCATCAGCACCTACAACAAAACCTAAAAACACCACGTGATCTGTTCCAAAAGAGCATTTACCAAGATTGGCAAAGAGTTTTTCTTCTCTAAGAACTTCAAGAACAGATTTTAGATGCATCTTATGATCTTCAAGGTTTTTGCTATAGACAAGAATGTCATCAAAGTAGACAACAACAAAATGACTTATGAATGATCTCAAGACATGATTCATCAAACGCATGAAAGTGCTAGGTGCATTAGTAAGACCAAATGGCATAACAAGCCATTCATACAATCCTAACTTGGTTTTAAATGCGGTTTTCCACTCATCACCTTCCTTCATCCTAATCTGGTGATAGCCACTTTTCAAATCAATTTTAGAAAAGACACATGATCCATGCAACTCATCAAGCATGTCGTCTAGCCTAGGGATGGGATGCCTATACTTTACCGTGATGTTGTTGATGGCACGACAGTCCACACACATGCGCCAAGAACCATCCTTTTTGGGCACGAGAAGGACAGGAACGGCACAAGGACTGAGGCTTTCCCGGATGTAGCCTTTCTCAAGAAGGTCACCAATCTGTTTCTGAAGTTCCTTGGTCTCCACCGGATTGGTACGGTAAGCTGGCCGGTTTGGTAGAGACGCGCCAGGAACAAGGTCGATCTGATGCTCAATGCCTCGTACTGGTGGCAATCCCTTAGGATTCTCATCTGGAAAAACATCAGAATACTTCTGCAAAACATCTAAAAGTTCACTCGGAATCTCTGGTGCAAGGTCAGAAGAAGCCATAAGAGATTCTTTGTACAGAAATAAAAGAAATGGCTTTTGAGAGTAAAGAGATCTCTTGACCTGACTTTGTTTGATATAGAAATTGGAGTTCCGTTGGGATGATTTAGGTTCATCTGGCTTGGGTTCCTTGTCACGGTTCCTCTTGAGCTGGATCTGATCTTGATGAACCTCCAAAGGTGTCAAAGGAACAAGCGTGATCTTCTTCCCTTTATGATCAAAGGAGTGTCGGTTGGTGAAGCCATCATGCACGGCTCTCTTATCAAATTGCCATGGCCGGCCCAAGAGAATATGGCATGCGTCCATAGGAAGAACGTTGCAAACGACCTCGTCCTCATATCGGCCAATGGTAATAGGGACAGTGACTTGCTCTTTTACATACTGTTCTCCAGCCTCGTTTAGCTATTCCAACCTGAAAGGACGAGAGAGAGGCCGAGTAGCAAGTCCTAGTTTCCTGACAAGAGTGTCACTAGCAACATTAGTACAACTCCCTCCATCAATAATCAAAGAGCAAACCTTTTCAGAAACTAAACATCGAGAATGAAACTAAAAACATTTTTAAAAATCAAAAAAATCAAAAAACACATATATATATATAGTTTATATAAGTTTTACAATATTTTTATAAATTAAATTTATTATATTAGGTATTATAATTTAAAAAGTTAAATAATATTTTATTTTTGTAATAAAATGTTATTATTAATTTTTCAATTATTTTTAAAATTTTATTTTATTTACGAATCAAATCGGATATTCTTTAAAATTCTAAATCATTTCGGATATCAGAGTCACCGACTATCCAGGTGACTAAAGATTGAATCGACATGAATACCTCCAAATACCCGGATATTCGATATGTGTCCACCTCTATTTACGGATATAATTTATTTTTTTATATGAAAAAAATTCACTAATGTCAATACCTTTTTAATTTTTAATTAATTTTAATTTATCTTTCATGTATTATTTTGAACAAAAATTTTATTTAATATTAATTAACAATATCTTTATATATTTGTCAACTATTTTTATATACTTTTACATACACGTACATGTGCACCTTGATGTGAGCACCTTGTAACTAATTATTTACCACAACTGAAGTATCTATTTTTTTTTTGGAAGTTGGAATATTTGTTTTCTTGATGCTTCTTTCACTACCGACCAAATTGTAGTGAAATGATTTGTCTTAATAATTTTTTTTCTTGAACTATTATCCGTTTTCAAACTATGATATGAAACCTTGGTTCGACATGATGAATATCTAAAATTCATACCATGGAAATAAACAAATAATAGTAACTTTTGGTTTTTACCGAAAAAACTAAAAAATCAAACATTCTAACCGAATAAACCGAAATAAATATTAATTTAAAATAATAATTATATTTTAGGAGATTAAAAACCAAAAATATCTTAAAACCGAACCTATATCCAGATTAAACAAATTTAATGTTTTTTTTATTAAAAATAACGAAATTAATAATCACATTCCGCGTAAAGCGCGGATTATGTTTATATTATCTGCCAACTATCAAGTGTATTTATTCAACATTTAATAAATATAGACAAAATGAACTAAAGTGCATTTTCCTGTTTTCCTGAAGTTAAAATGCTCATATAATTAACTCTCCCACATTTGAATGTCAAATGTCATGAATCATGATATATATAAAATTCGGAACTTAATATTATAGACGTGATGTTTGGTTGCACGTCTACATCGACCATCGATGGCATGATACTGAAAATCTGAAAGTAAATAGACATCAACTAATTTTTAAAACTATTTTGAAAAGTTCAAGAAACGAGTTATACATACATTGTCTTTTCTTTGTCAAACTGTTATATTGTCGTTTCTTATGAACATTAAGAAGAAAAAAACAAACAGTTGCTGGCTCGTCGACTTAGGAGTGGTTGGAGCAAAAGAAACAGATGTGGCCTCAATAATTTCAAACCAATCTTGAATTCACGTGTATGAAGTAGAAACAAAACAAAAAGCTAATGTTATACACAACAGAGTTTGAGTTGGTGAGGGTTTAGCTCCGGTTGGCTCAGCTTTGTCTTAGTTCTGGATTTACCTCACCCTTCAGATCGAAATGATGTCGGTGGTTGTGGCCTGCACGTCTCCGGCTCTGCTCAAATAATCTCAGCAGCACAGTGTTTGTTGCTAGATGACGGTTAACGACTCAGGTTGGTTCGTGGTTTGTTAGTTAGGCCCCAGGTTCAGAGTGTGGCTTCGGATTTGTCTCCTCTGTTAGAAATTGAAGAACATAGTGAAGAACAAGAGAGAGATGTTTAATCTAAAAAGTAGAGAGAGATAGAGTAAATAAGGAGAATCTTATTTGCTTAATTAATTTTCTTATGGGAACATTCCATATATATAGGGGTTACAAGTATGGCAAATGGTAGATGAGATATGATAAACTAATAATCCATTGTCTTGAGACTTTAACCCACCATACATGCTTGTCCCTTGTAGTGGCATCTCCATTGTCTTGAGACCTTAACCCACCATGCATGCTTGTCCCTTGTAGTGGCATCTCCATTGTCTTGAGACCTTAACCAACCATGCATGCTTGCCTCTTGTAGTGGTATCTCCATTGTCTTGAGACCTTAACCAACCATCTTGTTTCTTATTGCTTCATCTTCACACTCCCCCTCAAGCTTGACCATAGGGACTGGTCAAACTTGGAAACCATGAAGCATTCCCTCATTAAAACCTTTAGCTTGGAAAAACCTCATGGGATAAAAACCAAGCCAAGGAAAAAGAGTAGAACACTTCATGGCTAAGAGGATTAGTGTGATGAAAAATCTACGAGTCCTAACTTGGAATGTATGAACTCGCAAACCTTGGTGCTTGCAGCCTTGGTAAAGATGTCAGCTAGTTGATCCTCACTTCTTGTGTAGCAGGGTAAGATGATCCTTTGTTCCACTGCTTGCCTAACTTTATGACAATCCACCTCAATGTGTTTAGTCCTCTCATGGAACACACTGTTGGAAGCTATGTGTATTGCTGCTTGATTATCACAATGCATGGTGATTGGAGTTGATGTCTCTATACCCAAGTCTCGAAGTAGGTTTCTGATCCAAATCAACTCACTAGTGAGCTTCCTCATTGCCCTATATTCAGCTTCAGCACTTGAGCATGACACTATCTTCTGTTTCTTGCTCTTCCAAGTGACAAGATTGCCTCCAATAAATGTACAATAGCCGGTAGTGGATCTCCTATCCACTCTGTCTCCTGCCCAATCAGCATCACAATACCCAACTATCTCTGTATTTTTGTTGCATCCCATCCACACTCCTTGCCCTGGCGCCTCTCTTAGGTATCTTAGGATCCTTTCAACCATGTTCCAATGGTGTATCTTGGGAGCTTGCATATTCTGGCTTACTTGGTTAACTGCAAAGCATACATCAGGCCTGGTGATGGTGAGGTATATCAGCTTTCCTACAATTCTTCTATAGTGTTTAACGTCAGTATAGGGCTTGTCTTCAATCTCCCCCTCACGCAGCACCTTATACCCATCTTCTAGTGGAGTCTTGGCTACTTTCGCTCCAAGATTTCCTGCCTCATTCAAAAGATCAAGTGTGTACTTCCTTTGAGATAAGAAAAGCCCCTCTTTAGAGCGGCATATTTCTATCCCTAGAAAGTACTTTAGCTCACCCAAATCTTTAATATCAAAAGTAGACTTAAGAAAGACTTTGGTTGAGATAATACCTTCCTTGTCACTTCCTGTGATGATAATATCATCTACATAAATAAGAATCACCACAATTCCTTGCTTGCTTGTGAGTGTGAAGAGTGTATGATCAGCTTCTGACTTTACAAACCCTCTTCCATTGAGAGTTGTACTCAGTTTGTGGTACCAAGCCCTTGGTGACTGTTTTAACCCATATATTGCTTTCTTCAACCTTAGGACATTCCCTGGCTTGACCATGTCTTCCATACCCGGAGGTGGCCTCATGTAAACCTCATCCTCCAGCTCTCCTTGAAGAAAAGCATTTTTGACATCCATCTGCCATAAATCCCATTCCAAGTTCACTGCCAATGAGAGTAGAATTCTTATGGTGTGGAGTTTAGCTACTGGTGCAAATGTATCCAGATAGTCTTCTCCATAGACTTGGGTGTATCCTCTTGCAACTAGCCTTGTTTTCTTTCTTTCTGGTTTCCCATTGGCAAGGTACTTGATGGTGAAGAGTAGACGGCTTGTAACAGCTTTCTTTCCTTTGGGGAGCTCAGTTTCATACCAAGTATCATTCTTGATCATGGCACCAACTTCATCCCCAACTGACGCTCTCCACTCTTCATGCTTCATGGCTTCTTCATAAGTCTTTGGTACATACTCTTGATCTAGGTTGCTGATGAAGACTACATGCTCTTCAGATAGTCTCGCAAAAGAACATGTTGCTTGGATAGGATGAGCTACTGCATTGTTGTTGAAGTATACTTTGGTGTCCATCCACTGAGATGGTTTCTTCACCCTTGTACTCCTCCTTAATGGTTGAACTTCTTGTTGCATTCCATCTTGATCATTAACAACTTCTTCTTGGATAGCTTCTTCTTGGATAGCTTCCTCGTGGATAGCTTCGTCATGGATATCTTCTTCAGGGATAGCTTCCTCATGGATAACTTGCAAATTAGGTTGGTTTCCCCCCTCATGATCAGGATGGACTGCTTCTTCAATTGATGTAGCTTCATCCACAACTGGAGGTATATGTGAAGTGCTCGGTATGCCACTTGTTTGAGGCTGGCTGATGCCTAGGTTTTCCAGAATGATTCTCAAGTTGTTTGCCCTATCTGAAGATCCTTGTGAGAGATCCTGAAGGCTTTCCCAACTCTTCTCATCATAGTATCCCTTTGATTCCACAAACTTAACATCCCTTGAGACCATAACTCTTCTTGATTCAGGTATGTAGCACTTGTACCCCTTCTGCGCATGAGTATATCCTATGAACATGCCTTTGACACTCTTGGCTTCAAGCTTGTTTCTCTGTTCCCCTGGTATCAAGACATAGCACACACACCCAAAAACACGCAAGTGATCAATTGGAGGTTTTATTTTGTTTAATACCTGAAAGGGAGAGTTATCTTGGAGGACTTTGGTGGGGATCCTGTTGATCAAATAACATGCTGAGACCACAGCATCTCCCCAGAACCTCTTTGGAACATTGGTATGGAACATCATGCTCCTTGCAACCTCCATAAGATGGCGATTCTTCCTTTCAGCAACTCCATTTTGTTGTGGTGTGTATGGGCAACTTGTTTGATGGATTATGCCATGTTTTGCTAAGTGATGTTTGAAAGCAGTGCTTGTATATTCTCCGCCATTATCAGACCTAAAAATTTTGATCTTGGAATTGAAATGGTTAGATACATAGTTTTGGAAGTTAATAAAAGCTTCTAAAACTCTATCTTTAGTTTGAATCAAGGTGAGCCATGTATATTTTGATTTTTCATCTATGAATGTAACAAAATATTTATGGTTCTCCCTAGACATACAAGGTGCTGTCCAAACATCAGAGTGCACAAGATCAAAGCAATTTTCATAAATAGTCTTAGAATTAGGAAAAACAGATCTCTGATGTTTACCAAGAATACAAGCCTCACAACTTCCACTCTTTAAAGATAGATTAGGTAACATCAGTCCTAAGGCACGATAATGAGGATGACCTAATCTAGCATGCCATAAAACATCACTAGCTAACACAGAAGCAGAATTGAAAGCACAAGATAAATTTGAAAGCTTGGTGTTTTCAAGCAAGTAAAGCTCTCCCTTGCTCACACCCTTTCCCAGCATCTTCCTGGTCTTAATATCCTGAAAGCACACATCATTAGGACTGAAAATAACATTGCAATTTAGATCATTGGTTGCTCTCTTAACAGATAATAAGTTGGATGTGAAAGTAGGCATATAAAAAGCTTGAGACTCCTTATCAAACAGTTTCAAGTTTCCTACTCCTTCAATTGGAATTCTATCACCATTAGCAATCACTACACTTCCTAGAGCAGGTTTAACATCACTAATCAGTCTAGCATCCCTAATCATATGATGAGAAGCTCCCGAATCGATGATCAAAGGTCTAGTAGTATGTGAAGCACTGTGAATAGAATTTAAAGCATTGACACTGATGTTACCAGAGTTTGCATTGATAGCTTTGATAAGGGCTTCAATGTCTGACTTGCGGATGAAGGCATCATCAGGGGATGGCTGGGACATGGCATGGGATGTGGATCCACCAGTGTGGGTGGTTGAGATCATAGCTCTTCCATCTTCTCCTATGCGCATGGAGCCTGGTACTGTGGTTTCATGAGCTCTTGCTTCATGTGCTTTGGCCTGGTTGTATCTGTTGGTTGAAGCAGGTCTGAGGTGAGGATGGAGGATCCAACAATTGGTTTTGGAGTGGCCTAGATTCTTGCAGTGCTCACAAGTCACAGACTTGTCTCCTCCTCTTCTTGGTTTGAAGTGTGCTTTGTTGACTGAAGCACTCTCCATCTTCTCAGCTTTGTTTGCCATAGACAGTTCCCCTTTTCCACCAAAGAGACCATCTGAGCCTAGCTCCTTCCGAAGTTGAGCACACACATCATCATAGCTTGGAAGCTCTTTAGCTCTCAATATGTGTTTAAGTACATCATTGAAGCTTGGGTTGAGTGTGAGAAGCAATCCAAAGACCTTGTCTTGCTCACGCCTCTCTTCTAGTGTACTAGGATCAGTGGTACTTGGTCTCAGCATCTCAAGTTCAGACCACAGCTGGCTGTACTTCCCAAGGTGCTTGGTGAAGTCCATCTCCTCTTGCTGTAAGTTGTTGATTGCCCTCTTAACCTCAAAAATTCTGGTGAGGTTTGAAGTGTTGCCATATACCTTGTGTAAGGTATCCCATAGCTTCTTTGCAGTCTCACAATGTGAGTAAGACTCCATGATAGGAGTATCAAGTGAGCCTTGCAAGATAGACAGCACCATGAGATCCTCCTGACCCCATTTGCCTTCATCTACCACTACAACCTCCTTGCCATCTTCTCCTTGGGTGATTTGTCTTGGGGCCTCACTTGTGGTGATGTGCTCCCATAGACCTCTTCCTCCAAGAGCTGTCCTGGTCAATCTCGACCAGGTAATGTAGTTAGGACCTTTCAGGATGACTGGAATCCTAACTAGCTTGTGCTGCTCCATCTTTGCTTGCTATTGTCCAACGGGTAAAAAATAAAAAATTTGCCAAGGAGAAATTTGAATTTCTGAGGCTAGGCAAGAGAGAAAACAAGGGAAGCCAATATATGTTCTCTAGAAATGAAGAAAGTAAACCAAACAAGTGAAAGAGTAAGGTGAATAGAGTAAATTTGCGGAAGCAGTTTGGTGTTCAAGAGCTTGGATGCTCTGATACCATGTTAGAAATTGAAGAACATAGTGAAGAACAAGAGAGAGAGATGTTTAATCTAGAAAGTAGAGAGAGATAGAGTAAATAAGGAGAATCTTATTTGCTTAATTAATTTCCTTATGGGAACATCCCATATATATAGGGGTTACAAGTATGGCAAATGGTAGATGAGATATGATAAACTAATAATCCATTGTCTTGAGACTTTAACCCACCATACATGCTTGTCCCTTGTAGTGGCATCTCCATTGTCTTGAGACCTTAACCCACCATGCATGCTTGTCCCTTGTAGTGGCATCTCCATTGTCTTGAGACCTTAACCAACCATGCATGCTTGTCTCTTGTAGTGGTATCTCCATTGTCTTGAGACCTTAACCAACCATCTTGTTTCTTATTGCTTCATCTTCACATCCTCTGGAAGGGTTGTATGTATTTCGATCTTGTCCTCTCGTATGAGGATACAGTTAGATGGGTGTATACGGTTCCAGTGGACTGCAAAGGATGCGGTAATCTCCGGCGCAAAATACTGAACGACAACATCGTCGGATTACGGTTTCTCTTCGTACCGCTGATAGACCATGGATTTGACCCACTTTTACCCATGGTTTATAAGTGTTTTAACTATTAACTATTATATTATAGAGTCTATTTAGTATATTTATAGGATCATGAGTGATTTGGAGATAAATGATGATTTTGGAGCATTTTAGAGATTTTTGGAGTAAGCACCCGAGATGACCATCGGTCGATATTGAAACGGAATAATCGATCGATGTTAACGTCTTGACATCGATCTAAAGCGAAGCCCAAATCTTCACCAAGCTACTTGTTTTCTATGTTGTCTGTCAAAATTCAAAATTGGTAATAATATTTAACATTTTACCAAAAAAGAAGAAGTTTGAGTTGTAAAATACCAGTTTGGCAATCTACCGTTAAACACAATATCTCCTTCTCTCTCCTCCCTCTGGTTTCTCCGCCTTCTCTCCTCCTATTTGCAGTCTGAGTTTCTCCGATGACCGGTGCGTGGCGGTTTCGTTAACGCCAGCGCCGGTCCCAATCTGCTTAGTTTTCCTTCTAGTTTAACATATGTTCGGCGTGTAATGACTGGAATCTATATTGATGGAGATTTTGGTTGGAAAAGCTTGGCTTTCTTTCTCAGATCTATGTTAGATTTCTGAAGTGAAAATACCTGATCGTTAGATTAATGGTTTGTTTTTTCATTCCTTTCTCTATCTTGTTACTGGTGGGATTTTGGGTGGGCTTGTTCACTTTTTTGGAAGCTGCTGTGGATTCTTTCCGGTTCTGTAGTGAGCCAGTCATGTGGGATTGGTGTCTCTGAGTTTGTTTAGGCTTGGCTCCTTGTTTCTCTGTCAGATTCAGGTGTGATCTGGTTTCTTCAAAAGCTCCATCACTAGGCATTCAACGGCCGTGCTTGCTCTGCCGTTTCCGAGAGTGTGTGATGAATCTGTTGATTCCAACTTGTCGAAAGGTGGAGTTTGGTTATTTGGTCATGAGGTATTCCCTCGTTGTTCAAGGAGGAAGTGACTTATTGGTTGTTTGGCTGTGGGCAATCTCTATAAATATCTTTCATGGAGTTCTGAATCTGTTGTTTCATGTTCGTTTGGAGTCTTCGCCGGTGAATTTTGTTTTCAGTTGTCTTTATCTTTTTTTTTTACTGTTATGTGTTTGTGTTTGTTGGGATCCCTTGTATAGGCTTAGTTTCCAGGGTCGGTTCTGTGTGATCGCTGGCTTGTGTACCAGATGTAATCTTTTCGTTGTAAGAACACTATCTTGTAATCCTTTGTGTTTTTTTTTTATTAATAAAATCAGGTGAAAAAGGGTTGTAAAATATAAAGTATTAACTAGATTTTCACCGGAATATTTTTTTGGTAAATTTTTTATATAAACGCATTTTTTCTTCGTTTAAAGTAGGTATGAGAATAAAATCTATAAATCATAGTCTATACTGAACTCAGAAAAAACTGATCTGTACCCGGTCTGAAATATAAAAAATCCAGGATAAGTCTTATAGTGTGGTACACCACATATTCGAACCCAAATTGTTATTAGCCGAACCCGAACGGACAAACCGAAAAACCAAAAAACCTTTAAAAAATCCAAAAAACCAATCCAAAAGTCTAAATGAATCGCAAATATAAATATCTGAAACATAAATATGTTATTGAATTGAATTAATTAATTAAAAAATAATAGATTAGTTATTTAGTTCCTTAATTTTAGGTTAGAGTATATATTTAATAATAATTAAGTAAGATATAAGTAAAAATAATAGGAAAACTAGCTAAATGTAATGCTCCAACCAAGACTATTTGTAAGTAGATAAAAAATAGAACTCTGAATTAATAGATTACTAGATCTCGATCTGCGCAACCACGCGAGTTTTTGTTTTTATTTGTTTTTATATAAATATTTTGTTTTCAATTCTAAATTCGTATATATTATAATATATATGTATGTCTATCAATTGTTAAAACATAATTAATTTACGGTATTTTTTTTTCATTGAATAGATTGTTTCAAACTTTCGGATGTATTTTCTTATATATATATATATTCAGATTATTATTCATTATTAAAATCGTATTCAAAGATATTGTAACATTTCACAAATTTAGAAATTTTTTAAAAAATTAAAATTTTCGCTTTATAGATTTATATTATCGAGTAAATAATTAAACATTTAGTTTTTGTTTAATTTTTAAAATAAACTATATAGTTTAAATTTTTTTTCATTGGTTTAAGGTAGTAAAGATTAATCATTATTAGATAATATGATTTTTGTTATCTAAAATGTTTTTTATAATTTTAAAAGTTAACATCGACAAATACTTAAATATTTAACATATGGATGTATAGTATTACAATATCAAATTATATTTATTTATTTTATACTATGTATAAATCCAATGGATCATCTATTGTTTAAATCCAATTATTGATATCTAATAAAAAATTTTGGTATGACCAAAATTTAAATGATAAGATTAGAGATTAAATGTTACATAACTTTCTATGAATAGACCTATTTTAAAAAAAAATCACATATGAATCAATGTTATGAATCAATGTTGCCACGACTTATGTTTTAATATATAAGAGATCCGTTACTCTTCTCTTAAGTTGATTATTATAAATTTATAACTATTGATCACTAATTTCGCGTGTCGGATTACAAAGGTATTCGTTTATCAATAAAATAAGACTTCGTCAAAAGTAACCCATAAAGGTGCTAGTCTAAACAAAAGACAAATCAGCAAAAAGAATAGCGTGGCTGTGGGGGGTCATTATTTAATATAAAACTAAAAAATTAAAAATATGAAAGAGAAAGAATAATGTCCATGATATATTCATATAGTTTAGAAATTATTCAACCATTTTAAACTTATAAATGTTAGTTTTACTAACTAAATCTTATATATTAAAATATAAGTCACAACTTTGATTCATGTGTGATTTGTTTAAAAAATGGATCTAATGGATCTATTCCTATAAAATCATGTTACATTTAATCTCTAATCTTATCATTTAAATTTTGGGTCTACCAAAATTTTTTATTGGGCTATCAATAATTGGATTTAAATAATAGATGATCCATTGAATTTATAGATAGTATAAATTAAATAGATATAATTTAATGTTGTAATACTATACCTACATATGTTAATTATCTAAATATTTGTCGATGTTAACTTTTAAAATTATAAATATTTTTTTTTAAATAAAAAAAATCATATTATCTAACAATGATTAATCTTTACTACATTAAACCAATGAAAAAAATTAACTATATAGTTTATTTTAAAAATTAAACAAAAACTAAATGTTTAATTATTTACTCGATAATATAAATCTATGAAGCGAAAAGTTTAATTTTTCAAAAACTTTCTAAATTTGTGAAATGTTACAATATTTTAGAATATAAAAATAAAACAATATTTTACTAATCTATATATATATATATATATATAGTTATGATTTTAATAATAAAATAATAATCCGAAAATATATATATACAGAAGAAGATACAAATACATGTGAAATTTTGAAACAATCTATTCAATGAAAAAATATACCGTATACTTATTATGTTTTAAAAATTGATAGACACATATATATTATAATATATACCAATTTAGAATTGAAAACAAAATGTTTATATAAAAATAAATAAAAACAAAAATCAGCGCGGTTGCGCGGATCGAGATCTAGTATGAGTTATTGAAGAAATGGATACAAAAATTTCTAGATATATATTATGGAAGATTTTATAATCTTTTGGAAGATGTTATACAAATTCATGAAAACTTTCTTAAATATAGATAACATAAATTTAGGATATTTAGTTACACATTTAGAAAAATTTTCTTGAGTTAATTTCTTAAAATTTTATTTATAAAGACTTTGACGCTTAATAGTTTCCAAATGTTTGATATTTATTTATTTTATTTATTAGTAAATATCTAATGAAATAAAATTATAAATAAGAATATTTTATCTTCAAGAGCTTTTGATGCTAGTTAATAGAATTACCCAAAATTAATTATTTTGTTTGAAAACGTTTCTAAAAGATATTAATAAATTCTAAGACTAAGAAAACTTGTAATTTAGATTATTGCTATATGTATTGTTGTAATTGTCTGCAACTCACATATGCACACATTTACCAAAATTTGTTGAAATTATGATAGTCACGTCACGAATAGAAAACATCAGAATGATATTTCAATCTATAATATTCCAGGTAAAGACTACAAGTCCAGGTAAACGGCGGTCATCTAATTCTGTTCGGTGTTGTAAGCTTACCTAGTTGGCAATGAAAATTCTAAATTCGCAGATTAAAAAAAAATCAGCAGATAGCTTCAATGGTCTTCTACTACCAATAAATTGAATATTAGTTGGAAACATGAAAGATCAAAACGAAAAACACTGAATACCTTTAAGCCTCTATAAAAATTTGCAGAAGGGCAGTACCGGTCTAAAGTTTTGTACTGTCACGAGGGAGATTAGATATAAGTTATAAGTTTAGTGTTCATTCGTCATGGTGAATGCACTAAGCTAGAAGGGCGGTACCGGTCTAAAGTTTTGTACTGCCCCAAGCCAAATAAAAGCTATGCCTTTATACATATTTCACATTTCACATTTGATCAAGATCACAAAATAATACAAAAATAACTTCAAATTTTCACTTAAGAAACGAATTTAAGAAATTGTATAAAAACAGTGATATTTAGAACACTTACTGTTGAAAATAACTCTTCTTGCATTTTTAAACAAAATTATCCATTTAATTGATACAATCAAGTTTTTCAACCGTATTTGTCTCCATCGATAACATAACCAGGCCATTTAACCTTTTTATGAAATGGTAGACCACAAGTTTTTTTTTTCACCAGCTTCAATTTTGAAAAACTTCTTTCGAATATGGTGACCACTACCGAAATGATCAACAATATGCGATAAAAAAATTATGTGTTTTGATAACAATCCTCAATTTTTTTTAAAAAACACTTGAATAGGTTCTCGAATTTTCACAGGTATAATTCTCGAAGAATCTTTAGTTCCATAAAAAAATCATCATAAGCTCTAATTGGTGACCATGTTTTAGGGGAAAAAATATGATGAATTTATTATTCCTGTGAAATGATACCAGTTAACTTGATTTTTTTTGTCAAATTAATAATATGTGGATTCCATTTCATTCCTCATTTTCCTCATATAAATTGAACTAAAGAAGAAATATTTTCCTCCTCTAATTTTGATATAGAACGTTTGTTCCTCTTTTTCAATTTTTTTTTCAATTCATTTCTTCAAATGAATTTTTGTTCAACGTTTTTTCTATGTATTCCATTCAATAAATGATATGCTTTTGTTTCACTGGAAATCAGCTTCATCAACTGCAAGTTGCCTAGCCTTAGCCTTTGCTTCTTCAAAACATGTTTCCCAATATTTTTGAAAATAGGAGACGAGCTCTTTTAGTAGTGAACCGCAACATCGATATCAATATTTTCTTTATCTTGGTTACTATGTTGATAATAAAAATAAAATCATACAAACAATTATACCGAACAAGACACAAAGAATAAATTGGAATAAGAGAAAAACTGTTTTGTGGATAGCTTTTAATTAGTGTTTTAACAATAATTTAAAATAAATGTTTAATATAATATTTTTTTAATAAATTTATATATGTTCTTGAAAAGTCCAACAAATGTTATCCTAACAATAATGCCCAGTAAGCAATATTTTAAATTATATTCTATAAGTTTTGTTTGTCTACAGATACTAATAAGATTTTTTTAAAAGAAAATATGATATATTAATTTGGATGTCCTAATCAATGGTCTGGATGACTTAGAGCATCTCCGACCCCAATGCAAAATTTATTGCAAAATAAAATAGATTAAGTAGAAAATATGGAGTAATGCATTTTTTGTTTGTTCAAAACTGCATAATCTATTTCTAGTAAATTTTGCAGTGGGGTTGGAGATGCTCTGACCCTCTGAACCAGTCCTGTAAAAAAGAGAAGCATGGATTTTCATACGCCATCTTGGACTAGCCGTCTTTAATAACGGTGATGCATGCCTTCACATCTTCACCTTCTAAGATAACGGTTGAGCTCAAATGCATAATTCGGGCTAGAGAAAGTTTAGGAAATGTTCGTCTTTATAAAATGTATTTTATACTGTGTATATCAATAGAAGCTATTCTAAAATCGCAAGAACGGCCAACGTTTAAAAACTAGCTGCATAAGATTCATAAAATGGGTTTTGAGTTTGAGGCGTGTGATTAGCACTTTTTTGTAATCTAGACTAATTTCGTTGTGAAGTTGCCTGCGAACAATGTACCTAACAACAGTAGATTTTATGAATATTTGGCACTTTGAGGTGAAATCAAGTGCTAATAAGCCTTCTTGTTGGAAATTATTTCTTTCTCGTTTTTATTTATAGTTTTTTTTTTTGAAAAATTTATTTTTACTTTTTTACTTTTTCGAAGATTCTGTATTTTTTTCCACAGTATTGATTTTCTTGTCCAGACAAAACTCTATTCATTTTGACGACATTTGAATTTCAAAGATTTTTTGTATGGATTTATTTTTTATTATACCTAATTTTTTTTTTTGTTAACCAGGATGGGTTCGGGCTTTCGGCCCTAATCCCCTCCCTGAACCCGGAACCAGCCTGCGTCTGTACCCTCCAGAGGGCCTAAGTCATTCCGTGGCCGGGTCTCGAATTCGTGTTGGCGGACACCTAAACCGAGGTCCCTATACCACCAGACCACGAGGCCCGGTTATTATACCTAATTTTTATTGACATATATATCATAATCGTATTTATTACAACTTAAATTCTTCAAATTGTACATAAAAGGTTTTTGTTGGACATATAAAATGATTCATGATATATTTGTCACTTGTAAATTCTTAATATTTGATATTATGTTGAACAATTCTTGAGTTTATCTATTATTTTTTCCGCTATAACGTCGACAATTTGGGTATTTGATCCGGTTATACTATCATCATTGCATTGTTTTTTTTTTTCTTAACCGAAGAATAGTTGCAGTTTGGAAAAGAAAGTAAGCGAGAGTGACGTACAGAAAGGTAAGAATGCATAAATATCAACGTTTTATTCGCAATCGAGATATGATTTAGGACAACATATGAATTTGAACTTAATTTTTGTTTTAAAACCAAGATATTAAAACTCATAGGGGCATGGAACCGAGGTGTACAAAATATACTGGTGAAGAAAATATACGGGGGACAAACACACTAATTTATCTAATGAATTACATAATTTGTAACATTTGGGAAAAGTAATAAAAAGAATCGTAATAATAATAAAATTATGGTTAGAAATACATCATAAACTGTGAAATTCCTTATATATTAATTGAGAAACATTACAACTTCTTTTTGTAACTACATGTCATTATTAAGATATTCATTAGAGAAATATGTTAGTCCATCTATTTATATAATAAATTTTTTATTAAACTAACCACAAATTCATTATTAATGTTCTTTATTATTTCTTTAAATAAAAGTTACGGAATTGTCTAATATGGATAAATTATATATGACAATTAATGATTTTGAATAATAAAGATTTGATAAAAATTAGTGTATCTCCTATCATATTTGTTTAATTTTAAACTATTAAAATAACTTAAACAACCACATTAACCATGTAATAAAAAATTAGATTTTTCTGTATATGTTATATTTTGAATTTTTAAAAACGACTATAAATTACTAAAACTGTTAAAAGTCTCACATTCAAATGTTGTGATCTATGTTTTATTTTTTTTATGACAAAATACAAATAATTAGAAAATCATATAATTAAAAAGTCTAATTTAATTAATTATATACCTTATAAAATACATAAATATTTTAATTTCAAAATTTACTTTGAACAATTTTTTTTATAAAACTACTTATTTTTTAAAAATTTACTTTGAACAATTTTAATTTCACAATTTACTTTGAACAAATTTTTTTGATAAAAGGTTTGAACAAAAATTGACAACTTATTTTTTTAAAATTATAAATTATTAAAACTATTAATCAATGAAAATTTGTTATGAATAATTTAATTTTTTTTTTATAAAAGATACAAATGATCAAAAAGTCATATGAGTAGAAAACATCATTTAATAGACATTAATATTAAAAATATACTATGAATGTGAATATCATATAAATTTAGTTATATATCCTATCAAATAAAAAAACATTGTTTAGATTAATAAAATTGATTTATATTTTGCACCAATTTAATTATATATGTAATAGTTACTGACTTTTAATTATTTAATATATATTTATTATTTTATAATATGTTAAAACATATAATACATAAACTAATTTATATATGTAATGTTTATTCGACGCGGATCTTAGTCTAGTACCAAAAGAAAAAGCGTCAGAAGTCAGAACCATTAAGAGTACATGCAACGCTGAGTTTCACCAGGTTCAATTTCCAATGCTTTTTTATTTTTTTATTAATTTTTTTCTTTTTTCGTTTAATTAAAAAGAAAAAAAAATTAATTGTACGCCGCCACGTGTCGTGGGGTCTGCTAGACAGTAACAAAATTCAGCTGAAATCAATTTTTAGTTTGAGAGTTTTGATCCGACACGAAAACCAACAAAATCAATTTTTTAATATTTTTTTTAAAAGGATTTCTTCTATGGATCCTGAGTTGCATGTGCTCTAATAACCACAGCTTAAATTGAGGAAACCTTCTAGAAGGAAAATTGTATGTGTGTTGTATTAGACAGTGTGTACAGCTTAAGGAGACGACACGTCGCACAACCAGGATCGTAGTCTATGCGTACTGCAAGGATTTAAAACCTTGCAAAGAGAAAATCAAACACAAACACATTGTAGGTGACGCCACAATAAAGTAGCAGTCCAATATTTGTGTTTAGAAGACAACACAAATTTGTGGAGCACAAGTAAACAACACAAACTCTTGTCTCGAGTCTGGCCCATCGATGCACCAATTAATCCATTTTTCAATTAAAACCTAACTACATTATTGTTTCTAGTGGGTGCTCCAAAAAGACATGCAGCATTCACATTCTCATAATTAGGCCTGGAACTATAAACCGAACCGAACTTTTTTAACCGAACAAAACCGATATTTATATGGTTCGGTTTGAATTAAGTTAAAGACATAAACCGATCGGCAATATATTTAATTGCATTCGGTTATCGGTTATTTCGATTCGGTTCAATAAAATCGAACTTAAAAAAAAAGCATTTGGTCACTTGTCTAAACCTAATTAACATTATCCATTTTATTCTCTATAGCCTTTCTCCTCCTTCACGCAGTCTCCTTCGCCGTGTCTCTATATTCACATCATCTCTTTCCATCTCCTTCATCATCTCATCTCATCTCATCTTTTGTATTCCTCTGTTGCTTCATCTTTTTCTCTGGTTCGATTAACACATACCAAATTCTCTAAATCCATCTCCCACTTCGTTCACTACAAGAAAACACATGCTTAACGAGGAAATTAACGAGGAAAAACAATCCTCGTAAATTTACGTCGATTTTACGAGGAACTTACGTGGAAAACTAAAGTCATCGTTATTTCCTCGTAACGTAACGACAAAAGTGTTTCGTCGTAAAGTGGATGTAATTTGACGAGTATTTTACGAGGAAAAACTATTTACTCGTAAATACGACGTAAACTTTGCGTGTTATTTACGAAGAAATAGTTTACGTGTATTTAACGAGGAAATTTTGAATCCACTAACTTTGTAGGTGTTACACGTTTTTTTTTGCCACCTAATTAATTTTCGTCGTAAATTCATAGGAAAATTACAACTACCAGATTCGAAATTTCTTATAAATATGGATGTTTGAACATCATTTCAAACACACCAACAACAAAAAACGTGAAAGAAAAAAAATGGCTGGCTCCGGGACAATTTACGAGTTGCGGAAGTTGATGTATATGCATAGAGATGCTAACGGGAGAGTGACGAAAGAATACCTTGCGGGTCTGGAGACATTTATGCATCAAGCAAATTCAACACCGCTCGCCCAAGAAAGTGGTAAAATATTCTGTCCTTGTCGGAAATGCAACAATTCGAAACTGGCAAACTGTGAAAATGTTTGGAAGCATTTAATAAATAGAGGTTTCATGCCAAATTACTATATCTGGTTTCAACACGGAGAAGGTTTTAATTATGATCAGAATGAAGCTAGTAGTAGTAATAACAATTTTCAGGAAAGAACCGGTTGATCATCATTTGCATAATGAACATAGTTACCATCAGGAGGAGATGGTAGATTATGATAGGGTTCATGATATGGTAGCTGATGCATTCGTAGCTCATGATGAAGATGAAGAACCTAATATAGATGCAAAAAAGTTTTACGAAATGTTAAACGCGGCGAATCAACCACTTTACAGTGGTTGTAGAGAAGGTCTCTCTAAATTGTCGTTAGCTGCTAGAATGATGAATATTAAAACTGATCACAATCTACCTGAAAGTTGCATGAACGAATGGGCGGACTTGTTTAAAGAGTATTTGCCGGAAGACAATGTGTCTGCTGATTCTTATTATGAGTTTTAGAAACTGGTTTATAGTCTTGGGTTGCCTTCGGAGATGATAGATGTTTGCATCGACAACTGCATGATCTATTGGGGAGATGATGAGAAGCTAGAAGAATGTCGATTCTGCAAGAAGCCACAATTCAAGCCGCAAGGACGGAGACATAATAGGGTACCGTACCAAAGGATGTGGTACCTACCAATTACAGACAGATTGAAAAGATTGTATCAATCAGAGCAGACTGCTGGAAAGATGAGATGACATGCCGAGCATACTCAGACGGATGGTGAGATGACTCATCCATCAGATGCAAGAGCCTTGAAACATTTCAACAAAGTACATCCGGATTTCGCTAGCAATATCCAGAATGTGTATCTCGGACTATGCACAGATGGATTTAGTCCGTTCGGAATGTCAGGGAGACAATATTCATTGTGGCCAGTCTTTCTTACACCATACAACCTGCCACAGGAGATGTGCATGCAACGGGAGTTGCTATTCTTGACCATATTAATACCTGGTCCGAACCATCCAAAAAGGTCCCTGGATGTTTTCCTACAACCACTGATAAAAGAGTTGAAGGATTTGTGGTCAACAGGGTTGAGGACGTATGACTGTTCAACAAAGACGAATTTTACAATGCGAGCGATGCTTTTGTGGACCATAAGTGATTTTCCTGCCTATGGGATGTTGTCTGGATGGACTACACATGGGAGATTAGCTTGTCCATATTGTAATGGAACGACAGATGCGTTTCAACTGAAGAATGGTAGGAAGACAAGTTGGTTTGATTGTCACCGTCGATTTCTTCCCATTGGCCATCCTTACCGAAGAAACAAGAATTTGTTTAGGCACAAAAGGGTTGTGAGAGACACTCCTCCTCCATATCTAACTGGAGAACAAATTGAAGTGAAAATCGACTACTACGGAGCTAACGAAACAGTTCGTTGGGGTGGTAATTGGCATGTCCCTCGTAATATGCCTGATTCTTACGGTGTTCATCACAACTGGCACAAGAAGAGTATATTTTGGGAGTTGCCATATTGGAAGGATCTTCTTCTGCGCCACAACCTCGATGTGATGCATATAGAGAAGAATTTCTTTGAGAACATCATGAATACAATATTGAATGTCCCAAGGAAGACAAAAGACAACATAAAATCGAGGTTGGACTTGCCAGATATTTGCTCAAGAAGCGAGTTACATATTAAAAGTAATGGACAAGTTCCCGTTCCGATATTCAGATTATCTTCAGAAAAAAAGTCGGTGTTGTTCAACTGGGTGGCAACAGAAGTGAAGTTCCCTGATGGGTATGTTTCGAATCTCTCTAGATGTGTTGTAAAGGGTCAAAAGTTCTCCGGGATGAAGAGTCATGATTGTCATGTCTTTATGCAACGACTACTGCCCTTTGCATTTGCGGAGCTACTTCCAACAAATGTACATGAAGCACTTGCAGGTACGTAGTGTATTATATCACAATAATTTACAAAATAATATATGACTAACAATGTGTTTAATTTTTTTTGGAATATAAAAGGCATTAGAGCATTTTTCAGGGATCTGAGCACACGCACTCATAAAAAAGAAGTTGTGGAACAGCTTCAGGAGAACATTCCCATCTTATTGTGCAACTTGGAGAAGATATTTCCACCCGGATTTTTTGACGTCATGGAGCATCTAGCTGTCTACCTCCCATATGAGGCATTGCTTCGTGGACCTGTACATTACGGATGGATGTATCAGTTTGAGCGAACCATGAAATATTTGAAGGGAAAAGCAAAGAACCTCGCCAAATTTGAAGGTTCTATAATTGCTGGAAGTTTGACGGAAGAAGGTTCTCACTTCACATCGTACTACTTTGCGTCAAAAGTACGTACCCGGAGAAGAGCTCCAAGAAGATATGATGATGGTGGTGTTGCGCCAACATATGCAGTTGCTGGTGTTTCAGACATCTTTAGCCAGATTGGGCGACTCGGTGGGAAGTCTAAAGAGGTTTGGTGGTCGAGTAAACAAGACGCTCATAGTGCACACACCTATATTCTACTCAATTGCGAAGATCCAAAGAGGTTTGAGGTTTGGGGTTTCAGGTTTGGGGTTTGGGGTTTGGGGTTTGGGGTTTGGGGTTTAGAGGTTTCGGGGTTTGAGGTTTGGGGTTTGGGGTTTCAGGTTTGGGGTTTAGGGTTTGGGGTTGGGGTTTGGGGTTTAGAGGTTTCGGATTTTAGGGATTTAAACATAATACTCGTTAATTCCACGTAAGCAGAAATCGTCGTAAACACCACGTAAAAGGATTTAAACAAAACACTCGTTAATTCCACATAAGCCCAAATCGTCGTAAAGACCACGTTGGATGAAATCGTCATAAATACCACGTAAGCAGAAATCGTCGTAAATACCTCGTAGTGTAAAAACTAGAAAAAAGGAAAAGGAGAAAAATACCAGATTAACATGTGGCAAGACTTCCAGCAATTATAATGCGTAAGTCTCGCCCACATGAATTCTAATATCTTCTCATTTTCCTATTTTTTCAAATATTTATAATTTGAATAGGATTTTGTTGAGGAATGTGATTTGAGATAGGGTGTGATTTGGGAGTTTGTGTGTGGTTTGAGAATGAAAGTTGTGGGTATATTTATAGGAAAGCAAGGCTCGTTAATTCCACGTAAGCAAAATCGTCGTTAATACCTCGTATATAAAAACACGGGCCTTTGTGATTCCTCGCAATTTCCTCGTATTGAAAAACACGGGTCTTTGTAACTGCTCGCTATTTCGTCGTAACCTTACGACGAATTTGCGACGATATATAATCTTATATATACCCCCGAGCGCTCACTCTTTCTTTCCTCTCTACTTCCTTTCCACTTCCTCTCCATTTCGTTGCAATGGTAAGCCTCTCTAATTCCTCTCTAATTTGGTTAGTTTAGGATAAATTAGGTGGTTAGTATAGGGAATTTAGATAGGTTTACGGATTTTATGTTATTTAGTGTTCATTAGGTGGATAATGTTGAGAAATATACTGTTGATGTTAATTTTAAAAATTTAATTTTTTTCTCAGGTTCGAAAAAGAAGACTTACTGCCCATTACAGAGAGATCTTCGGTGAGCCGGGTAGTCGTTTAGACCCGGCCTCTTCTTCAGCCCCCAGTTCTTCGGGTCAGGAGACTGTCCACGAGACTCAGTACACTCAGAGAGTCTCTGGGTTTACTTCTTCTAGTGCACCATCGGCTCCTCATGTGCCTTCCCCGATGGCTCATCCGACGATGCCTCCTCCTGTGCCTCTTCCGATGGCACCTCCGATGCCGCCAATATTCATCCCGATTTGATGGTGCCTCCGAGTGCTCCTTACTCGCAGTACACTGTAGAGGACATTCTTCTTCTGCCAGGCAGAGAAGGTTTACCAGTCATCGATCCCGACCGACCGGACGGAACTTTGTGGTATGTTGCATTTTTTTTTAATTCGTTTAAAATTCTTTTATAATATTAAAAAGTAATTTATATTTTAAATTTGTATTTTCCAGGTGGGGGGTTGACGGATGTCTTGCATCGGACGTAACCAACACGATCAAAGGTTACTTCTCCATGGCACATCCGAACTGGAGTAAGACGCCTCACTACGTCAGAAAGGACCCACAAGAACAAGGCAGGCGTATTTGTAGATGGCAAGTCCGAGCAAATCTACAACGACGTGGTTGCTCGGGTTGAAGACCGCCAGACTCAGCTGACCCAGCAGTCTACCGACGGATTACCCGTCACCTTATCCACACTTGAAGTGGATAAGATTTACGAGGAGGTAAACTTTCAAAAATTGTAATTTTTTATTATTCATTTAATATAACTTTAAATTTTTACTAACAATATTTATTTTTTGTTTTTAAGGCTGTCCCTAAAAAAAAGGGATGGACGTTGGGGATTGGTTCTGTCAACGATGTTCCGAGAGCGACATCGTCTTATGGTCAGCGACGGGATGATGAAGTCACTGAGCTGCGTAGAGAGTCCGCTCAGCTGCGTAACGAGTTGGCCGCGACAAAATCTCGTATGGGTGGAGTCGAGGGCTTCTTGGACGTTATAGCGGCCACAAATCTGGAATGAGAGTCCATGTTGAGGAACATGCGACAACAACATCCCATTCGAGGCGAGTCATCCGACGTACATAACGAGGCGGATGTTACGAGGAGGGGTGATGAATTCTACCAGGCGATGAACGACCCTTAGTTTTTTTTTCTGGTTGTTTTATTATAAATTCAAAGCTTATTTATATATAAAATATTTTCATATTGATTTATTTTTATTTTAAATTTTAATTTTATTAATAAATTAAATAATTTTAATTATTTTTTAATTATATTTTTAAATTCTGTAAAATAATAAAAACGAAGTAAATTCGTAGCTAATGTACGACCTATTTACGTGGAAACCTTACGAAGAAATGACGAGAAATAATAAACGAGTATTTTACGAGAAAACATTTACGAGGAAATAACGAGGAAAGATAAACGAGTATTTTACGAGGAAATCCTTTCGTGGTCGTTACGTGTATTTTGCGAGGAAACACTTTCAAGGTATTTACGTGTAGTTTACGAAGAACTCGTTTCGAGGTATTTACGAGGAAATATAGCGACCTCCTTACGTGGAATATTGACGTGGTCTTTACGACGAAATGATCTACTTCGTCTTTACGATAAAATATATTCCTCGCTAAGTTACGACGAATTAGCGAGGAAATATGTGTTACGACAGATGAGTAACGAGCAAACGTGGTTCCTCGCTAATTCATCGTAAAGCCTCTTTTACGACGAACTCACGAGGAAAACCGCCCTCGTTAAGATTATGTTTTCTTGTAGTGGTTTTTCTCTAGGTTTCGGCTTTTTTTTTGTTAGTTTAACAATCTAACCTGTTAACCTGTATGGATGTAAGGTACTTAACAAAATTTTGGAGTGGGTTTTGATTTCTGGATGTTGATGTTGATATTGATTTGGATGTTGATGAAGTTCGGCGACAAGATTTACAAACTAATTAACCGGTTCCGAACCGAACCGAACTGAAGTTTTGTTCGGTTTAATTCGGTAGCCTTTTCTATTTCCGAAGTAACCGAAGAACCGTAATACCCGAGCCGATGAAACCGAACTCGCATCATAACAACCTAGCGCTACTCGCTTTTCTGTGACTCCTTGGTTTAGGTCTAAGATCACGAAGAGGTATTGACAAATTTACAAACAACCGTCTCATACATCGCAAAAGAGCTCTTCAATTGTTGATCATGAAGTAGAAAACACTTTTTGGATGCAAATATTAAATGAAATAGAAAACACATGTCTCGCTACTCGCTAGGTTAGAATTTATCGAGCTACCGATAGTCTTGCGTTATGGCTCTCCTACATTACAATTCTCTAAGTGGGGCATATTGGAATAGGGGTTTCATAAAATTTTAGGTTTTTGCCAAATCCTTCTTTATTGGACAAGTTATTTATAAAAAGTTTTACAAATCCTCTCTTATTGGATATATCATTTATAAAAATCTTATTAAATCACCCCTTATTGAAAAATATGGATTTCATTAATGAGATTCGTCAAAAGTTATTTTGGATACTAGGAATTAATCCGCGCTATGCACAGAACTATTTTAATTTTTAAATATTAACTATATAGCTATTATTTTGGTTGTTGTATTCTAAACAATAACAAAATTCCGAATTGTATATTTGTGTAAATACATATTTTCTTAAAAAAATCAGAAAACTATACATTTTTCAGATAGACGTTTGATATAGTTTTTTATTTTTTATATTGTATATTTATTTATTATTTATTTTTTATATTGTAGGGTAATTCTCTCAAATAGATATTTTTAAGTTTTTGTCATAAAATAACATTTAATAAGGAAATGACCAAAATAGACCCCTTTTTATTTTGAAAATTTTAATATTTATTTTTTATTTTTAAATTTGATACCTTATCCTCTAAACGTCACCTTTTAACTTTAAACCCTAAGTCTAGATTAGTTAACTCCTAGGGTATAAATGTATTTTTACTCTTTAATAAAACTTTTTTTGGTCATTTTTTTCATTGATGGCTATTTTTGTGACAAAATTTTTAAAAGGGTTATTCTAGGGAATTTCTCTATATTGTATATTTATTTATTCTAATTTTTTTGCTTTTATATCAAATTGTAATATTACGATATATGTTTAATGTAATATTTCTATTTCTTATATTGTATATTTGTTTATTATTTATTTAACAATACATTTTTCCATTTAACTATACATTTTTCAGATAGATG